>NC_057800.1:440265546-440577295 GCF_018294505.1 Triticum aestivum | reverse complement strand
AGTCCCCCTCTGAAAGGATCGATATGGTTGACTAGAGGGGGGGGTGAATAGGCAACTAACAATTTTTAGCTTTACTTTAGCAATTTAAACTTCGCATCAAAGTAGGTTATCTAGATATGCAACTAGGTGAGCAACCTATATGATGCAATACGGATAGGAACACAAGCAAGAAAGATATATGAAACAAATAAGCTTTCACAAGTAAAGGCACGAGATAACCAAGAGTGGAGACGGTGGAGACGAGGATGTGTTGCCGAAGTTCCTTCCCTTTGAGAGGAAGTACATCTCCGTTGGAGCGGTGTGGAGGCACAATGCTCCCCAAGAAGCCACTAGGGACACCGTAATCTCCTCACGCCCTCACACAATGCGAGATGTCGTGATTCCACTATTGGTGCCCTTGGAGGCGGCGACCGAACCTTTACAAACAAGGTTGGGGCAATCTCCACAACTCAATTGGAGGCTCCCAATGACACCACGAAGCTTCACCACAATGGACTATGGCTTCGCGGTGACCTCAACCGTCTAGGATGCTCAAACACCCAAGAGTAACAAGATCCGCAAGGGATTAGTGGGGGAAATCAAATATCTCTTGGTGGAAGTGTAGATCGGGGCTTTCTCAACCACTCCCGAGCAAATCAACAAGTTCGGTTGGCTAGGGAGTGAGATCGGGCGAAAATGGAGCTTGGAGCAATAATGGAGCTTTAATGGTGGAAGAGGTGAGTCAACGGGGAAGAAGGGAACCCCTTATATAGTGTGTGGAAAAGATCCAACCGTTACCCACCAACCAGCCCGCGGCCAGCGGTACTACCGCGCCTGGCCAGCGGTACTACCGCAAGGCCGCGCGGTACTACTGCATGCAACCAAGCGGTACTACCGCACGGCAGTGCGGTACTACCGTACCAACCCACGGTACTGCCGTGACCCCAGCACAGAAACAGACACAGAAGCTGGGGGCGGTACTTCCGCACGCGCGGTACTACCACGCCCACCATGTGGTACTACCGCAAGGCAAAAGTACAAGCCAGGGGTAGGGAAACTTCCGTGCCCAATTCCGCAAAAATACGGAAGTAGTAAAAACCTGACACAGTAGTACTACCGAGGGGCGGTACTACTGCCTGACCGCATAGCGCGGTACTACCGCACGGCAAAAGCGGTACTACCGCGGCAGGTGCGGATGTAAAAAATTACATCCGCTCCTACTACCGCAACGGGGCGGCACTAGCCTGGTGGGCAGCGGTAGTGCGGCTCCAGGGGAGCGGTACTACCGTGGGCACCAGCGGTACTACCGTGGGCACCAGCGGTACTACCGCGCCACTGCGCGGTACTACCGTGGATGCCTACGGTACTACCGTTGATCCAGGAGCAGTACTACCACAACCACAACAGCAGCCAGTCACAGGAGGTAGGAAAACAGAGGAAGCTCCAAGGAAGAATGAGGGGATAAAAGGAGACGTGTACGTGATGATTCCACCCAAGCCTTTCCAACGCGGGCCCCCTCTTAATACTATGGCTTTCCTACGACTCAAATCCACCAAAAGAAACGTAGAAAAGACGCCGTCTTCGTTAGTCTTCGAGGGGCACCCAATCGTCTTGTGCCTAGCAAAGAAGTGTCTGGAATACTCATGGCACACGATTAGTCTGCAAATGCTTTGTCATCAATCACCAAAACACTTAGGGATAAATATGTCCTTACAATCTCCCCCTTTTTGGTGGATTGATGACAAAACGGGATTTGCACAAAGAAAATACTATTAAGTAAATGCAAACCCCTTCTCTCTATAATATAGACGGGCTCCCCCTAAATGTGTGCCACCTAGATGAGCACGAATACTAGGAACAGAGCTCCCCCTATGTTATAGAGACAAGGCATATCTATCACTAGATAAGATGGTACAAACATAAGATAACTAAGATAGATAGAGTTCATAACTAAGATAGATAGAGTGCATATGTCTTACACCATATGGAGGATAGGACTCGAAGGCACAAACCAAACAAAAGCAAACGAGGTCCAAACGACAAAGCAAACAAACACACCAAGCACGACACAACTCAAATCCCTACGCAAATCCCTACACTCTCTCCCCCTTTGGCATCGAGACGCCAAAAAGGCAGAGACGACACCTACACACACGGGGTGGCTCAGGTAGAGAAGTTGTCCCACTGCTCCTCATGCTCCTCGTCAGACTCAGCGGCGGGGATAGTCTCCTCGAGGTCATCCTCTGAACTGGTCCACTTGTAGCCCTGCTTCGACATCCAGGCAGCCTCAGGTGTGATGACGTCCTCATACCCGCCAGACACATCCCCTCCAAAGAGCCTCATCACCTTCTTGTCACGGCGGCGACTCTCCTTGTCAGCCACGTGAGCCCTGTACTGTCCCTTCGCCTGCATGTAGAAGAGAGTCTTCATCTTGTCCTTCAGCTTCTTGGCCCATGACGGCTCAGAGGAAGAAGCGGTAGACCTAGCAGCACGGTCCTCAGCAACAGTCTCAGCAGCAGCAGCAGCCTCCCCCTCACCAGCAGCCCTCCTAGCAGAAGATGCCTCAGCACGTGCAGTGGTGTTGGCCCAGTTGGGCTTAATGCGGAGGCTGATGGACTCATGGCGAATCCAGTCTGGAGCAAGGAACTCATCACCTGGATACGTCTTCTCCCAAGTGGTGGAGAGCAGCAGAAACAGGTACGGTCCATAGATAGGTACCTTGCGAGTGAACACCACAAACCGAAATTCACACCACATGATGTGTGAGACATCAAGTGGCTGAGTCTGAGAAAACGTGCCTCTGTACACATGAGCAACATGTCCACTAGATATGCATGTACCTTGTCCTTGTCGCCAATGCGTGGGAACAGAGTGTTGCGGAATATGCGATGCATGATATCCAGAAAGGAGTTTAACACCCAAGATGACTTGCCATTGGGGAGTACCTTCTCAACAAGGAAGGGCTGAAGCTGGTTCTTGTGGGCAGACTCAGAGTTGGCATGGGGGCGAACGCCAACGGGGGTGTGAAGCCCGTCATCAGGAATGTGCAGCAGATCCATGAACTCTTTCCATGTAGCAGACAGATGACGGCCATTGGTCATCCAGGTCATCCTCCGCTCCGCCCCGGGATGAAAGTACACTGAGGCAAAGAACTGACAGATGAGCTCAGGGTCATAGTCAAGGTGAAAAGAGATCACCGGCTCAATAGCAAACTGCTCCACCAAGTCCACAGCCTCGCCAAAATAGTCACGAAACTTGTCCTTCCACAGGTGATGCATGTCTATCCACTTGACATCCGCAAAGGTATTCTGCTTGTTCTTGATCACATCCAGATAGATGAGAGCCTGTTGCTTGGTCCAGAACAATTCGGTGCCTCTGAGGATAGCCCGAGGAGTCACATAGGGATTGATCTTCCGGCGCTCGACATACTCAGCGGTTGAAATCTCGTCCATGCCCTTAGCCGGGTCCTTTTGCTTGCTGGCAGTGGTCTTGACATTGCGCTTGGGGGCATTGGAGCCCTTTGGGGCTTCATCTTGGGGGTTGCGCAGACGCTTGGAGCCAGTGTCATGACTGGGATTGGAACGGCGAGAGCCACCACCTGAGACACAGAACGCAAAAACACCCACAACAGCCAAGAGAGATTAATGCAAATACCACAACAAAGCAAGGGAAACAAGCAGAAAGCACACATGATAAATGCCTAGAGAGAGATTTGATCCCTACGGTAGTACTGCCAAGAGCTGTGGAGCTAAGATAGTAGTACGTCTCTTAAACGCGGTAGTACCGTACAAGATCACGGTAGTACCGGGTGTAGGAGCGGTAGTACGACCTTAGCGCCGCGGCCGACGCGGTAGTACCGCGTCTGCAGAGCGGTAGTACCGCACGGTACGGTAGTACCGCACCTGACGGGCGGTACTACCGCAAGAGCGGTAGTACCGCACATCGGGCACGGTAGTACCGCACCGCGTCAAATCTGAACTGGTTCAAATCTGAAAAAGCCCACGAAATTACGGCGGTACTACGGTTGGACAAAGCTACCACAAGACAGCATATCAAGTATGTTCCCTACGCATCACGACTCTCCTACATCCTACTCTTGCATAGATTTGGCCTAAAATCTCAAAAACGACAAGTTTCTCCCCAAAAACCTAGAAGCAAGAGAACAGCCAAGAAAAAGAGGGATTTGGAGAAAAACCTTGGTCCATGGCAAGAGGAAGTGGTGGGGAACGATCCCATCGGTCGGAATCCGAGGAGAGTGGCCGGAGATGGAGATCCGGCGAGGGCCTCCGGCGCCGTTCTTGAGAGGGAGAGACTTGGAGAGAGAGACAATGAATGGGTATGGGGAGTTGGAACTCCCCTTCCCGAGTCATAACCCCCACGCGCCCTTGACGGCGCGGTAGTACCGTGCCCAGACACGGTAGTACCGCACGGCGCGGTACTTCCGAAGTACCGCACCAGAGCGGTAGTACCGTGCTGCGGCACGGTAGTACCGTGCCTCCCAAAGCGGTAGTACCGCGCCCAGACGTGGTAGTACCGTGGGCTCAAGAAGATGCGTGTTTCGAGCGCACGAAAAACTGGATCTTTGCACAAACCACTCCGAGCCAACACGACACCACAAGACCACGTAACACACAAAACCAGAAAGACACCACCTCTCCAAAAGAGAGGGCGGTGGCCGTAGCCACCTATGTTTGAGTCAATTGGTATGGCACCGCGAAGAATTATCCTTGGGTCCATGACCAAAACTCGTCTTTGAAGCACAAGTACCATCAAACATGGTCAATGTGAAAGACTTGATTGATTTATGCATAATGGGGGGAGGGAGAGTTCATTGAGAGAACATCACTCCCCCTATGTCCATGCCTACATCTAAATAGGACAACACGTCGAGTATGGTGGGGTGTGCAAGGGTTCAAGCAACATTGCTCGAATCGATGATATTTAGCTCATGCCTTAACTCTCGAAATCTTGCTTCATCCAAGGGCTTCGTGAAGATATCTGCAAGGTTATCATGAGTGTTGACGTAGTTGAGCTCGATCTCTCCTCGCCTAATGTGATCCCGGATGAAGTGATACCGGATCTCAATATGCTTCGTCTTGAAGTGTTGCACCGGGTTGAGAGAGATCTTGATGGCACTTTCATTGTCACACCAAAGAGGCACTTTGTCACAAGTGACACCGTAATCCTTTAAAGTTTGCCTCATCCATAAGAGTTGTGCACAACAACTACCAGCCGCCACATATTCCGCTTCGGTGGACGAGAGAGACACACAACTTTGCTTTTTGGAAGACCAACTTACCAAAGAGCAACCAAGGAATTGGCACCCTCCAGAAGTGGATTTCCTATCCACTTTGTCTCCCGCCCAATCGGAATCTGAGTACCCTGCAAGCTTGAAGTTTGATCCTCTTGGGTACCATAAGCCAAAGTTTGGGGTATGAGCCAAATATCGAAAGATTCGTTTGACCGCCACATAGTGACTTTCCTTAGGTGCGGCTTGAAACCGGGCACAAATTCCCACACTCAACATGATGTCCGGTCTAGATGCACAAAGGTAAAGCAAGGATCCAATCATGGAATGATATACCTTTTGATCCACGACTTTACCATTGGGATCTAAGTCAAGTTGGCATTTGGTGGGCATTGGAGTGGATGCCGGCTTGACGTCACTAAGCTTGAATCTCTTGAGCATGTCTTAAGTGTATTTGGATTGATTGATGAAGGTTCCTTATCTTCTTTGCTTCACTTCGAACCCTAGAAAGAACTTCAACTCTCCCATGGAGGACATCTCGAACTTTGAGGTCATGAGAGCGGCAAATTCCTCATTGAAAGCTTTGTTAGGAGAACCAAAGATAATATCATCAACATATAATTGGCACACAAACAACTCCCCTTTGATCTTCTTAGTAAAAAGAGTGGGGTCGATTAGCCCAACTTCAAAATCACGGTCTTGTAACAACTCGGTAAGGTGGTCATACCACGCACGTGGGGCTTGTTTAAGGCCATAGAGTGCCTTATCGAGTTGAAACACATGATCGGGAAAGTAGGGATCCTCGAACCCGGGGGGTTGCTTGACGTAAACCAATTCATTAATGGGACCATTAAGAAAATCACTCTTCACATCCATTTGTTGTAACTTAAAGTTATGATGAGAAGCATATGCAATCAACATGCGAATGGATTCAAGACGAGCAACGGGAGCAAAGGTTTCACCGTAGTCAATACCCTCGACTTGGGAGTAGCCTTGTGCTACCAAACGAGCCTTGCTGCGAATGATAATCCCATGGGCATCTTGCTTGTTCTTGAATATCCACTTGGTTCCAATGACATTGTGGTTCCCCGTTGGCCTTGGCACCAATCTCCACACTTTGTTGCGCTCAAATTTGTTGAGTTCTTCGTGCATGGCATTGAGCCAATCCGGATCTTCTAGCACCTCATAGACCTTGTGGGGTTCCACACAAGAGACAAACGCGTGATGCTCACAATAATTTGCTAATTGTCTACGAGTGCTTACCCCCTTTCTTAAGTTTCCAAGCACATTCATCATGAGATGATCCTTGGTGGAGAGCTTGGAAGCAACCTTGGTGGCACGACGCTCTAATTCCTCCTCGGTGGTGAGTTGAGGAGCGGCTACTTGATCATCTTGAGCGCCGTCATGAACTTGTTCTTGATCTTGAACTTGCTCGGGGGAGAGAACTTGACGTTGGGCATCACTTGGTGTGTCAACACCGTCTTGAGTATGATCTTTCCCTTGGTCTTGTTCATGTGGTTGAGGGCCTTCACTTTGTTCTTCGGAAGCATGTGGGCCTTGGGTTGGTGATGGCTCCACTTGAGTGGAGCATTGTCCTTCTCCTTCAGCCACAAGGGGTTCCTCAATGGGTAGGATGAAACCAACACCCATTCTTCTTATGGCTTGAGGAGGAATTTCATCACCTACATCACAAGTGCCACTTTGCTCCACTTGGGAGCCGTTATTCTCATCAAAATCCACGTTACACGTCTCCTCAATAAGTCTCGTGGATTTATTGAGGACACAGTAAGCATGAGAGTTTGTAGCATAACCAATAAATATGCCCTCATAAGCTCTAGCCTCAAATTTAGACAACCGAACACCTTTCTTGAGAATGAAACACTTACACCCGAATACCCGGAAGTACTTGAGGTTGGGCTTATTACCGGTGAGTATCTAATATGGAGTCTTGTTCAAGCCCTTGCGGAGGTAGAGCCGATTTTATGCATGACACGCGGTGTTGATGGCTTCGGCCCAAAAGTTGTATGGAGACTTGAACTTCGCCATCATGGTCCTTGCCGCATCCATCAACGTCCGGTTCTTCCTCTCCGCAACACCGTTTTGTTGAGGGGTGTAGGGTGCGGAATATTGATGCTTGATTCCCTCGTCACTAAGAAACTCATCCAAGGTGTAGTTCTTGAACTCGGTGCCGTTGTCACTTCTTATTGTCAAGATCTTTGCATTGTGTTGACGTTGTGCTTCATTTGCAAAGTCAATGACGGTTTGTTGGGTCTCGCTCTTCCTCTTGAAGAAATACACCCACGTGTACCTTGAGTAGTCATCCACAATCACCAAGCAATACTTCCTACCTCCAAGACTATCGAAGGATGGAGGCCCAAAGAGATCCATGTGAAGGAGCTCCAAAGGCCTCTTTGAATAAATGATAGTCGTGGGAGGGTGAGCCTTCTCATGTAGCTTTCCTTCGATACAGGCACTGCAAGCACGATCTTTAGCAAAATTAACATTCGTTAGTCCACGGACATGGTCCCCCTTGAGGAGACTTTGCAAAGATCTCATATTGACATGGGCTAAACGGCGATGCCAAAGCCATCCCACATCAACTTTAGCCATTAGGCATGTCGCGGTCTTAGTGGGTCGCTCCGAAAAGTTAATCACATATAGACCGTTCTCGACATGCCCAACAAAAGCTACTTTAAGAGTCTTGCTCCACAAGAGTGCCACGGTATCGATATCAAAGAAAGTGGCAAAGCCCATGATAGCAAGTTGACGAACGGAAAGTAAATTGTATGCAAGGGACTCAACAAGCATGACCTTCTCGATCGTGAGATCGTGAGAGATGACCACCTTGCCAAGTCCCAATACCTTAGAAGATGAGGCGTCACCCCACTCGACATTGGTGGGCATATATGGAACCTTGTGCACGTCCAGCACCAAGTCCTTTCTTCCGGTCATATGATTTGTAGCTCCGCTATCGAGCAACCATGATCCCCCACCGGAAGCAAACACCTACAAGAGATCAATGCTTGGTTTTAGGTACCCATTTTGTAATGGGTCCTTTGATGTTAGTAACAAGGGTTTTTGGAACCCAAATAGACCATCCAATGTATTCATGAAGAGAACCAACAAATTTGGCATAAACATGCCCATCACTAGCACGGCATAACACATAAGAAGGGTTAAAATCGCCGGCTTTATTGAGAGGGGTGGCATTGCCCTTCTTGACATTGTTATTCTTCTTCTCCTCGGGGGCACTCTCTCCCTCCCTCACAAATGTTTGCATGAGGGGAGGAGGTCGTTTGGTCTTGTCATTCTTCTTCTTGTTCTTGGAGTTGGACACGTACCCAACCCCTTCCTTGGCCACACCTCCCTTTTGGTTGATCAATAGATCGTTGAGGTTCTTCTTGCCTTGTATGCAAGTCGCAAGACCTCTCTCAAGTTGCTCCTTCAACTTCGCATTTTCCTCAACAAGATGTATATGCTTACAACACGGGTTAGTAGCATTTGCATTATCAATTAAAACCATATGAGGAAAAGTTGCTTTCTCCTTAGTTAGCTTCACTTGGAGTTGATCATGAGACTCCTTGAGACTAGCGTGAATACCCTTCAAGGCCTTGTGGGCCTTGTCAAGTATATCAAACTCCTCTTTGAGTCTAGCAAGATCAATCCCGAGTTTGGCCTTCTCGGAATTTAGCACGCGAGAAACAATGAGGACACGATCATAATCTTTCTTTAACTTAGCATGATCAACGTTGTGTGACTTCTCAAGAGCCAAACAAAGACACGCTCTTCCTCAAGAGCATTGGAAAGATCCGAAATCTCATCGGCATAGTCACGACTATGCCCTTCCATCTTAGAGATGGTGTCTTCGTGAGCCTCGATCATGTCATTGGCTTCACCAAGTTGTTCCAAGAGAGCAACAAAGTGCTTCTTGGATTTTCCCTTGAGTTTGCCCATAAAGGCCTCAAACTTGTTAGCCTCCACATTAGCTCCCTCAAGTTCATTAATGCTATCCGTCAGGGAAGGATGAATAATGATGGTAGTTTTGATGTTGGAGGTTACCTTGTTGGTGGCTTTAGCCATGAGGAACTTGGCGGTGATGCTCTCATTGGGTGAGTCGAAGAGAGACACCCGTGACGTTGTTGCAATGGCAACGGAGGCCATGGCAACCGACTCACCATCTTCATCATCGTCATCATCCTCATTGTACTCTTCTTGCACAACCAAAGCCTTGGGAGGAGTCTTCTTGGTGAAGTTGTTCTTGTTGGGGAATGACTTGGCCTTGTCCTTTCGGATGAGCTTGCCACCATTGTCTTCCCTCTTCTCATACGGGCATTCCGCGACGAAATGACTCACGTTGCCGCAATTGTAGCAAGTCCTTACACGTTGCTTGCCCCTTGTGCCACTCGAGTTGCTTTTGCTAAAGTTTGGCCTCGAGATTTTCTTGCTCCAAAATTGCCTTGAAGCGAGTGCCATGTGTTCATGATATGCATACTTCATATCTTCAGGGTTGCCCTCCTCTTCTTCCTCTTCTTCTTCTTCCACGGTGAGCTTGGCCTTCAATGCTAGGTTAGGCTTCTTTGCCCGTTGAGAACGGAGCACCGCATTGTCGGCGGTCTTGTCCAAAATGTTCATGGCCACAAACTCATCCAACACTTCGCTTGAGATCAAAGTGTGGAAGTCCGGTCTTTGACGAATGACGGAGGACATGGCCTTGTGATAGGGCATCATGGCCTTGAGGAATTTGCGCTTGATCCAATTGTCATCCGTGTCCTTGCTCACGTGATCTCGTAGTGAGACCGCGAGTTTTGTTACTCTCCGATAAAGCTCACGAGGTTCTTCATCTTCCTTCATTGCAAACTCATCGGCCTCATCTTGTACCACTTCATAGTTGGAGCGTTGAATGCTTGCGCTTCCCCGGTAGAGAGACACGACACAATGCCATGCATCTTTGGCCAAGGCGAAGGGACAAAGATGAGGTAGGTCTTCGGGTGGAATTGCATCTTGAATGATGAAGAGAGCATTCTCATTGAATTGATTGTCCGCGGCTTCTCGAGGAGTGAAGTTACTTGGATCATGTGGATAGAAACCTTCTTCAATGATTCTCCAAAGGTTAGTGTTCACATGATTTAAATGATGTTTAAAGTGGTAAACCCAAGAATCAAAATCCTCATTTTTCACAATCTTAGAAGGAGGACCGGCATGATTCAAATGAGTGGAAGGAACCGGTCCACCATAAACAAGTGGTGGTTCCACATGGGCAAAGATGTCGGTGCCATTCTTGCCACTAGAAGAAGGAGCCTTTTCACTACTAGTTTCCCCCTTGTCGGGGATAGCATCCGACACCTTGTTGGCGGGATCACCCACTTTCAACGGTGCGGTGGATAGTTTAAGCCCCTCAAGAAATTTAGTAAACATGCTTTCAACTTCGGTCGTCATGGAGGTTTTCAATGTCTCCAAGGCCACATTGAACTCCTCACGAGAGACCGAAGTTCCCCCATCTCCAGTAGACGAGATCGGATTCACACCGGAGTGTTCCTCCACACCGTCTACGGTATCAACCATACTCTTTGGACGGTAAAGTCCTTAATAAAGAGACGAGGCTCTGATACCAATTGAAAGGATCGATATGGTTGACTAGAGGGGGGGGGTGAATAGGCAACTAACAATCTTTAGCTTTTCTTTAGCAATTTAAACTTCGCATCAAAGTAGGTTATCTAGATATGCAACTAGGTGAGCAACCTATATGATGCAATACGGATAGGAACACAAGCAATCAAGATATATGAAACAAATAAGCTTTCACAAGTAAAGGCACGAGATAACCAAGAGTGGAGACGGTGGAGACGAGGATGTGTTGCCGAAGTTCCTTCCCTTTGAGAGGAAGTACGTCTCCGTTGGAGTGGTGTGGAGGCACAATGCTCCCCAAGAAGCCGCTAGGGCCACCGTAATCTCCTCACGCCCTCACACAATGCGAGATGCCGTGATTCCACTATTGGTGCCCTTGGAGGTGGCGACCGAACCTTTACAAACAAGGTTGGGGCAATCTCCACAACTCAATTGGAGGCTCCCAACGACACCACGAAACTTCACCACAATGGACTATGGCTTCGCGGTGACCTCAACCGTCTAGGATGCTCAAACACCCAAGAGTAACAAGATCCGCAAGGGATTAGTGGAGGGAATCAAATATCTCTTGGTGGAAGTGTAGATCGGGGCCTTCTCAACCACTCCCGAGCAAATCAACAAGTTTGGTTGGCTAGGGAGTGAGATCAGGCGAAAATGGAGCTTGGAGCTTTAATGGTGGAAGAGGTGAGTCAACGGGGAAGAAGGGAACCCCTTATATACTATGTGGAAAAGATCCAACCGTTACCCACCAACCAGCCCGCGGCCAGCAGTACTACCGCGCCTGGCCAGCGGTACTACCTCAAGGCCGCGCGGTACTACTGCATGCAACCAAGCGGTACTACCGCACGGCAGTGCGGTACTACCGTACCAACCCATGGTACTACCGTGACCCCAGCATAGAAAGAGACACAGAAGCTGGGGGCGGTAATTCCGCACGCGCGGTACTACTGCGCCCACCATGCGGTACTACCGCAAGGCAAAAGTCCCAGCCAGGGGGAAGGGAAACTTCCGTGCCTACTTCCGCAAAAATACGGAAGTAGCAAAAACCCGACACAGTACTACCGCACAGCGAAAATAGTACTGCCGAGGGGCGGTACTATTGCCTGACCGCATAGCGCGGTACTACCGCACGGCGAAAGTGGTACTACCGCGGCAGGTGCGGATGTAAAAAATTACATCCGCTCCTACTACCGCAACGGGGCGGCACTAGTCTGGTGGGCAGCGGTAGTGCAGCTCCAGGGGAGCAGTACTACCGTGGGCACCAGCGGTACTACCGCGCCACCGCGCGGTACTATCGTGGATGCCTACGGTACTACCGTTGATCCAGGAGCAGTACTACCGCAACCACAACAGCAGCCAGTCATGGGAGGCAGGAAAACGGAGGAAGCTCCAAGGAAGAATGAGGGGATAAAAGGAGACGTGTACGTGATGATTCCACCCAAACCTTTCCAACGCGGACCCCCTCTTAATAGTACGGCTTTCCTACGACTCAAATCCACCAAAAAGAAACGTAGAAAAGACGCCGTCTTCGTCAGTCTTCGAGGGGCACCCAATCATCTTGTGCCTAGCAAAGAAGTGTCTGGAATACTCATGGCACATGATTAGTCCGCAAATGCGTTGTCATCAATCACCAAAACACTTAGGGATAAATATGTGCTTACACCCTCCAATCGGCCCCTTCCTTCTTCATGAGGAAAAGGGGGCGCCTCCCCTATCGGGGCCAAATGGCCCAATATGCTTTCCACCACTTCGCTTGTTTAGGCCCGCTGATATTTAAATAAATATAAAAGTCTCCAAATCATATATAGAGCCTTTTAATATCAATTTAGCATCACTATAAACTATTTCCATCTATATATAATTTATTGGTAATACCTGGTATTGCCCGGTAAACCCCAAAACCCTTCCGGTGACTCTAAAACTCTTCTGATTCCTCTCAAAATATTTTGAATATGAACGTAAATATTTTTCTGTTTACTCTTATCCTATTAACACTCGGCAGATCATGATTACCTTAAGCTTGTGACCCTGTAGGTTCGTTAATACATGGGCATGAACAAAACTCCTTTCGTCCAATGACCGATAATGGAACCATGGACGTCCATATCGATTCCTATGAGTACATGAATGACATTCGAGTGAACCTTTGGTTATCATATGATATTCCCTTTGCTTCGCAATACTTTAAAAATCTCGAGGTGAGATATATCGGTATCCTCTTGAGTCATACACATGCTCACTATACATGTGTCATCATTAACAGTTTTGTTTTTCTTTCTCATTGACATGTTTCGGCATCCCGGTGACATTGTCACTTGTGTCTGGCCAGACGATGATGGATGTCTTCACATCGAGAGGCCCTTAAGAATATTTCTCCATCGTTGGAGAAGCAAATCCCACTCTCGTTCTATCTAGCTAGTCCCCTGTCAAACTTTTCGATGAATCTATAAGTTGTCATTATGATCATCGTGTTACAGATGATGTTTGAGAAACCCAAAAGTTCATCGTACGATAAGAAGTGACTATGATACTCTCATGGTATAAGGAACTAAATCACATGTTAACTCTCCGCGTTATAACAATTGACTTGTAACGATTGTATCTCAAAGTATAACAAACAAATTTTGGTCGATTCAATATGGTCGTTCTTCCAACATCATATCTTCAAAGTTATTTTAGGACTATCGTTACACTTAATGATATCCTAAGATCTAAAACACATGATCACCAACAACACTTGAGCTAGTTTTAGAGGCAAGACAGAACCATATTTTACTGTTTAATATTCTACATGTGCATATGAGTTTTCCAGTGAATCACATATTCCAGGATCATAGCAGCTATAGCATAGAACATAAACTTTTAATTATGAACATGAAAAATATAATAATACAATATTGTTGACTCTAGGGCATATTAGAACAAATCTATCTTATGCAATCAATTTTTGTGCCTACTATACTGTTTATTTAACCAATCTATCTCTACCTATAGGATTGTACATTTTCCTATAATATATAATGGAATGAGAACACCACACAACATGTTTCACATTGAAAAATGACAGTTATCCACAATTTTTTTGACTATGGCGAGGAGCCGGTGATTGAGAGTTTTTTACTGGAGAGTTAAGAGGTAGTCTAAGTTCGCAACATTGGTCATGCCCCTGAAATAAGCACAACACACAACATATTTCACATTAAAAAATGGCAGCTATCCATAATTTTTTTCAACTATGGCGAGGAGCCGGTGATTGAGAGTTTTTTACAAGTTTGTAGCATTGGTCACATCACTAAAAATAAAGCACAACACACAACATAATTCACATTAAATCAACATGTTTCGTCTGATGGACAGCAAGGCGCTCATCTAGACGCTTCTCCTAGCCAGTTTTAGGAGTGGCCCGGGAAGGCTTGCGCTCAGCCCATTCCCAGAGCTTTTCTGCTGGGATAGCTGGTCGAAGATGAGATAGTGTATATAGTAGTGTTGGGTTTAGTTGTTTCCTTAGGGCAGTTTTGCGTTATGTCGTATCAGAGCTTTTCTCTGACGCTTGCGAGCACATGATAGTCGGCGCCTGCTTGCAAAACTAGTCGTCCAGGGTGTAGGGCAACTATCGCGATGGATCTGGCGTGATCTTCCTTAATAAGCTCGTGGGGCATCAGAATCCGTTGAAGTTGGAGGTTGTTTCTCTTCGTATTCTTAGCCTTCACATGGTAGAAGAGAAGGAGGTGGTGATCTAGTGTTCAACTTCCTTAGATCGATCATTGGACATGGGTCTTCGGCGGTGGATCCGGAGCATGTACCATTGCTTTGATTTGAGCTCGTCTCAGCGGCGTTTTGAAGTGAAGCTACGACACCACCTATGTTGCCTCAATGGTCGAGCCGGTCTTGATTGCTCTAAAGTTGAGTGTACTGGCCGAAGGGTGGCTGTGTAGAACTCCGGCATCAGGCTAAACCGCTTCTAGTTATTCCTCCCGACCATAATGTCAAAAGGAGAGGCAAAGTGGCTTCGGCTCGGCTTCATTATCTTCCATCCCTGACATGAGTTGGCCTGGAAGCGACGACAAGGTTGCCAACCCTGGTGGTAGAGTCCACGATGATGGCGATCTTGGTATGTGGCTGACGCCTCGAAAAAGGACCACACCACATTCGACAACTCGTGTCCAGGGTGTTTTTTGTAAAGTTCATGGGCTCAGTTGTAATTTTGCTTTTTCTAAGGGTCCTGGTGACAGTTGTACCTGTACTGGACTGCAAAGTTAGTGAAGTTGCTTCTAAAAAAAAGTGTTTCCCCCAGATCGGTAGAAGAACAACCTGCAACTACCACCGGAAGGAAATGAATGCCTTGAAGAAAAGTTCCCTGGCATAGTATCCTTATGACGCGGCTGCAGCAGCCAGGTCGCCTGCCACTCTTATATAAGATCACCGCCCATACTGCCTCTCCCACGGAGCAGCATTGTGCGTAGCTTTACACCAACGCACAACTAACTATTACTACTCCAGTAGTGAAGGAGCAGAGGTAGGATGGTGAACTTGGTGGAGGCCCAGAAGCCGCTGCTGCACTTCCTGATCAGAAGGGCCGGGCTCCGGCAGCACACGGTGGACGTGGACGGCGCCGGCACGGCGCTCACCTTCTGGGTGCCCAAGGACAAGCTCCCCAAGGACAAGTCCACCGTGTGCGAGATCACGCCCGAAGCGGCGGCGCCGGCCTCCAAGAAGAAGAGCAAGACGAAAGCCAAGGCCCCGCGGCCATCCGTCGTCCTCGTGCACGGCTTCGCGGCCGAAGGCATTGTCACGTGGCAGTTCCAGGTTTGCACTTTGTTATCCTACGTGCATGAGTGAGATGTGGCCTGTTTCCGTTGAGATTAAGTTAATTAATTCATGCCGTCACGACGTGCGTGCGTGCGTGCGTAGGCTGGTGTGCTGGCGAAGCACTACGACGTGTACATCCCGGACCTGCTCTACTTCGGCGGCTCCACGTCGCCGTCGACGGACCGGTCGCCGGGGTTCCAGGCGGAGTGCCTGGTGGCAGCGCTGGGCAAGCTGGGCGTGGAGAAGTGCACGGTGGTGGGGTTCAGCTACGGCGGGATGGTGGCCTTCAAGATGGCCGAGTCGCACCCGGGCCTCGTCCGGTCGCTCGTGGTGTCGGGCTCCGTCGTCGCCATGACCGACTCCATCAGCGAGACCACGCTGGAGAGGATCGGCGTCAAGTCGTCGGCGGAGCTGCTGCTGCCGGACTCCGTCAAGGGGCTCAAGGCGCTGCTCTCCATCGTCGCCCACAGGAAACTCTGGTTCCCGGAACGCCTTCACAGGGACTACCTCCAGGTCCGTCTCTATCTCTACTCAATCAAACACTAGCTTCATTCATTTTCCGCTTTGATTTGTCCAGCTATTTTGGTTTATGGATGTGCATGATATGATGTGTGGTGGGTTCATTCCATTTCCATGCAGGTGATGTTCACCAACCGCAAGGAAAGAGCAGAGCTGCTGGAAGGTTTGGTGGTCAGCAACAAAGACGCCACCGTGCCCGTTTTGCCACAGGTGCGTTTGGCCACCGTCCTCAACCCCCTTGCTGACTAAATACACTATCTTAGTTAGTAACCTAGTACTCCCTCTCTCTCAGTTTACAGGGCGTGTGCGTATCCCTAGATCGTCAATTTGATCAATCTAATACAAGTCATATATTACAAAAAATATACCAATATAAACTTCAGATGTTCTATTTTCAGAAGGTATAATTTTTGATGTTCTATTTTCAGAAGGTATAATCTTTGTGTTATATAGTTTATATTAGGGTGATAAAATTGACAACTTAGATATACGCGTAGTACTTGTAAACTGTGACGGAGGGAGTAAATCATTTTCATATCATAGGAAAAAAAAACAGTACACCAGTTTGCCGATTGGTTGTACATCAGCATGATATGTTTGACTCTTTGTACTCGTAGCAGTAGTAGTCCAATTGATCACGTACTCAGGAGGACAGAAGCATTGATGGGTATTCATGGTTGGGAGTTAATAAGGGTCATGAGCGGCGGTGATATGCTGAAGGCTTTCAATGCTCTTCCCCAAGCGGATGGCCTGTTCGACTTGACAGGAACACAAACCAGCCCATAATTTACAAAACATGCTTACCGCATACAGTACAAAGTTGGTGCACCAAAGCCACCAAATCCATCCGTGAAGAATATAAGCAGCGAAGAAAGAACTCTACCAAGCAATTCCCGTGATTACCAGTAGTACCAAGGTTGCTGACAAACGTTTCTTGTCCTTGCGCCGCAGAAAATACTTCTGCTCTGGGGACACAACGACAACATTTTCAACATAGAGCTCGCCAGGACAATGAAAGAGTAAGCTATCTATCTGTGCTCTTGAGATTTCAGACGACTTAGAGCTAGCTTCACAATCCAAAGCATATTCTGAAGCTAAGCGTGTGAGTCGAGGGTTAGATACTAACAAATGGTTTTCGGGTGTACGCAGGCAGCTCGGTGAGGAGACGATGCTGCAGAGCATAGACAAGGCCGGGCATCTCGTGCACCTGGAGAGGCCCTGCGTCTACAACCGCCGCCTCTTGGAGTTCCTGGCATACGTCACTGCTGAAGCTTCCAAAGAGTGACAAATTAGTAGGTCCATCGTGTCCCGGAGAGTGCTTGATTTGTTCACAGACAACTGGGGTCCCATTTGTTGCAGTTTGATTGTTTGGCCGTGTATAATATTTGTGAGTGTGATGCATAATACTCCTATGGAGTCAGCACTGGCCAATTTGTCTATTTCTCTTTTGCAGCTAAACAGTTGTGTAAATCAACTCGAAATGCTTCATACATGGATAACGGATTGAGGTAATAAGAGTGGACCCCTCAAAATCTTTAACTCTCAAACGGTCAGAAGACAAAATTTGAAGGAGTTAAATTTGAGACCCACCCTACTCTCTTATTTTACTCGGCCATGGCACCGCTCCTTAAACAATTTTCCTTGACTCTCATCCACCGCCGCTTGCCTCCACCTCCCTGGTGACCGAGAAAATGAAATCCCCTACGCCCCGCAACTCTAGCGACCCTTGTCGGCGTCGGAATCACGCCGGGGCCAGAAATTTCGTGAAATCGTGCTTTGTGCTGTTATGCATACGCCGGCGGCTGTGCATGCTCACCTCTATGGCCTCCTCCGTCGTCGTGGTCCTTCGTAGCCAATTTTTGAACGCCAAGGCCTTCTAGCGCATCGTCGAGCAGTGTTCCTAGAGCCTCGATGGTGTCCTACAACGCCTGCAATACCGCCCGCCAAGGCCTTCTAGCTCGTTGTGCACGCACACCAAGCACGACAAGTACGTGCGCGCACACACACGCGCGCACTATTTCTGAAACTCCTCGCCGACAGCGGGATCAGGGCTGGGTGACATGCCAGAGGTGTGTGCGGCTGAGGTGCTTCTCCGGCTGGGCGCGTCTAAAGGAAGAAGATGAAGAGAGACTTTCATGTGGGGTCAGTTCGTTTGAGGACTTAAATTTGAGGGTTGGGTTAGGTCCGGTCATCATTTAACTTCTCAAACTATAATGAGTTAAGTTTAAATGAGCACATAAGTAGTTAAAATATAAGGTGTCGGTTAGAGATGCCCTAAGTGCATTAGTTTATGACATAGAGAGTACGAGACCATACGTTCTAGAGAGTTAAAAGATTCATTCTTAAAAGAAACCTGATTTGTAGTTGAGTTTAAAGGAGCATAACCATGGCCTCTAAATCATGTATCTAAATTAAATTGTTCTTTTAAGACACCCAAACGGTATCTAACATCTTATGTTTATCAAGATAAACATTTTTTTTGATAAAGGGTGGATTTTATTAACTCAAGATGAAGCATCAAGAGGATACAAATACTATGAGAACACACCCGGTCTCTCAATAGTTAGGATGCACACGGTCAATACCAACGCACACACACAACACGCTACGGAAAAGCAAAGTCATATTAGACCGAAGTTATGCCTAAGCGAGAGGAAAAAAACTCGAAGCGATCAAATCCGTCATTGAGAAACTACAGCTATGGCCATATCCGCACCAACAACATAATAATACCACAAAGACAACGAGGTTCTTCAACAGCAACGCCGTCAGGAAGGTAGCAACGCTCAAACGTCGCCGTCACCGGATTCAACCTCCAAAGGTCAGAATCTAGGTTTTCACCCTAAAGAATTAGATGGAGCATATCCGAGCAATGCCTTCAACAAGGTGACGATGCAACAACATCGTCATTGCCAAGTATAACCAACATGGTTAGACCTAGGTTTTCACCTCGGAGCTCGTCTAAGTCAATCATGTGTTGTTGCCACCACTTTTTCACTTTCTCAGCAGCAACATGCTTTGGCCAAGAAACCAAATGCCGCCGCCGCACAACCATATCCTCTGCGTCAAGCCGTGGTATGTAGATTGTGTCACACCACCAAAGCAAACCACCGATGAGGAACCCTCGAGAACTCTTTTGATGACCACCACAATCCGTTGTGGTTTTGCTTCCACTGTCCAGACTAATCACCATTGTCGATAAGTCACTGGAGATGGAGCACGCAGACACAACCATCGCAGCACAACTGCACAACCATGGAGTCTTCCAAATAGACCGCGCAGAAGCCACTAGCCTTCATTGTCGGCCCGGTCCATGGCTGTCGGATCTCCGACTTGCCCCGATCCGATCTGGACAACGGGAAGCAGGGACATCGCAAGAGGACAATCAGCAAGAGTTGATCCGAGGGAGCACCGTATCACTCCGGCCAGCCCAATCCGTTCTGGATGATGGGACGAGAGAGCCGATGGGCTCCATGACATAGCACGATGGCCAGGCATTGTGGCGGTTCTTGAATCCCTGTTCAACGGAACTGGCTGAAGTGGGCGTCAAGTCCATCAGGGGCCGACCCCGGCAGTTGCAGATCAGACCGGAGCAGGCTACTGGGATCTGCCGCGAGGGCACGCCCCAACCGAGTCAGTGACGTGAGCCAGCGATCCACTGCCAACATGGGCCTTCAGATGCCGCCGACCCTCGCTGCTAGATGCCGGCGAGCGCCACAGCCCCGTCTCCTTGCAGATCTAATCGTCGCGACCGCCGCACGCTCGGGAAGAAGAGAGACGCCTCAAGGGAGCACCCCGTCGCCGCTGTCCTCGACCCCCACTCGGGCTTCGCCGGCAGGCCCTCAGGCGGCGGCAAAACGAGGAGATCGGGTATGATCTCTAGTGGCAGCGCTAGGAATCGCCCCCGTGTTGCCACAACAAGGCGACGTGGGGGTCACACGGCGCTGGGAACTCCCGTTTCATCAAGATAAACATAGCTAGTACAATTAACCAACCACAAGATATAGAACGATAAGATATAAAACTACAACGAAAACCACATTGGTCATCTTATTAATTCCGTTGTATATCGATGGTCCGAGCTTGAAAATTGCAATAAACCGACAATAAAGGAAATGGACACGTGCAAACTGTTGGGGAACGTTGCATGGAAAAACAAAAAAAATCTACGCACACGCAAGATCTATCCATGGAGATGCATAGCTACGAAAGGGGAAGAGCATCTTCATACCCTTGAAGATCGCTAAGCGGAAGCGTTTATCAGCGCGATTGATGTAGTCGTACACCTTCACGATCTGTCTCGGTCAAGTACCAAACGTACGGCACCTCCGCGCTCAGCACACGTTCAGCTTGATGACATCCTCGCCTTCTTGATCCAGCAAGAGGGGCGAAGTAGTATATGATTTCTGGCAGCACGATGGCATGGTGACGGTGGTGGTGAAGAACAATCTCCATAGGGCTTCACCAAGCATAGCAGAAACTATGACGGAGGATAAACTAGAGGGGGTGGGCTTGCCGGCACACGTCTTGGTGAATCTTGATGTGTCTTGGGTGCTAGCCCTGCCCCTCTATTTATATGTTGAGCCCTGGGGTCATTTCTTCGAGAAAGATCCTCCTCAAAGTCGGTTTAGCCCGCAAGGCAAGAGTCCTTCTCGGACTCCAGGACCAAACGCCAGGGTCCTTGGCATCTGGCCCCAGATGCCAAGGTCCCTAGCGTCTGGCCCCTGGCCTTCGTAAAACTTCCTTTTGCACCTTCCTAAAGCCTCGTGGGCTTTACGCCTTGGCCCGAATAAAGTGTTCTCGTACCCGAACATTTCGAGAAACAACCGAAACCCCTTCCGGTAAATTTTGGAACCCTTTCGGAGACCAAACACTATTATCTCATATATTAATCTTTACCTCCGGACTATTCGGAGCTACTTGTCATGTCTGTGATCTCATCCAGGACTCCAAACAATACACGGTCACCAACATAAATAACTCATATAATACAATATCATCAACGAACGTTAAGCATGCGGACCCTACGGGTTCAAGAATCATGTAGACATGATCGAGACGCTTCACCAGTCAATAACCAATAGCGGGACCTAGATGCCCATATTGGTTTCTACATATTCTACGAAGATCTTTATCGGTCGAACCTTTATGATAACATACGTAATTCCTTTTGTCTGTCGGTATGTTACTTGCCCGAGATTCGATCGTCGGTATCTTCATACCTAGTTCAATCTCGTTACCGACAAGTCTCTTTACTCGTTCAGTCGTACATCATCTCATTACTAACTCCTTAGTCACTTTGCTTGCAAGCTTCTTTTGATGTTGTATTACCGAGAGGGCCCAGAGATACCTCTCCAATACACGGAGTGACAAATCCCAATCTCAATCCATGCCAACTCAACAGACACCTTCGGAGATACCTGTGGAGCATCTTTATGATCACCCAGTTACGTTGTGACGTTTGATAGCACACAAGGTATTCTTCTGGTATCCGGGAGTTGCATGATCTCATGATCGAAGAAATATGTAGTTGACATTAAGAAAGCAGTAGCAATAAACTGAACGATCAAATGCTAAACTAACGGATGGTTCTTGTCCATCACATCATTCTCCTAATGATGTGATCCCGTTATCAAGTGACAACACATGTCTATGGTTAGGAAACCTTAACTCTCTCTTGATCAATGAGCTAGTCTAGTAGAGTCTTACTAGGGACACGGTATTTGTTTATGTATCCACACATGTATTTAAGTTTTCGGTCAATAGAATTCTAGCATGAATAATAAACCTTTATCATGATTAAGGAAATATAAAAATAACCAGTTTATTATTGACTCCAGGGCATATTTCCAACAGTCTCCCACTTGCACTAGAGTCAATAATCTAGATTACATAGTAATGAATCTAACACCCATGGAGTCTTGGTCCTGATCATGTTTTGCCCGCTGAAGAGGTTTAGTCAATGGGTCTGCCACATTCGGATCTGTATGTATTTTGCAAATTTCTATGTCTCCATCCTTGACCTTTTCACGAATGGAGTTGAAGCATCTCTTGATGTGTTTGGTTCTCTTGTGAAACCTAGATTCCTTCACCAAGGCAATTGCTCCAATGTTGTCACAAAAAATTGTCATTGGACCCGATGCACTGGGTATTACACCCATATCGGATATAAACTCCTTCATCTAGACTCCATCATGCGCTCCTTCCAAAGCAGCTATGTACTCTACTTCACACGTAGATCCCACCATGACGCTCTGCTTGGAACTGCACCAACTGACAGCTCTAGCATTCAATATAAATACATATCCAGTTTGTGACTTAGAGTCATCCGGATCTGTGTCGAAGCCAGCATCGACGTAACCTTTTACGATGAACTCTTCGTCACCTCATAAACGAGAAACATAGCCTTGCTCCTTTTCACGTACTTCAGGATGTTCTTCACCGCTGTCCAGTGATCCACTCCTGGATTACTTTGGTACCTCCCTACCAAACTTATGTCAAGGCACACATCAGGTCTGGTACACAACATGGCATACATAATAGAGCCTATGGCTGAGGCATAGGGAATGACTTTCGTTTTCTCTCTATCTTCTGTCGTGGTCAGACTTTGAGTCTGACTCAATTTCATACCTTACAACACAGGCAAGAACCCTTTCTTTGATAGGTCCATTTTGAACTTCTTCAGAACTTTGTCAAGGTATGTGCTTTGTGAAAGTCCTATTAAGCGTCTCGATCTATCCCTATAGATTTTGATGGCCAATATATAAGCAGCTTCACCGAGGTCTTTCATTGAAAAAAATTTATTCAAATATCCTTTTATGCTATCCAGAAATTTTATATCATTTCCAATCAGTAATATGTCATCCACATATAACACCAGAAATGCTAAAGAGCTCTCACTCACTTTCTTGTAAATACAGGCTTCTTCCTAAGTCTGTATAAAACCATATGCTTTGATGACATCATCAAAGCATATATTCCAACTCTCAGATGCTCACACCAGTCCATAAATGGATCACTGGAGTTTGCACACTTTGTTAGCACCTTTAGGATCGAAAAAACCTTCTGGTTGCATCATATACAACTCTTCTTTAAGAAATCCATTAAGGAATGCAATTTTGATGTCCATTTGCCATATTTCATAATCATAAAATACGACAATTGCTAACATGATTCAGATAGACTTAAGCATCGCTACGGGTGAGAAAGTCATCATAGTCAACCCCTTGAACTTGTCGATAACCTTTTGCGACAAGTCAAGATTTGTAGATAATGATATTACCATCAGTGCTCATCTTCCTCTTGAAGATCCATTTATTCTCAATGGCTTGCCGATCATCAGGCAAGTCCACCAAAGTCCACACTTTGTTCTCATACATGGATCCTATCTCAGATTTCATGGTCTCAAGCCATTTGTCGGAATCTGGACTCATCGTAGCTTCTTCATAGTTCATAGGTTCGTCGTTGTCTAACAACATGACTTCCAGGACAGGATTACTGTACCACTCTGGTGCGGTACGCATTCTGGTCAACCTACGAGGTTCAGTAGTAACTTGATCTGAAGATTCATGATCATTACCATTAGCTTTCTCTCTAGTTGGTGTAGGCATCACGGGAACGGGTTTCTCTGATGTGGTGCTTTCCAATTCAAGAGAAGGTACAATTACCTCATCAAGTTCTACTTTCCTCCCACTCACTTCTTTCGAGAGAAACTCCTTCTCTAGAAATGACCCATTCTTAGCAACAAAGATCTTGCCTTCGGATCTGTGGTAGAAGGTGTACCCAATAGTTTCTTTAGGATATCCTATGAAGACACACTTCTCCGCTTTGGGTTCGAGCTTATCAGGCTGAAGCCTTTTGACATAAGTGTTGCATCCCCAAACTTTCAGAAACGACAGCTTAGGTTTCTTGCCAAACCATAGTTCATACAGTGTTGTCTCAACGGATTTAGATGGTGCCCTATTTAACGTGAATGTGATTGCCTCTAATACATAACCCCAAAACGATAGTGGCAAATCGGCAAGAGACATCATAGAACGCACCATATCTAATAAAGTACGGTTACGACGTTCAGACACACCATTACGATGTGGTGTTCCAGGTGGCATAAGTTGTGAAACGATTCCACATTGTCTTAAATGAAGGCCAAACTCATAACTCAAATATTCGCCTCCACGATCAGATCATAAAACACTTTATTTTCTTTTTATGATGATTCTCCACTTCACTCTGGAAGTCTTTGAACTTTTCAAATGTTTCAGACTTGCGTTTCATCAAGTAGATATACCCATACCTACTCAAATCATCTGTGAAGGTTAGAAAATAATGATACCCGTCGCATGATTCAACACTCATCGGACCGCATACATCGGTATGTATTATTTCCAATAAGTCATTAGCTCGCTCCATTGTTCCGGAGAACGGAGTTTTAGTTATCTTACCCATGAGGCATGGTTCGCAAGTATGAAATGATTCATAATCAAGTGATTCCAAAAGTCCATCCGCATGGAGTTTCTTCATGCGCTTTACACCAATATGACCTAAATGATAGTGCCATAAGTATGTTGCACTATTGTTATCAACTTTGCATCTTTTGGCATCAATATTATGAATATGTGTATCACTATGATCGAGATTCAACAAGAATAGACCATTCATCAAAGGTGCATGAACATAAAAGATATTACTCATATAAATAGAACAATCATTATTCTCTGATTCAAATGAATAACCGTCTCACAATAAAAAGATCCAGATATAATGTTCATGCTCAATGCTGGCACCAAATAACAATTATTGAGGTCTAAAACTAATCCTGAAGGTAGATGTAGAGGTAGTGTGCCAACGGCGGTCACATCAACCCTGGAACCATTCCCGAGGCACATCGTCACCTCATCCTTAGCTAATCCTCATTTATTTTGTAGCTCATGTTTCGAGTTGCAAATACGAGCAACGGAACCAGTATCAAATACCCATGCGCTACTATGAGCATTAGTAAGGTACACATCAATAACATGTATATCAAATATACCTTTGTTCACTTTGCCATCTGAGGGAGTCCTGGATTAGGGGGTGTTCGGATAGCCGGACTATACCTTGAGCCGGACTCCTGGACTATGAAGATACAAGATTGAAGACTTCGTCCCGTGTCCGGAAGGGACTTTCCTTGGCGTGGAAGGCAAGCTTGGCTATACGGATATACAGATCTCCTACCATTGTAACCGACTTTGTGTAACCCTAACCCTCTCCGGTGTCTATATAAACCGGAGGGTTTTAGTCCGTAGGACAACATACACGACAATCATACCATAGGCTAGCTTCTAGGGTTTAGCCTCTCCGATCTCGTGGTAGATCTACTCTTGTACTACTCATATCATCAATATTAATCAAGCAGGACGTAGGGTTTTACCTCCATCGAGAGGGCCCGAACCTGGGTAAAACTTCGTGTCCCTTGCCTCCTGTTACCATCCGGCCTAGACGCACAGTTCGGGACCCCCTACCCGAGATCCGCCGGTTTTGACACCGACGTTGGTGCTTTCATTGAGAGTTCCTCTGTGTCGTCGCCGTCAGGCTCGATGGCTCCTATGATCATCAATAGCGATGCAGTCCAGGGTGAGACCTTCCTCCCCGGACAGATCTTCGTCTTCAGCGGCTTCGCACTGCGGGTCAATTCACTTGGCCATTTGGAGCAGATCGAAAGCTAGCCCCTGGCCGTCAGGTCAGATTTGGAAGTTTAAACTACACAACTGACATCCGCGGGGACTTGATCTTCGACGGATTCGAGCCACTACCGAGCACGCCGCGCTGTCCCAACGAGCATGATCTAGCTCTGCCGCCGAACAGTGCCCTGGAGGCCGCACCCGCATCGGCTTCGACCCTTAATTCGGAGCCAGTTGCGCCGGTCGAAGATGGGTGGTTGGACACCGCCTCGGGGGCTGCGATCCCAACGGCGATCGAGCCGAACACCAGCCCCGCACTCTGCAAGACTCGTGACTCCGAGGAGCCGACTCCTCTTCGGACTCCGAACCCTCCGCGCCCCTGCCGATCGAATCTGATCAGGCGCCGATCATGGAGTTTACTGCCGCGGACATCTTTCAGCACTCGCCTTTCGGCGATATTCTGAAGACACTAAAGTCTCTCTCTTTATCAGGAGAGCCCTGGCCGGACTATGGTCAGCAAGGTTGGGATACAGACGATGAAGAAATTCAAAGCCCGCCCACCACCCACTTTGTAGCCACTGTCGACGATCTAACCGACATGCTCGACTTCGACTCCGAAGACATCGACGGTATGGACGCCGATGCAGGAGACGATGAAGAACCAGCGCCTATCGGGCCCTGGAAAGCCACCTCATCATATGACATATACATGGTGGAAACCCAAAAAAAGGAGATGGCGATGGAACAGCGGAGGATGACCCCTCCAAGAAACAGACTAAGCACCGGCGTCAGCGGCGCCGCTCAAAATCCCGCCAAAAAAAATGCGGTGACTCCAGCACGGGAGATAATAATACTCCGGAGAGTGCCGAAGAAAACCCCTTCCAGCAAGATTTAGCTCAGGAGGATGGAGAAGCCAGCCCTCATGAGAGAGCGGCAGACGGAGAGGTCGAGGACGATAATTATATGCCTCCCTCCGAAGACGAGGCAAGCCTCGACGACGACGAATTTGTCGTGCCAGAGGATCCCGTCGAGCAAGAGCGTTTTCAACGCAGGCTTATGGCCACGGCAAGAAGCCTTAAGAAAAAATAGCAACAACTTAGAGCTGATCAAGATTTACTAGTCGACAGATGGACTGAAGTCCTTGCGGCCAAAGAGCGTAAACTCGAACGCCCCTCCAAGAGCTACCAAAAGCGCAGGTTGCTACCCCGATTAGAGGAGGAAGCACTTGATGCGGCCGACCGGCCACCTCGTGGCCGCGACAGAGAGGCCTCTCGGCCCTCCACTCAAGCCGCACCCCGTACCAAGGCACGGGAATATGCGTCGGACTTACAAGATATGTTGGAGGACAAGGCAAGGCAAACAAGATCGATCTACGGATCGCGTGGGCGCCCCACGGCTCGAGACGATAACCTTCATGCCGGCCACAAATTCGGCAGGGCCGAACACAGTAGACAAAGCTCATTGGAGCTACGTCGTGATATAGCCCAGTACAGAGGCGTCGCACACCCACTATGCTTCACAGACGAAATAATGGATCATCAAATCCCCGAGGGTTTCAAACTCGTAAACATCAAATCATATGATGGCACACCAGATCCTGCGGTATGGATCGAGGATTATCTCCTTCATATCCACATGGCCCGCGGTGATGATTTCCACGCCATCAAATACCTCCCACTCAAGCTTAAAGGACCAGCTCGGCATTGGCTTAACAGCTTGCCAACAGGATCAATTAGTTGTTGGGAGGACCTGGAAGCCGCATTCCTCGACAATTTCCAGGGGACTTATGTGCGACCCCCAGACGCCGATGACCTAAGTCACGTAATTCAGCAGCCAGAGGAATCGGCCAGGCAATTCTGGACATGGTTCTTCACAAAGAAAAATCAAATAGTCGACTGTCCGGACGCTGAGGCCCTAGCAGCCTTCAAGCACAATATCCGTGACGAGTGGCTTGCCCGGCACCTTGGACAGGAAAAGCCAAAATCTATGGCAGCACTCACGACACTCATGACCCACTTTTGCGCGGGAGAAGACAGCTGGCTCGCTCGTAGCAACAATATGACCAAGAACCCTGGTAATTCGGATACCAGGGACAGCAGTGGCAGGTCGCGTCGCAACAAGCAGAAGCGCCGCATTAACGGCGACAACGCTGAGGATACTGCAGTTAATGCCGGATTCAGAGGCTATAAATCCAGTCAGCGGAAAAAGCCATTCAAAAGAAATCCTAAGGGCCCGTCCAGTTTGGACCGAACACTCGATCGCTTGTGCCAGATACATGGCACCCCCGAAAAGCCAGCCAATCACACCAACAGGGATTGTTGGGTGTTCAAGCAGGCAGGCAAGTTAAATGCCGAAAATACAGACAAGGGGCTGCATAGAGATGACGACGAAGAGCCCCGGCCGCCGAACAACAATGGACAGAAGGGTTTTCCCCCACAAGTGCGGACGGTGAACATGATATACGCAACCCACATCCCCAAGAGGGAGCGGAAGCGCGCGTTAAGGGATGTATACGCGATAGAGCCAGTCGCCCCAAAGTTCAACCCATGGTCCTCCTGCCCGATCACCTTTGATCGAAGGGACCATCCCACTAGCACCCGTCATGGCGGATTCGCCGCATTGGTTCTAGACCCAATTATTGACGGATTTCATCTCACTAGAGTCCTTATGGACGGCGGCAGCGGCCTGAACCTGCTTTACCAGGATACAGTGCGGAAAATGGGCATCGATCCCTCGAGGATTAAGCCCACCAAAACGACCTTTAAAGGCGTAATACCAGGTGTAGAGGCCAACTGTACAGGCTCAGTCACACTTGAAGTGGTCTTCGGATCTCCGGATAATTTCTGAAGCGAGGAGTTAATCTTCAACATAGTCCCAGTCCGCAGTGGCTATCACGCACTGCTCGGACGAACCGCATTCGCCAAGTTCAATGCGGTACCGCACTACGCATACCTTAAGCTCAAGATGCCAGGCCCTCAAGGAGTAATTACGGTCAATGGAAACACCGAACGCTCCCTCTGAACGGAGGAGCACACGGCGGCCCTTGCAGCGGAAGTACAAAGCAGCCTCTCCAGGCAGTTCTCCAGTCTGGCCATTAAACGACCGGACACCGTCAAGCGCGCCCGGAGTAACCCACAAAAAGACCGCCTAGCACGATCCAAGCAGGCGTAGCAATGCGGCCCCAACCCCAGCCCTCAAAAAAAGGCGACGCCAGCGCTTCGCGTACATAACTACGCTCTAGAAATACCATGGGTACAGGGGGAGGGGCACCATCACGGCACGCCCGAAACACGGCTTAAACCGCACCAGGGGCTGCCGATTTTTTAATTTTCTCTTACTTTCAGGACTCCATTCTTCGGAAGGCCTGTTCAGCAGTTCAATCGCCGCACAAATGATGCAAGAACCAGGGAAGCAGACAAGCCACGCCGCATTACGGACCCCCCAGGTGGTCTCTATCACGAGCAATATACCTGTTTCGCATACCTTTCCGCAGCCTGCCCTGGAACGGACATGTTAAATAGTCCAACCTTTTGCTTACCGCATTATTTGTATCGTTCTGCTTTGATTGCAGCCCTTTTTAATAAACAATGCATAGCTTTTGTCTATTTTTGCATTACTCTTTTTCTATAAATATATGTTCCTTAATGACATGTTGCACCCGTACACTTTGGTACGGCCAAAATACGCCAGGGGCTTTATTACCCCTCAATATGGTGTGAGAAGTTCGAACACTTTAAAGTGCGGCACCCCGAACTTATAGCATTATATGCATCGGCTCCGAATCATGTCTTGGGTCAATAGTTGGGTTTGCCCGGCTCCTATGTTTTGGTGCCTTACGTTCCGCTATATCGGCTAAGGTAGCACTAGGAGAACCACTGCGATTGTGACCCAGTTGAGCTGGGTCGAGCACCTCAGTGGAGAAAGCTAAAACTGACTGTTATGATGAAGCGAGAGCTGGTCGCTGTTCGATAGGTTTTTCGAGTCCCTAAAGACTTATGCCGCTTAGAGCGAGGAGTCGGCTCTGTCCGGCCAAGGCGTGAATAGCACTCCGAACTCGGTCTTCCAAATACTAGGGGCTTCGCCGAAATTTAAAATTATAGAATTCTATGGCTAAGTGAGAGTGTTCACGCATTATAGTCTGATTGCCTTGTTCGTTGGGCTGAGCGCCTCCCTCGAAGGACCCAACCATGGGAAAAAGAGCGCCCAGGTTTATCCCCGAACACCCCATCACTAGCGGCACGGGGGGCAGAAGCCGACGACTCGCCATCTCTCAGTATTGATAAACAGCCGCACAGAAGGTAATATTTTAAATTCCAACAGCATTGCTTAGCGCATATGAACAAGTTTTCAGCGCACAGGACAAAACGAGCAAGTTTCACTCAAAAATTACATCCCTAGAACATTCATCCGCCACAAGGCAGGCACCCTTCAGAACATCCTTATAATAGTTCTCGGGCTTGCGATGCTCTTTCCCCGGTTGCGGCCCGTCCTTTACAAGCTTCTCAGCGTCCAGCTTGCCCCAGTGCACCTTAGCACGGGCAAGGGCCCTATGGGCACCTTCAATACAGACGGAGCGCTTGATGACTTCGAGCCTTGGACAGGCCTCCACCAGCCGCCGCACCAGCCCGAAATAGCTCCCAGGCAGAGCCTCTCCAGGCCACAGCCAAACTATGAGGCCCTTCATGGCATGTTCGGCTGCCTTGTGGAGCTCGACCAGTTGCTTCATCTGGTCGCTCAGGGGCATGGGGTGTCCGGCCTTAGCATACTGAGACCAAAACACCTTCTCTATCGAGCTGCCCTCCTCGGCTCGATAGAATGCGGCGGCATCGGACACACTCCAGGGAAGATCTGCAAATGCCCCTGGAGAGCTCCGGATTCGGGTAAGTAACAAGTAACTCACGTTTATATGTTTGCTTTGCATATAGAATGCCTTACCCGCCATTATCTTCTTCACCTCATCCAACTCCTGGAGGGTCTTCTGGGATTCGGCCTTGGTAGACTCGCCATTTTTAATAGCCGCCGCGAGCTCGGACGCTCGCGTCTTTGAGTCATGCTCCAAACTCTCATGTTTTTTCATGAGAACCTGGAGCTCTTGCTGTACCTTGCCAGCCTGGGCCTCATACTTCTCCCGCTCGGAGCGCTCCGCGGTCGCCCTCTTCTCGGCCTCGACCAGCGCTTGCTTAAGGGTCGCCACCTCAGATGTGGCCCCTACAATAGCCACGATAATCCTGTCATTTTTTGCAATTGCACCTTTAATATATTATATATATATATATATATTTAAACAAGGTATTTCTTACCTTCATTGTCCTCGAGCTGCTTCTTGGCACGCCCGAGCTCTTGCTCGGACTGCTCGAGGCTCTGCTTTAGCGTGTCCACTTCCGCAGTCAGTGCGGCGGACGCAAGCAGAGAAGCCTACATACCCATATTGACTCCTTTTTGTTAGACTCCTGCGAATTTTATTTGATCCTCTATTCGGCTTTTCTTCCCGAACGCCAAACAGAGCATCAGGGGCTACTGTGTATGCGGTAATATTATTTACACATTCTTTACTTACCTCAAAGCCTGTTAAAAGGCTAGTACAAGCTTCAGTCAGTCCGCTCTTGGCGGACTGAACCTTCTGGACCACCGCACTCATAATGGTGTGGTGCCCCTCGTCGATGGAGGCGCCTTGGAGCGCCTCCAACAGATTGTCCGGCGCCTCCGGTTGGACGGGGGTCACCGGTACAGTGGGCTTGCTCCTCTTAGAAGGAGGTCGCCCGCCGGACTCTGGAACCTTTGAAGGTTCCGGAGCAGTGTCCGGCCTTGAGCCGGACTTGGAGCCCTGGGGGGTTTTATTCCCTTTACTCCTGGAGTCCGGGAGGTCGCCTTGCGGCGCCTCCAGGACCACCTCCTCCCGGCTTGGAACCTGTTGAGACAACACCTCGGCGTCGTCCGCAGGGCGGGGGGAGGAAGACGTCGGAAGCGAATTCACATCCGACGAGTCCAGTGAACCGCTCGACGATGCGTTGAGCCGGTCTTTGGGTGGGCTGCATAATCATATTCGACATAACGGAAAGCTGTGCAATAAAGGAATACTATGAATTACTCTGGTATCCGGATACTTACGATTTCGCCAGGGGCTTGGCCCTGAGCGGCCACTCCTCTCCGCCGTCATCGGCGTCGGTGGAGTAGTCCGGAGGAAGGGTTTTTCCCTTCTTGGACCCTCTGGCCTCCCTAGAGAGGGCGGCCTTCTTTTTCTCTCCTCCCGCTGGAGGGGGAGAGGTCTCTTCTTCTTCCTCCTCGTCTTCACGGGAGGAATGCGCCTCGGAGCCGTCGGGTGATGAATCCGACACCTCCTGGCGCCGAGCACTCTTTCGAGTCCCCGTGGCCTTCTTCTTCGGCACCACATAGGGTGCCAGAACCAGCAGCTTCGCCAAGCGGGCATCGGCTGGGTCTTCGGGCAGAGGGGCCGGACAGTTGATATGTCCGGACTGCGCCTGCCAAGCCTGTTGAAGGTAAGGGAGCTTAGATCCTGCATAGAGTCAAACTATGAAAAACTAATACCCTATAAGAGTAACAAACAACTTACCGTGCTAGCATGACGCTGCGTGCTGAATCTGTGATCCTCGGTAGCGGATGCGGGAGCCTCGGCGCCCTTGAAGAGCACCTTCCAGGCATCTTTGTACGTCATGTCGAAGAGCCTGTTTAGAGTTCGGTGCTGTGCCGGATTGAACTCCCACAGATTGAAGGCCCGTTGTTGACACGAGAGGATCAGGCGGATGAGCATAACCTGGACTACGTTGACAAGCTTAAGCTGCTTGTCCACCAGGGATTGGAGGCATGTTTGCAGTCCAGTCACCTCTCCTTTTCTGCCCCATGACAGGCCCGTCTCTTTCCAGGACGTGAGCCGCGTTGGGGGTCCAGACCGAAACTCGGGGGCTGCGACCCACTCAGGGTCGCGTGGCTCGATGATGTAAAACCACCCCGATTGCCACCCCTTCAGGGTCTCCACAAAGGAGCCCTCGAGCCATAAGACATTGGGCATCTTGCCCACCATGGCGCCTCTGCACTCCGCCTGGTTGCCGCGCACCACCTTCGGCTTGACGTTGAAAGTCTTGAGCCATAGGCCGAAATGGGGGCGGATGCAGAGGAAAGCCTCGCACACGACGATAAGCACTGAGATGTTGAGGACAAAGTTCGGGGCCAGATCGTGGAAATCCAGGCCGTAGTAGAACATGAGCCCCCGGACAAATGGGTGAAGAGGGAAGCCCAGTCCGCGGAGGAAATGGGGGAGGAACACCACCCTCTCATGGGGCCCCAGGGTGGGGATGAGCTACCCCTTTTCGGGAAGCCGGTACGCGATGTCGTTAGACAAGTATCCAGCCTTCCTCGGTTTTTTGATGTGTCCCTCCATAATGGAGGAGACCATCCACTTGCCTCCCGCTCCGGACATGGCTGGAGAAGGTTGAGGTGGGGAGTGCGGACTTGGGCGCTGGAGCTCAAGTGTGCAAGAATGGATAGGCAAAGGAGGAAGAAGGCGTAGGTGAAATGGTGGATCCTTATCCCCTTATATGGATGGACGCAACTATGTGTCCCCACCAGCCTGGTAAAACTTGCTTATCTCCAAGCGCCGTAATCAATGGCGCGGTTGGGTTACCCACGCCCGTATTGATGAGAATCCCGGACTAAGGGGGCACGATCTCTGCTTTGACAAGACGTGCCAAGGAAACTGCCTCGCATGACGCGCTGAGGTGGGATAATAAAACGACTCGGATAAAGGCTTGGCCGTGGTGTGTCACACTATGGAATACGTCAGCAGATTAGATTTGTGTAAATATTATTCTCTCTATGGCAATATGTGGAAACTTATTTTGCAGAGCCGGACACTATCTTTGTGTTCAAAATCTTCTATGAAGTACTTGGAGGAGGAACCCGCCTTGCAATGCTGAAGACAATATGCGCGCTAGACTCGTCGTCATTGAAGCCTAGTTCAGGGGCTACTGAGGGAGTCCTGGATTAGGGGGTGTTCGGATAGCCGGACTATACCTTCAGCCGGACTCCTGGACTATGAAGATACAAGATTGAAGACTTCGTCCCGTGTCCGGAAGGGACTTTCCTTGGCGTGGAAGGCAAGCTTGGCGATACAGATATACAGATCTCCTACCATTGTAACCGACTTTGTGTAACCCTAACCCTCTCCTGTGTCTATATAAACCGGAGGGTTTTAGTCCGTAGGACAACATACACAACAATCATACCATAGGCTAGCTTCTAGGGTTTAGCCTCTCTGATCTCGTGGTAGATCTACTCTTGTACTACCCATATCATCAATATTAATCAAGCAGGACGTAGGGTTTTACCTCCATCGAGAGGGCACGAACCTGGGTAAAACTTTGTGTCCCTTGCCTCCTGTTACCATCCGGCCTACACGCACAGTTCGGGACCCCCTACCCAAGATCCGCCGGTTTTGACACCGACACCATCCTTCTTATCTGCCAAGTATTTGGGGTAGTTTCGCTTCCAGTGACCATTTCCCTTGTAGTAGAAGCACTCAGTTTTAGGCTTGGGTCCAGCTTTGGGTTTCTTTACGGGAGTGGCAACTTGCTTACCATTCTTCTTAAGGTTCCCTTTCTTTCCCTTGCCCTTTTTCTTGAAACTAGTGGTCCTATTAACCATCAACACTTGACGCTCCTTCTTGATTTCTACCTCCGCCGATTTCAGCATCACGAAGAGCTCGGGAATCGTTTTCGACTTGTAGTCATCCCTTGCATATTATAGTTCATCCAAAGCTTTTGTAGCTTGGTGGCAGTGACTGGAGAACTCTGTCAATAACACTCTCAACTAGAAGATCAATTCCCAGCCGAGTTAAGTGGTTATGATACCTAGACGTTTTGAGTATGTGTTCACTGATAGAACTGTTCTCCTTCATCTTACAACTATAGAACTTGTCGAAAACTTCATATGTCTCAACCTGAGCATTAGCTTGAAATATCAGCTTCAACTTTTGAACATCTCATATGCTCCGTGGCATTCAAAATGTCTTCGAAGTCCCGGTTCTAAGCCGTAAAGCATGGCACACTGAACTATCAAGTAGTCATTAGTCTGCATTTGCCAGGCTTTCACTGAGGGAGTCCTGGACTAAGGGGTCCTCGGGCGTCCGACCTGTTAGCCATGGGCCGGACTGGTGGGCTGTGAAGATACAAAGACCGAAGACTGCACCCGTGTCCGGATAGGACTCTCCTTGGCGTGGAAGGCAAGCTTGGTGACTAGATATGTAGATTCCTTTCTTTGTAACCGACCTTGTGTAACCCTAGATCCTCCCGGTGTCTATATAAACCGGAGGACTTAGTCCGGAGGACAGACATTACCATAGCCATACAAGCTAGACCTCTAGGGTTTGGCCATTACGATCTCGTGGTAGATCGACTCTTGTAATACTCATATTCATCAAGATCAATCAAGCAAGACGTAGGGTATTACCTCCATAGAGAGGGACCGAACCTGGGTAAAACATTGTGTCCCCTGTCTCCTGTTACCATTGACCTTAGACGCATAGTTCGGGACCCCCTATCCGAGATCCGCCGGTTTTGACACCGACATTGGTGCTTTAATTGACAGTTCCACTGTGCCGTCGTCGAAAGGGTTGATGGCTCGACTTGTCGTCAAGGAAACTATCACCTCTAGAGGAGCTCTGGCCTCAGGCCAAACCCTTCGGCTGGGCGGTTTTATCATGACCGCCCGTTCGGCCCTTGAGCCGACGATGATGACCTCTCGAGTCATCAAAAATCGCCTCTGCGTTGATTCTGAATACGCCAAACGGATGGATCCGATGGAGTTATCGTCTTTAAACGAACTCCTAGATCGCTTTGCCGCCTTGGGGGTCCTTGATGACCCACAAGTATAGGGGATCTATCATAGTCCTTTTGATAAGTAAGAGTGTCGAACCCAACGAGGAGCAGAAGGAAATGATAAGCAGTTTTCAGCAAGGTTTTCTCTGCAAGCACTGAAATAATAGGTAGCAGATAGTTTTGTGATAGGATAATTTGTAATGAGTAACAAGTAACAAAAGTAAATAAAGTGCAGCAAGGTGACCCAATCCTTTTTGTAGCAAAGGACAAGCATGGACAAACTCTTATATGATGTAAAGCGCTCCCGAGGACACATGGGAATATCGTCAAGCTAGTTTTCATCACGTTCATATGATTCGCGTTCGGTACTTTGATAATTTGGTATGTGGGTGAACCGGTGCTTGGGTGCTGCCCTTACTTGGACAAGCATCCCACTTATGATTAACCTCTATTGCAAGCATCCGCAACTACAACAAAAGTATTAAGGTAAACCTAACCATAGCATGAAACATATGGATCCAAATCAGCCCCTTACGAAGCAACGCATAAACTAGGGTTTAAGCTTCTGTCACTCTAGCAACCCATCATCTACTTATTACTTCCCAATGCCTTCCTCTAGGCCCAAATAATGGTGAAGTGTATGTAGTCGACGTTCACATAACACCACTAGAGGAGAGACAACATACATCTCATCAAAATATCGAACGAATACCAAATTCACATGACTACTAATAGCAAGACTTCTCCCATGTCCTCAGGAACAAACGTAACTACTCACAAAGCATAATCATGTTCATAATCAGAGGGGTATTAATATGCATATAGGATCTGAACATATGATCTTCCACCAAATAAACCAACTAGCATCAACTACAAGGAGTAATTAACACTACTAGCAACCTACTAGTACCAATCCCGGACTTGGAGACAAGAATTGGATACAAGAGATGAACTAGGGTTTTGAGAGGAGATGGTGCTGGTGAAGATGTTGATGGAGATTGCCCTCTCCCGATGAGAGGAGCGTTGGTGATGACGATGGCGATGATTTCCCCCTCCCGGAGGGAAGTTTCCCCGGCAGAACAGCTCTGCCGGAGCCCTAGATTGGATCCGCCAAGGTTCCGCCTCGTGGCGGCGGAGTTTCGTCCGAGGAAGATGGCTTATGATTTTTTCCTCATCGAAAGACTCCATATAGCAGAAGATGGCCATCGGAGGGCCACCAGGGGGCCCACGAGGTAGGGGGGGGGGCGCGCCCCCACCCTCGTGGGCAGGGTGTGGCCCCCTGGTGAACTTCTTGCGCTCAGTATTTTTTATATATTCTGAAAACGTCTTCCGTGAAGTTTCAGGACTTTTGGAGCTGTGCAGAATAGGTCTCTAATATTTGCTCCTTTTCCAGCCCAGAATCTCAGCTGCCGGCATTCTCTCTCTTTATGTAAACCTTGTAAAATAAGAGAGAATAGGCATAAGTATTGTGACATAATGTGTAATAACATCCCATAATGCAATAAATATCGATATAAAATCATGATGCAAAATGGACATATCAACTCCCCCAAGCTTAGACCTCGCTTGTCCTCAAGCGAAAGCCGAAATCGAAAAATATGTCCACATGTTTAGAGATAGAGGTGTCGATAAAAGTAAAATACGGACATGAGGGCATCATGATCATTCTTAGAACAGCAACTTACATAATTCTTGTCATATGATTTCTTATGCTAGAGTAATAATTCAATCACAATTTCAAGTATGAATCGTAAACTTCATTGAAAACTAACAAACTATAATCTCAGTCATTGGAGCAATTGCAATTTATCATAACATAGGAAAGAGTCAATATATAAGAGCTTTTCAGCAAGTCCACATACTCAACTATCATATAGTCTTTCACAATTGCTGACACTCACGCAATACTTATGGGTATGGAGTTTTAATCGGACACAAAGAAAGATAGGGGCTTATAGTTTTGCCTCCCAACGTTTTACCTCAAGGGTAATGTCAACAATAATAGTTCATGAAAACTCACATCCAATTAGCCATATATACCAGGATCTTTCCAACATACTGTGCTTGCCAAAGGATAAAATGTAAAAAGGAAGGGTGAAGATCACCATGACTCTTATGCAAGGTAGGAGATAAAAGTAAAAGATAGGCCCTTCGCAGAGGGAAGCAGAGGTTGTCATGCGCTTTTAGGGTTGGATGCACAAAATCTTAATGCGAAAGAACGTCACTTTATATTGCCACTTGTGATATGGACCTTTATTATGCAGTCTGTCGCTTTTATTTCTTCCATATCACACGATCGTATAAAGCTTATTTTCTCCCACACTAATAAGTCATACATATTTAGAGAGCAATTTTTATTGCTTGCACCGATGACAACTTACTTGGAGGATCTTACTCAATCCATAGGTAGGTATGGTGGACTCTCATGGCAAAACTGGTTTAAGGGTATTTGGAAGCACAAGTAGTATCTCTACTTGGTGCGATGAATTTGGCTAGCATGAGGGGGAAAGGCAAGCTCAACCATGTTGGATGATCCATGACAATATAATTTATCTCAGATGTAAGAAAACATAACCCATTACGTTGTCTTCCTTGTCCAACGTCAACTCTTTAGCATGTCATATTTTAATGAGTGCTCACAATCATAAAAGATGTCCAAGATAGTATATTTATATGTGAAGACCTCTCTTTCTTTATTACTTCCTATTAATTGCAACGATGACCAAAACTATGTTTGTCAACTCTCAACAACTTTTATTCATCATACTTTTTCTATGTGAGCTCATTACTCTCCATAAGATCCATATGATCTCTTTGTTTCCTTTTTTATTTATTTCTCTTTTCTTTTATTCACTTAGGATCATGGCAAAATAATCAAGCCCTTGACTCAACACTAATCTTTATTATATATAGCTCACGGACTCGATTACATAGAGGGATCATAAAGCAAAACTCAAAACTAGTTCATGCCATAAACTTTATTCTACTAGATCAAGATATTACCAAAAGGATCGAACTAAGAAAAACGGTAAAGATAAAAGTGATGGTGATACGATACCGGGGCACTCCCCCAAGCTTGGCAGTTGCCAAGGGGAGTGCCCATACCCATGTGATTATGTCTCTCTTTTCGGGGATGGTGATGTGATATTCTTGGCGATGATGCCCCTCAGGATACGATTCTCCTCCTCGAGCTTATTGACTTGCTGCTTGAGGTCCATTATTTCCTTTCGGAGTTTTCCTATAACAGCCAAAGCTCCCTAGATCCAAGGGTGCTGCATAGCTGTGGGAGAACCAGTGACACTCTTTTTCATATTCTCATAAGAAAGAAATCTAACATTGGAAGGGATAACCGAGTTTGGAATAGCCGAGCTCTGCAGTTCTCCCATTGTGAATCCAGCTCGGAAGCGGGAAGTGACTTCTTGATCCTCTTCCATGGCATCTATCCTCTTCAAATCAGCCTCCATCTCTTCCTTCGTTGCTGTCCCAAAGAGGTCAACATTGTTGTTTGTCATTGATCTCGGTGCCGGATGAGACACCCGGCTCTCCCTGACTGAATCTTGCGAAGAAATCTTGCTCTAATCTGCAGCAGCAACAGCTCGAAACACAAACAGAGGATAATTGCGTGATATGGGAGTCAAAACCCCCGAGAGATTATATAAAGAATTTTTACCGACCAAAATACATGTTGTGTAATAAAACGGAATCCGGAGAGCGCACGAGGTGCCCACGAGGTAGGGGGCGCGCCCAGTAGGGTAGGGCGCGCCCTCCACCCTTGTGGAGGCCTCGTGTCCCTCCCGGACTGCTTCTTATTTTTCTATTTTTCTAGATATTCCAGAACGGAGAAATATTGCCATAAAAACTGTTTTGGAGTCGGTTTACTTACCGTACCACATATCTATTCCTTTTCGGAGCCTGAAACATTCCGGAAAGTGTCCCTTATGTATTCCTCTGGGGTTACGGTTTCAATAACATTGGTTTCAACATTTATGGGATTACCTGAGATATAATGTTTGATTCTTTGACCGTTCACCACCTTCGGATTTGTGCCTTCGAAGTTGTTGATTTTTATGGCACCGGAACGATAGACCTCCTCGATAACGTAAGGACCTTCCCATTTAGAGAGAAGTTTTCCTGCAAAAAATCTTAAACGAGAGTTGTATAGCAATACATAATCACCTACATTAAACTCACGCTTTTGTATCCTTTTATCATGCCATCTTTTAACTTTTTCTTTAAACAACTTGGCATTTTCGTAGGCTTGGGTTCTCCATTCATCGAGTGAGCTAATATCAAATAACCTCTTCTCACCGGCAAGTTTAAAATCATAATTGAGCTCTTTAATAGCCCAATATGCCTTGTGTTCTAGTTCGAGAGGTAAGTGACATGCTTTTCCATAAACCATTTTATACGGAGACATACCCATAGGATTTTTATATGCAGTTCTATAGGCCCATAATGCATCATCAAGTTTCTTGGACCAATTCTTTCTAGACCTATTGACAGTCTTTTGCAAAATTAATTTGAGCTCTCTATTACTCAATTCTACTTGACCACTAGACTGAGGGTGATAAGGGGATGCAATTCTATGATTAACATCATACTTAGCAAGCATTTTACGGAAAGCACCATGAATAAAATGTGAACCACCATCAGTCATTAAATATCTAGGGACTCCAAATCTTGGAAAAATAACTTCTTTAAGCATTTTAATAGAAGTGTTATGATCAGCACTACTAGTTGGAATAGCTTCTACCCACTTAGTAACGTAATCAACAGCAACTAAAATATGTGTATAACCATTAGAGGCAGGAAAAGGTCCCATATAGTCAAAGCCCCAAACATCAAATGGTTCAATAACGAGTGAATAGTTCATAGGCATTTCTTGACGTCTACTAATATTACCAATTCTTTGACATTCATCACAAGATAAGACAAACTTACGGGCATCCTTGAAGAGAGTAGGCCAATAAAAACCAGATTGCAATACCTTATGTGCAGTTCTATCTCCAGCATGGTGTCCTCCATAAGCTTCGGAGTGACACTTGCGTAGGATCTGTTCCTGTTCATGCTCAGGTACACAACGTCTAATAACACCATCTACTCCTTCTTTATAAAGATGTGGGTCATCCCAAAAGTAATGCCTCAAATCATAGAAGAACTTTTTCTTTTGCTGGTATGTGAAACTAGGTGGTATGAATTTGGCAACAATGTAATTAGCATAATCAGCATACCATGGAGCAGTATGAGAAGCATTTATGACATTTAATTGCTCATCAGGAAAGCTATCATCAATAGGTAGTGGGTCATCAAGCACATTTTCTAACCTAGACAAGTTGTCTGCAACGGGGTTCTCAGCTCCCTTTCTATCAACAATATGTAAGTCAAATTCTTGTAGCAAGAGAACCCATCTAATAAGTCTAGGTTTAGCATCTTTCTTTTCCATAAGATATTTAATAGCAGCATGATCAGTGTGAATAGTTACTTTAGAATCAACAATATAAGGTCTGAACTTATCACAAGCAAATACAACTGCTAAGAATTCTTTTTCAGTAGTAGCATAATTTCTTTGAGCATTGTCTAGGGTTTTACTAGCATATTGAATAACGTTTAATTTCTTATCAACTCTTTGCCCTAGAACAGCACCTACAGCATAATCACTAGCATCACACATAATTTCAAAGGGTAAATTCCAATCAGGTGGCTGAACAATAGGTGCAGAGATCAATGCTTTCTTAAGTATTTCAAATGCTTCTACACAATCATCATCAAAGACAAATGGTATATCTTTTTGTAATAAATTAGTCAGAGGCCGAGAAATTTTTGAGAAGTCCTTAATGAACCTCCTATAAAATCCGGCGTGACCAAGGAAACTTCTTATACCTTTGATGTCCTTGGGGCATGGCATCTTTTCAATAGCATCAACCTTGGCTTTATCAACTTCAATACCTCTTTCAGAAACTTTATGCCCCAAGACAATACCTTCATTAACCATAAAGTGGCACTTTTCCCAATTCAAGACAAGATTAGTTTCTTCACATCTCTGCAAAACTCGATCAAGGTTGCTCAAGCAATCATCAAAAGAAGATCCATAGACGGAGAAATCGTCCATGAAAACCTCACAAATCTTTTCACAAAAGTCAGAGAATATAGCCATCATGCATCTTTGAAAGGTAGCAGGTGCATTACATAAACCAAAAGGCATACGTCTATAAGCAAAAGTACCAAAAGGGCAAGTAAAAGTAGTCTTTGATTGATCCTTGGCTGACACAGGTATTTGAGAGAAACCAGAATAACCATCTAGAAAGCAAAAATGTGTATGTTTGGATAATCTTTCTAGCATTTGATCGATAAAAGGTAAGGGGTAATGATCCTTTTTAGTGGCCTTATTTAATTTGCGGAAATCAATTACCATCCTATAACCTGTAATAATTCTTTGAGGAATCAATTCATCTTTATCATTAGGAACGACAGTAATACCTCCCTTCTTAGGGACACAATGGACAGGACTTACCCACTGACTATCAGCAACGGGATAGATTATACCTGCCTCAAGGAGCTTTAGTATTTCCTTTCTTACCACTTCTTTCATTTTAGGATTCAGCCGTCGTTGATGATCACGAACTGGTTTAGCATCTTCTTCCAAATTTATTTTATGTTGACATAGAGTGGGACTAATGCCCTTAAGATCATCAAGAGTATACCCAATAGCAGCACGGTGCTTCTTCAGAGTTTTCAATAATCTCTCTTCCTCATGCTCTGAAAGGTTAGCACTAATAATAACAGGATATATCTTTTTCTCATCAAGATAAGCATATTTAAGAGTATCAGGCAACGGTTTAAGCTCAAACACGGGATCACCCTTGGGTGGAGGAGGATCCCCTAGGATTTCAACAGGCAAATTGTGTTTCAGAATAGGTTCCTGTTTAAAGAATACTTCATCTATTTCCCTTCTTTCATTCATAAACATATCATTTTCATGGTCTAGCAAATATTGTTCTAAAGGATCACTAGGAGGTACGGCAATAGAAGCAAGACCAATAATTTCATCCTTACTAGGTAATTCTTCTTCACGGTGTTGTCTACTAAATTTAGAGAAATTAAATTCATGAGACATATCATCTAAACCGATAGTAACAACATCCTTTTTGCAATCTATCTTAGCATTAACAGTGTTTAAGAAGGGTCTACCAAATATAATGGGACAAAAGCTATCTTGTGGGGAACCAAGAACAAGAAAATCAGCAGGATATTTAGTTTTCCCACACAAGACTTCAACATCTCTAACAATTCCCATTGGTGAAATAGTATCTCTATTGGCAAGTTTAATTGTGACATCAATATCTTCTAACTCAACAGGTGCAATATCATGCATAATTTCTCTATATAGGTCAATAGGTATTGCACTAGCACTAGCACCCATATCACATAAGCCATGATAACAATGATCTCCTATTTTAACAGAAATAACAGGCATGCCTACCACAGGTCTAGGTTTATCTTTAGCACAAGGTTTAGCAATTCTAGCAGTTTCATCACAGAAATAAATAACATGCCCATCAATATTATCAGCCAAAAGATCTTTAACAATAGCAATATTAGGTTCAACTTTAACTTGCTCGGGAGGTGTATATGCTCTAATATTGCTTTTACGAACCACAATTGAAGCTTTAGCATGATCCTTTATCCTAACAGGGAAAGGTGGTTTCGCAACATAAGAAGTAGGAACAATAGGATCATTATAAGTGATAGTATTTTCTTCAACTTTAATAGGTGCAACTACTTTTACTTCTATAGGAGGATGATATTTAAACCACTTCTCCTTGGGGAGATCAACATAAGTAGCAAAAGATTCACAGAAAGAAGCTACTATCTCAGAGTCAAGTCCATATTTAGTGCTTAATTTACGAAAAACATCGGTATCCATAAAAGATTTAACACAATCAAACTTAGGTGTCATACTTGACTCCTTACCTTCGTCGAGGTCCCAATCTTCAGAGTTGCGTTTAATTCTTTCCAATAAATCCCATTTGAATTCAATAGTCTTCATCATAAAAGAGCCAGCACAAGAAGTATCGAGCATGGTGCGATTGTTATCAGAAAGCCGAGCATATAAATTTTGAATAATCATCTCTCTTGAGAGCTCATGATTGGGGCATGAATATAACATTGATTTAAGCCTCCCCCAAGCTTGAGCGGTGCTTTCTCCTTCGCGAGGCCAAAAATTATATATATTATTGCGATTATGATGAACAAGATGCATAGGATAAAACTTCTGATGAAATTCCAATTTCAATCGTTTGTAGTTCCATGACCCCGTATCATCACATAGCCTATACCATGTCAATGCATCTTCCTTAAAAGATAAAGGGAAGACCTTCTTCTTAATAACATATCCGGGTACATCTGCATGCTTAAATAATCCACAAACTTCATCCACATATATTAGGTGCTCATCAGGATGCGTTGTTCCGTCTCCTGCAAAAGGATTAGCTAGCAATTTTTCTATCATACCCGAAGAGATTTCAAAGCAGACATTTTCATTTTCAGTAGGTTCAGTAGGTTGAGGAGCAACTCTTTGCTCTACTGGTCGGGGTGAACATACCCCGAACAAGCCCCTCGGAGGATTACTTTCCATAGTAACAAGTGACAGTAAATTTCAGCACACTATATAAATTTTCCTTACCAAATTCCACCTACCAAAGGCGCTTCACTCCCCGGCAACGGTGCCAGAAAAGAGTCTTGATGACCCACATGTATAGGGGATCTATCGTAGTCCTTTCGATAAGTATGAGTGTCGAACCCAACGAGGAGCAGAAGGAAATGATAAGCGGTTTTCAGTAAGGTATTCTCCGCAAGTACTGAAATAAGTGGTAACATATAGTTTTGTGATAGGATAATTCGTAATGAGTAACAAGTAACAAAGGTAAATAAAGTGTAGCAAGGTGACCCAATCCTTTTTGTAGCAAAGGACAAGCCTGGACAAACTCTTATATGATGTAAAGCGCTCCCGAGGACACATGGGAATATCGCCAAGCTAGTTTTCATCACGCTCATATGATTCGCGTTCGGTACTTTGATAATTTAGTATGTGGGTGAAGCGGCGCTTGGGTGCTGCCCTTACTTAGACAAGCATCCCACTTATGATTAACCTCTATTGCAAGCATCCACAACTACAACAAAAGTATTAAGGTAAACCTAACCATAGCATGAAACATATGGATCCAAATCAGCCCCTTACGAAGCAACGCATAAACTAGGGTTTAAGCTTCTGTCACTCTAGCAACCCATCATCTACTTATTACTTCCCAATGCCTTCATCTAGGCCCAAATAATGGTGAAGTGTCATGTAGTCGACGTTCACATAACACCACTAGAGGAGAGACAACATACATCTCATCAAAATATCGAACGAATACCAAATTCACATGACTACTAATAGCAAGACTTCTCCCATATCCTCAGGAACAAGCGTAACTACTCACAAAGCATAATCATGTTCATAATCAGAGGGGTATTAATATGCATATAGGATCTGAACATATGATCTTCCACCAAATAAACCAACTAGCGTCAAGTACAAGGAGTAATTAACACTACTAGCAACCTACTAGTACCAATCCTGGACTTGGAGACAAGAATTGGATACAAGAGGCGAATTAGGGTTTTGAGAGGAGATGGTGCTGGTGAAGATGTTGATGGAGATTGCCCTCTCCCGATGAGAGGAGCATTGGTGATGGTGATGATTTCCCCCTCCCGGAGGGAAGTTTCCCCGGTAGAACAGCTTAGTCGGAGCCCTACATTGGATCCGAAGGTTCCACCTCGTGCCGGCGGAGTTTCATCCGAGAAGATGGCTTATGATTTTTTTCCTCATTGAAAGACTCCATATAGCAGAAGATGGCCATCGAAGGCCACCAGGGGGCCCATGAGGTAGGGGGCGCCTATGGGGCTAGGGCGCGCCCCCCACCCTTGTGGGCAGGGTGTGGCCCCCTGGTGAACTTCTTGCGCTCGGTATTTTTTATATATTCTGAAAACATCTTCCGTGAAGTTTCGGGACTTTTGGAGCTGTGCAGAATAGGTCTCTAATATTTGCTCCTTTTCCAGCCCAGAATACCAGTTGCCGGCATTCTCCCTCTTTATGTAAACCTTGTAAAATAAGAGAGAATAGGCATAAGTATTGTGACATAATATGTAATAACGGCCCATAATGCAATAAATATTGATATAAAAGCATGATGCAAAATGGATGTATCAGTCGCTATAGACTACGATCGGATTGGGATTAAACCCGGCCAGAGAGAAATTAAAGCTCCACCGATCACCCACCAGATAGAGGTAGTCGAGGAGCAAGATAGCTCTTCCTCTATATTGAGGACGAACTACATTCGGATCTCCGACCTCGAGAAGACGGACACCTACTGGTAGAAAGACACGTCTTGTCGTCCGAACATAGAATCAGACGATAAGCTTCAAAAATCAGTTGATATCCCGGAGCTCGAACCACTAAGTCCGGAAGATCTTCGGACTCCAGACCCAAAATTGGGTCAAGGTTCGGATTTAATTCCACCCACCCACCCAGACATAAGCGCTCTCTTGAGCACGCAACAACAATCTTAGGAAACGGTCCACCACTTTTGGGCCAGATTCCTCCTTGTCAAAAACAAGATCAAAGATTGCCGTGACGAAGACGCAATCTCAGCTCGAGCCCTTGTTAGCAAGGCCTTCCGTACAGGGTTTTATTGGCCGACGGCCCGAGCAGATGCACAGGACCTTGTACAACGTTGCGTCGGATGCCAACTCTTCGCCAACCAAAGCCATATGCCCCCCACTGCCTTACAAACAATCCCCATCACTTGGCCTTTTGCGGTCTGGGGACTCGATATGGTCGGACCCCTTAACGGAGGAAGCCATAAGAGTAAGTATCTGCTGGTCATGGTGGATAAATTCACTAAGTGGATAGAGGCCAAACCAGTCAAAACGGCCAAGGCGGGGCCGGTAATAGATTTCAGATCCAGCATGGTACACCGTTATGGTGTTCCACACAACATCATCATCGATAACGGCTCCAATTTCACAGCTGATGAAGTGAAAACTTGGTGTGCTAATCTGGGCATTAAGCTCGATTATGCCTCTGTCTATCACCCGCAGACAAACGGTTAAGTCGAATGGGCTAATGGTCTATTATGAGCAGCATCAAACCTAGACTAGTGCGGTCTTTGAAAGAATCAGACAAGCACTGGGTGGAGGAACTTGACTCCATACTCTGGGGGCTGCGGACCACGCCCAACCACACTACTGGATATACACCTTTCTTCATGGTGTACGGTGCGGAAGCAGTGTTACCCCGCGACATTATTCATGACTCACCTCGAGTGCGCATGTACGAAGAGAGAGAGGCCGAGCTTGATCAGCAGGACAACTTAGATGCCCTGGAGGAGGAGCGCGACGTTACAAAAGCCCGTTCCGCATTTTATCAATAGCAAGCTCGCAGGTATCAAAGTAGAGAAGTGCGGGCCAAGACTTATAACGTTGGTGAACTCGTTCTATGCCTGCCGGAGAAGAAAAAGGACAAACTCAAGCCCAAGTGGGAGGGTCCCTTCATCATTGATGAAGTTCTCACCGGAGGAGCGTACCGCCTGCGTGATGCGTCAGACAATCACTTGGAGCCGAACCCCTGGAGTGCGGCCAGACTCCGACGATTCTATGCCTAGCGCTGAACTCTGTGTTCGTCTCCTTCCTCCTATTATTAACGTTATTTTTTCTCTCTTTTCGTTTTTTTATCTCTTTTCATTTTGCTCTTTAGCCCTACGGCTTTAGTACGGCTAGACCGTGCTCCCCTGATGCATACATCTCCAAATATGTACGTCCATTATAGTTGGGGGTTTCTTGTACAGAAGCTTGCTATTATTCTTCGAGCATCATGCTCACCACATATGCGTTCTTCCCATATGTACCTTTTCTTCGCCATTATATGCATCGATATGACTTAAGTTTTGGACAAGCTGGGTTGCCTGGCTCCTGTGCTTATGCCCTATGTTCCCGTTAGTTTGGCTAGGGCATAAAGGGATCACCTCTGTGATTGTTACTACCGGGTCATCCGGATGTGTACGTCAGACTAGGTGAAGCCGAAAGCTAGCGTTCTTAAGGGAATATTCGGTCGGTGAATTAAAGACGTTTCCGCATTCACTCCAATGTGAAACCCCAGAAGTTACTTACTCTACGATTTTTTCAATCACAGTTCGGACATGCACATTAAACACATGCACACCCAGGGAAAGGAACCCTTAATGGAACTATTCTCTCTGGAAGATGTTTCTTACATAATGTAATATAACATAACTAGCCGGATACACATTGTTTGTTCAAGCAACTATGACCCCTACGCCTGGTTCCCATGCATACCCCGGTATATTTTACCGCTAGGGTATTCGGAAACACTATGCACCTTCGGGTCCAGAGGTCGAAGCGAAAAGGTCGGCCATGACAATTGTTTTTACAATCCAGCTAGAAGGAAAGTACATAGTTACTTAGGACTTAAAGACTTCCTCCTCTATACCGTCCAATAGGCGGTCTAACTTACAATCCTGTTGGAAATATCTCGCGGCCACCTCTACTTGGTCATATACTAAACTAACGGGAATTTCTTCCCCATTTGACCCTAGCGGTCTGACCCGGGCCATGTGATTTGGATCCAGCTTGGTATACCGCATTTTTACCATGGCCGAGGCCTCTCGCGCACCCTCTCGGCAGGCCGATATCTTCCATAGTCGGATACGCCGCCGCACTCCTTTGAACAACTCTACAAGCTTATCCATACTCCCTGGAGGGGAGGCGGATGGCCATAAGACCTTGGCTACACTCCGCATTGACTGCCGAGCTTGCTCGTGCAACTGCGACAGCCCTTGCAGAAGATCACTTGATGATCTGGACACCTCCTCTTCGGGACGGCCCATCAACATACCTTCAATCACAGCTATATCAGCTAATTGTAGCCCCAAACTGCTATAAGATAAATTCGGCCACATATTGAATATGCCGCCTCCCAGCTTTTTGTTCTCCTTCACGGAGTCGGCAAGCTGGGCTCGCACATCTTTCAGTTCTTCGCCCACTTTGGTGTTTGAATCCTAGAGTTTGTTTTTCTCCTCTCTGACTCGGGTCAGAACGCGCTCGCCCGCGGCATGTTGTATCTTCACCTCTTTTTCGCTCGTTTGAGCGGCCTTCAGTTCCTCTCCCAGCAGTTGCAATATAGCCGGCGTATAATTTTTTGTTTCTCGATGGAGGGAAATATTACCAGAGGACGCCTTCTTGAACTTTTCCAGTTCGGTGGTAGCAGCAGTTAGCTGTGTCCGGCACTGCTCCAGCTCTTGGGCTAGCAGGTCGTTCTTCTCCGTAAGAACCTGGTTATACAACGATCCTTAAAACATTTGTTCCAACTGCTTCAAGTCTCGGGGGCTACGGGCACATGGTTATCAAATTTGGACAAGGTAAACTTACTTGCACATCTTTCAAATGTTGCTCAGTGGCTCTGTTAAGCCCATCTCGAGCAGCTCGGATGTATGCATCAGCCGAGTTGAAGGCACTGGACACCTCTTTTGAGAAGCGGGGATTTCGTAAAACGGCCCTCCGGCGCCGGTGATTCATGGCGCTCTCCACTTCCGAATTGGTGGACATATTTTCCGAACCCTCGGCAGAAGGACAGTCCGGGGCCACTCCCATATCGAGCCCCGTCTCTTCGGCTGGGACCAAATCTTGGTGATCAGGAGTACGACTGGTCGGGTCCCCAGACACGGTCCGTCGAACCTTTTCCCTGATACAAAATGAACATATAAGTCACAGTTGGACGCGACTGCTAAAAAGAGCATAGTTGCAAGCCCATACTTTTCAAGGAAGGCCCGACCGTATCTCTGTTTGCCTTCCTCTTCGAAGGCCTGCCCAACGCGGGAGCCGCTCTCTCTGGAGATGCCCTCGGGGCAGCAAGACGCACCAAACGCCTCCCCTTCTAAGCACAGGATGGTGCAGTGAGTGAGGAACAATGAGAAAACCCTCTCGGACAAAGTGTCTCCTGATTACTTACGTGTGAAACAGGAAGGAGGCTGGGGTAATCGGCGATGATGGGTACATCTGTGCCGTCATAGCTCGTCTGATAGAAAACTCCACCTTTGAGCTCCACGAATATGTCTGGATCTTCCTCATATCCGGGGTCAAGATCCCGATTGTGATTCTTCGGCTGAGGGGCAGGGTCATGGATCCCTCGACAGCCTTTCGCCATTCCTGTCATGTATGAATAAGATACCGTCCTTCAAAAATAATTCAGGGAGAGGAGTTGAATAGTGGAGTTAGAGCTTACCCATCTAGGATAATTGTACATGGAAAACCTGTCTCGATTTTGGAGAGGGGTGAACTTGTCCTGCTCCCCTTTATACAGTTCGGCCAATATTTTGGCCAGAGCGGCGGGAGTCTTCGGGCCCTTCCGACCGCAGTGGGAGGCGTCATCTTCCCCATTGTAATGCCACATGGGTAGCCATCTATATTGGAGTGGTTGGACCCCCTGCGTTATGGAGACCACCATTACCTCGACTATTGACAATCCGGACTGGGCGAGCATCTTAATCTTACCTAGCAGCAGACTGATCTCTGCGCTATCCTCTTCCTCGACGCTCCAAGGACGCCAGCTATGGCGTTTCTTCAACGGAGCACTTGAAAATTCAGGGAGGCCCATCCGGACTAGGTCGGGAAGAGGGACGTTGTCGATATAAAACCATTCAGAGGTCCACTCTTCGGAAGCTTTCTTTGGTGTGCCGGATAGGTATCCGGTCTCAGCAATGCGCCATATTTCGGCCCCGCCCACTTCAAATATCGATCCCTCGTGGTTGCGCAGGACAAGACAAAACAACCTTCTCCGCAGATCAAAATGGGCCTCACAACCCAGGAATAGTTCGCATAAAGTGACACAACCCGCAATGTGCAGGATGGAGGCTAGGGTAAAATTGTGTAGCTGGAGGCCATAATACTCCAGAAGCCCTCGGAGGAATGGGTGAATTGGAAATCCCACGCCCCTTAGCAGATAGGGGACGAAGCACACTCGTTCCCCCGCAGAAGGATTGGGGAAATCCTTTGCCTGGGTTTTGCCATTGAAGGAAGACAACCCTGCTCGAACAGGGATCAGATCCGTGGGGGGGGGGGGGAATCCCTACGTTTGCAACTTCACTAATTGACTATGGGACACAGAGCACCTCTCCCACTCGCCTTTCTCTGGGTCGGAACGGGAGGAGGAGCTGGGAATGCTGGCCATGTTGGAATGGTCTTTCCTGGCAATCTCTGAGGATTTTCTCCGCGTGGTGCCAAATGGATCTAAGACCCAATCTCTTTAAATAGACGCTCTTTCTTGCATGGCCAGGGTGTTATTTGCAAAAAATACCCTGACCGTCTGCATTCGCCCGACACGTGGAAGTTGAAGTCATCGATGCACAGAAGCCGAGGGGCGCGGCCTTGAATTAAAAACCGAATACATTACTCGGAAGTCATCGGAGGAGGAACCCGCCTTACAATGCTGAAGACAATCTGTGCACCGAACACCTCGTCATTGAAGCCTAGTTCGGTGGCTACTGAGGGAGTCCAGGACTAAGGGGTCCTCGGGCGTCCGACATGTTAGCCATGGGCCAGACTGGTGGGCTGTGAAGATACGAAGACCAAAGACTGCACCCGTGTCTGGATAGGACTCTCCTTGGCGTGGAAGGCAAGCTTGGCGACTAGATATGTAGATTCCTTTCTTTGTAACCGACCTTGTGTAACGCTAGATCCTCCCGGTGTCTATATAAACCGGAGGACTTAGTCCGTAGGACAGACATTACCATAGCCATACAAGCTAGACCTCTAGGGTTTGGCCATTACGATCTCGTGGTAGATCAACTCTTGTAATACTCATATTCATCAAGATCAATCAAGCAGGATGTAGGGTATTACCTCCATCAAGAGGGCCCGAACTTGGGTAAAACATTGTGTCCCCTGTCTGCTGTTACCATTGACCTTAGATGCACAGTTCAGGACCCCCTACCCGAGATCCGCCGGTTTTGACACCGACATTCACAATGTCTAGATTAGCGGGAGCGGGTGGGTCACCTAGCGGTGCATCAAGGACTTGATTCTTTTGTGCAGCAATGAGGATAATCCTCAAGTTACGTACCCAGATCATGTAGTTGCTACCATCATCTTTCAACTTAGCTTTCTCTAGGAACGCATTAAAATTCAAGGGAACGGTAGCATGGACCATTGATCTACAACATAGATATGCAAATACTATCAGGACTAAGTTCAATTAATCAAATTACTAATGCCCTCCCACTTAAATTAACATCCCTCAAGTTATCTAAGTGATACATGATCCAAATCAACTAACCAATGTCCGATCATCACGTGAGATGGGGTAGTCATCAATGGTGAACATCTCTATGTTGATCATATCTACTATGGCCCTGTTTGGTTCGGTTGTGGATTTCTAAATGCAGCTATGAAAAATCTATTGTGGAAAATCTGATGTGAAAAAGATGTAGGTCATTTGGCAAAACAGCTGATACAACTTTTTTATATTTTGGCCCGTAGCGGAATCAGATTTTGGAAAGCACGTCCTGGGCTGCTTCCGCTTTTGGTTCAGATTTTGGCAGCGGGTTTCTAGAATCGGATTCCGCTGGGTTCGCCCTTTGGTTCAGATTCTGTTGCGCGGCAGCGGAATCCATCAATAAAAGCTGAACCAAACATGGCCTATATGACTTACGTTCGACCTTTCGGTCTCTAGTGTTCTGAGACCATGTTTGTACATGCTAGGCTCGTCAAGTTTAACCAAGTATTCTGCTTTTGCCAAACTGGCTTACACCCATTGTATGTGAACGTAGAGTCTATCACACCCGATCATCATGATGTGCTTCGAAACGATGAACTTTAGCACCGGTGCATACTCGGGGAGAACACTTTTATCTTGAAATTAAGTGAAGTGATCATCTTATAATGCTACCATCATTCTAAGCAAAATAAGATGCATAAAGGACAAACATCACATGCAATCAAAATATGTGACATAATATGATCTTGTGCTTTTGATCTCCATCTCCAAAGCAACATCATGATCTCCATCGTCACCGGCACGACACCTTGATCTCCATTGTTGCATCGGGGTCGTCTCGCCAACTATTGCTTCTACAACTATTGCTAACGCATAGCGATAAAGTAAAGCAATTACATGGCACTTAATGATTGACACGTAGGTCATACAATAATTAAAAGACAACCCTAAGGCTCCTGTCGGTTGTCGATATTACAAAGCATGATCATATCATACAACAACATATATCAAATCGCGTCTTGACCATATTGCATCACAACATGCCCTGTAAAAACAAGTTAGACGTCATCTACTTTGTTGTTGCAAGTTTTATGTGGCTGCTATGGGCAACTAGCAAGAACCGTTCTTACCTACGCAAAACCACATCGGTGATTATCAAGTTTGTTGTTTTAACTTTCTGCAAGGACCGGCCATAGTCAAATTCGATTCAGCTAAAGTAGGAGAAACAGACACCCGCTAGCCACCTTTATGCAAAACAAGTTGCATGTTAGTCGATGGAACCGGTCTCATGTATGTGGACATGTAAGGTTGGTCCGGGCCGCTTCATCATAAGACATTGGTGGTAAGCAGTATGAACATCACCTCCCACAACTCCTTTGTGTTCTACTCGTGCATATCATCTACGCATAGACCTGGCTCTGATGCCACTATTGGGGAACGTGATACGTCCATTTTGCATCATGCTTTTATATCGATATTTATTGCATTATGGGCTGTTATTTCACATTACGTCACAATACTTATGGCTATTCTCTCTTATTTTACAAGGTTTACATAAGGAGGGAGAATGCCGGCAGCTGGAATTCTGGGCTGGAAAAAGAGTAAATATTAGAGACCTATTCTGCACAACTCCAAAAGTCCTGAAAGTCCACGGAATACCTTATAATAAATAATGAAAAATCCTCGCCAAAGATGAAGACCAGGGGGCCCACACCCTTCCCACGAGGGTGCCCCCCCCCTAGGGCGCGCCCCTACCTCGTGGGCCCCTGGTGGCTCTCCGATGACCATCTTCTTCTATATGAAGTCTTTCATCGAGAAAAAAATAAGAAGCAACCTTTCGGGACGAAACTCCGCCGCCACGAGGCGGAACCTTGGTGGATCCAATCTAGAGCTCCGGCATAGCTGTTCTGCCTGGGAAACTTCCCTCCCGGAGGGGGAAATCATCGCCATCGTCATCACCAACGCTCCTCTCATCGGGAGAGGGCAATCTCCATCAACATCTTCATCAGCACAATCTCATCTCAAAACCCTAGTTCATCTCTTGTATCCAATTCTTGTCTCCAAGTCCGGGATTGGTGCTAGTAGGTTTCTAGTAGTGTTAATTACTCCTTGTAGTTGATGCTAGTTGGTTTAATTGGTGGAAGATCATATATTCAGATCCTTTATGCATATTATTACCCCTCTGATCATGAACATGAATATGCTTTGTGAGTAGTTACGTTTGTTCCTGAGGACAAGGGAGAAGTCTTGCTATTAGTAGTCATGTGAATTTGGTATTCGTTCGATATTTTGATAAGATGTATGTTGTCTAGCCTCTAGTGGTGTTATGTGAATGTCGACTACATAACACTTCACCATTATTTGGGCCTAGAGGAAGGCATTGGGAAGTAATAAGTAGATGATGGGTTGCTAGAGTGACAGAAGCTTAAACCCTAGTTTATGCGTTGCTTCGTAAGGGGCTGATTTGGATCCATATGTTTCATGCTATGGTTAGGTTTACCTTAATACTTTTGTTGTAGTGGCGGATGCTTGAAATAGAGGTTAATCATAAGTGGGATGCTTGTTCAAGTAAGAACAGGACCCAAGCACCGGTCCACCCACATGTCCAATTATCAAAGTACCGAACGTGAATCATATGAACGTGATGAAAACTAGCTTGACGATATTCCCATGTGTCCTCCGGAGCGCTTTTCCTTATATAAGAGTTTGTCCAGACTTGTCCTTTGCTACAAAAAGGATTGGGACACCTTTCTGCACTTTATTTACTTTTGTTACTTGTTGCTCGTTACAAATTATCTTATCACAAAACTATCTGTTACCACTTATTTCAGTACTTGCAGAGAATACCTTGCTGAAAATCGCTCATCATTTCCTTCTGCTCCTCGTTGAGTTCGACACTCTTACTTATGGAAAGGACTACGATAGATCCCCTATACTTGTGGGTCATCAAGACTCTTTTCTGGCATCGTTGCCGGGGAGTGAAGTGCCTTTGGTAGGTGGAATTTGGTAAGCAAAAATTTATATAGTATGCTGAAATTTACTGTCACTTGTTACTATGGAAAGTAATCCTCTTCACCCCGACCAGTAGAGCAAAGAGTTGCTCCTCAACCTACTGAACCTATAGAAAATGAATATGAAAATGAAATTCCTTATGAGTATCCTTCGGGTATGATAGAAAAACTACTAGCTAATCCTTTTACAGGAGATGGAACAAAGCATCCTGATGAACACCTAATATATGTGGATGAAGTTTGTGGATTATTTAAGCTAGCAGGTATACCCGATGATATTGCTAAGAAGAAGGTCTTCCCTTTATCTTTGAAGGGAGACGCATTGGTATGGTATAGGCTATGTGATGATACGAGATCATGGAACTATAGAAGATTGAAATTGGAATTTCATCAAAAGTATTACCCTATGCATCTTGTTCATCGTGATCGCAATTATATATATAATTTTTGGACTCGCGAAGGAGAAAGCATCGCTCAAGCATGGGGGAGGCTTAGATCAATGTTATATTCACGCCCCAATCATGATCTTCCAAGAGAAACAATTCTTCAAAAAAATTATGCTCGGCTTTCTGAAAATAATCGCACTATGCTCGATACTTCTTGTGTTGGCTCTTTTATGATGAAGACTATTGGATTTATACGGGATTTATTGGATAGAATTAAACGCAACTCTCAAGATTGGGACCTCGACAATGGTAAGGAGTCAGGTATGACACCTAAGTTTGATTGTGTTAAATCTTTTATGGATACCGATATTTTCCATAAGTTTAGCACTAAATATGGACTTGATTCTGAGATAGTAGCTTCTTTCTGTGAATCTTTTGCTACTTATGTTGATCTCTCTAAGGAGAAGTGGTTTAAATATCATCCTCCCATAGAAGTAAAAGTAGCTACACCTATTAAAGTTGAAGAAAAGACGGTCACTTATAATGATCCTATTGTTCCTACTTGTTATGTTGAGAAAGCACCTTTCCCTGTTAGGATAAAGGATCATGATAATGCTTCAACTGTGGTTCATAAAAGCAATATTAAAACATATACACCTCCTGAGCAAGTTAAAGTTGAACCTAATATTGCTATTGTTAAAGATCTCTTGTCTGATAATAGAGATGGCATGTTATTTACTTCTGTAATGAAACTGCTAGAATTGCTAAACCCCGTGATACAGATAAACCTAGACCTGTGGTAGGCATGCCTGTTATTTCTGTTAAAATAGGAGATCATTGTTATCATGGCTTATGTGATATGGGTGATAGTGCTAGTGCAATACCTATTGACTTATACAAAGAAATTATGCATGACATTGCACCTGTTGAGTTAGAAGAAATTGATGTTACTATTAAACTTGCTAATAGAGATACTATTTCACCAATGGGAATTGTTAGAGATGTTGAAGTCTTGTATGGGAAAACTAAATATCCTACTGATTTTCTTGTTCTTGGTTCCCCACAAGATAGCTTTTGTCCCATTATATTTGGTAGACCCTTCTTAAATACTGTTAATGCTACCATAGATTGCACTAGGGATGTTGTTACTGTCGGCTTAGATGATATGACTCATGAATTTAATTTCTCTAAATTTAGTAAACAACACTGTGAAGAAGAATTTCCTAGTAAGGATGAAATTATTGGTCTTGCTTCTATTGATGTACCTCCTAGTGATCCTTTAGAACAATATTTGCTAGACCATGAGAATGATATGTTTATGAATGAAAGAAGGGAAATAGATGAAATATTCTTTAAACAGGAACCTATTCTGAAACACAATTTGCCTGTTGAAATCCTAGGGGACCCCTCTCCACCTAAGGGTGATCCCGTTTTTGAGCTTAAACCGTTGCTTGATAATCTTAAATATGCTTATCTTGATGAAAATAAGATATATCCTTTTATTATTAGTGCTAACCTTTCAGAGCATGAAGAAGAAAGATTATTGAAAACTCTGAAGAAGCACCGTGCTGCTATTGGATATACTTCTGATGACCTTAAGGGCATTAGTCCCACTCTATGTCAACATAAAATAAATTTGGAAGCAGATGCCAAACCAGTTCGTGATCCTCAACGACGTCTGAATCCTAAAATGAAAGAAGTTGTAAGAAAAGAAATACTAAATCTTCTGGAGGCAGGTATAATTTATCCCGTTGTTGATAGTCAGTGGGTAAGTCCTGTTCATTGTGTCCCTAAGAAGGGAGGTATTACTGTTGTTCCTAATGATAAAGATGAATTGATTCCACAAAGAATTATTACAGGTTATAGGATGGTAATTGATTTCCGCAAATTAAATAAGGCTACTAAGAAAGATCATTACCCCTTACCTTTTATCGATCAAATGCTAGAAAGATTATGCAAACATACACATTACTGCTTTCTAGATGGTTATTCTGGTTTCTCTCAAATACCTGTGTCGGCTAAAGATCAATCAAAGACTACTTTTACATGCCCTTTTGGTACTTTTGCTTATAGACGTATGCCTTTTGGTTTATGTAATGCACCTGCTACCTTTCAAAGATGCATGATGGCTATATTCTCTGACTTTTGTGAAAAGATTTGTGAGGTTTTCATGGACGACTTTTCCGTCTATGGATCTTCTTTTGATGATTGCTTGAGCAATCTTGATCGAGTTTTGCAGAGATGTGAAGAAACTAATCTTGTCTTGAATTGGGAAAAGTGCCACTTTATGGTTAATGAAGGTATTGTCTTGGGGCATAAAGTTTCTGAAAGAGGTATTGAAGTTGATAAAGCCAAGGTTGATGCTATTGAAAAGATGCCATGTCCCAAGGACATCAAAGGTATAAGAAGTTTCCTTGGTCACGCCAGATTTTATAGGAGGTTCATTAAGGACTTCTCAAAAATTTCTCGGCCTCTGACTAATTTATTACAAAAAGATATACCATTTGTCTTTGATGATGATTGTGTAGAAGCATTTGAAATACTTAAGAAAGCATTAGTCTCTGCACCTATTGTTCAGCCACCTGATTGGAATTTACCCTTTGAAATTATGTGTGATGCTAGCGATTATGTTGTAGGTGTTGTTCTAGGGCAAAGAGTTGATAAGAAATTAAATGTTATCCATTATGCTAGTAAGACTCTAGACAATGCTCAAAGAAATTATGCTACTACTGAAAAAGAACTTTTAGCAGTTGTATTTGCTTGTGATAAGTTCAGACCTTATATTGTTGATTCTAAAGTAACTATCCACACTGATCATGCTGCTATTAAATATCTTATGGAGAAGAAAGATGCTAAACCTAGACTTATTAGATGGGTTCTCTTGCTACAAGAATTTGATTTGCATATTGTTGATAGAAAAGGAGCTGAGAACCCCGTTGCAGACAACTTATCTAGGTTAGAGAATGTTCTTGATGACCCACTACCTATTGATGATAGCTTTCCTGATGAACAATTAAATGTCATAAGTACTTCTCGTAGTACCCCTTGGTATGCTGATTATGCTAATTACATAGTTGCTAAATTTATAACACCTAGCTTCACATACCAACAAAAGAAAAATTTCTTCTCTGATTTGAGACATTACTTTTGGGATGACCCACATCTTTATAAAGAAGGAGTAGATGGTGTTATTAGACGTTGTGTACCTGAGCATGAACAGGAACAGATCCTACGCAAGTGCCACTCCGAAACTTATGGAGGACACCACGCGGGAGATAGAACTGCACATAAGGTATTGCAATCAGGTTTTTATTGGCCTACTCTCTTCAAGGATGCCCGTAAGTTTGTCCTATCTTGTGATGAATGTCAATGAATTGGTAATATTAGTAGACGTCAAGAAATGCCTATGAATTATTCACTTGTTATTGAACCGTTTGATGTTTGGGGCTTTGATTATATGGGACCTTTTCCTGCCTCTAATGGATATACACATATTTTAGTTGTTGTTGATTACGTTACTAAGTGGGTAGAAGCTATTCCAACTAGTAGTGCTGATCATAACACTTCTATTAAAATGCTTAAAGAAGTTATTTTTCCGAGGTTTGGAGTCCCTAGATATTTAATGACTGATGGTGGTTCACATTTTATTCATGGTGCTTTCCGTAAAATGCTTGCTAAATATGACGTCAATCATAGAGTTGCATCTCCGTATCACCCACAGTCTAGTGGTCAAGTAGACTTGAGTAATAGAGAACTCAAATTAATTTTGCAAAAGACTGTCAATAGGTCTCGAAAGAATTGGTCCAAGAAACTTGATGATGCATTATGGGCCTATAGAACTGCATATAAAAATCCTATGGGTATGTCTCCGTATAAAATGGTATATGGAAAAGCATGTCACTTACCTCTCGAACTAGAACATAAGGCATATTGGGCTATTAAAGAGCTCAACTATGATTTTAAACTTGCCGGTGAAAAGAGGTTATTTGATATTAGCTCACTTGATGAATGGAGAACCCAAGCTTATGAAAATGCCAAGTTGTTTAAAGAAAAGGTTAAAAGATGGCATGACAAAAGGATACAAAAGCGTGAGTTTAATGTAGGTGATTATGTATTGCTATACAACTCTCGTTTAAGATCTTTTGCAGGTAAACTTCTCTCTAAATGGGAAGGCCCCTATGTTATCGAGGAGGTCTATCATTCCGGTGCCATAAAAATCAACAACTTCGAAGGCACAAATCCGAAGGTGGTAAACGGTCAAAGAATCAAACATTATATCTCAGGTAATCCCATAAATGTTGAAACCAATATTATTGAAACCGTAACCCCGGAGGAATACATAAGGGACACTTTCCAGAACGTTTCAAACTCTAAAAAGGAATAGGTATGTGGTACGGTAAGTAAACCGACTCCAAAACAATTTTAAGGCAATATTTCTCCGTTTTGGAATATTTAGAAAAATAGAAAATTAAGTAGCGGTCCGAGAAGGACACGAGGGCCCCACGAGGGTGGAGGGCGTGCCCTACCCCCCTGGGCGCGCCCCCTACCTCGTGAGCTCCTCGTGTGCCTTCCGGACTCCATTTTCTTGCACGGTACGTATTTTGGTCGGTAAAAATTCATTATATAATCTCCCGGGGGTTTTGACTCCCGTGTCACGCAAAAATCTCCTGTTTTTGTTTCGAGCTGTTTTTCTAACATATCTAGATTATCATGACGTCCCCAAGTGCTTCCAAGGACAAGTTCTTCGAGAAGGTCATCAACCCTTACCTTGCGAAGGTGCTGCGACACCCTCAAACCATTGAGATGCATGATGGGTTGCTGCACATCCGCGATGCTGAGGGACCAAAGGGAACCGGAAGCATGGAGACGAGGCTCGAAGCAATGGAGCAACAAGTTTTCAAGTGCCAGGGGATGGTGGAGCGTGGAATCAATGCTAGCCACACGATGCTCGCGGAGTTCACTAACAACTACAAGCCGGATGCCAAGAACACCGAGGAGGCCATCTTCAAGCTACATGAGAAGATCGAGCACCTCCAAGCCCAAATCTATGACCTGCAAAACCAAAACTGTGAGTATGAATATAGATTCAAAAGAATGAGTTTGGCTGCAGATTCGAGGATCCCGGAGACTCGATCATCCTTCTATGATGGTGAACATATGCCTTGGAAGATGGATGACAAGCCCGCATCATCAACAACACCTCCACCTTCTTCACCAACCAAGGAGATATAATCACATGGGTATGGGCACTCCCCTTGGCAACTGCCAAGCTTGGGGGAGGTGCCCCGGTATCGTATCACAATCACAACTCCTATCTTTATCGTTTTCCTTAGTTCGATCCTATTAGTAGTATTTTGATCTAGTAGAATAAAGTTTATGGCATGATCTAGTTTTAAGTTTTGCTTTATGATCTCTCTATGTAATCGAGTCCGTGAGCTATATAATAAAGATTAGTGTTGAGTCAAGGGCTTGATTTTCTTTCTATGATCTTGGGTGAATAAAAGAAAAGAGGAAAAGAATAAGAAGAAACAAAAGTTCATATTGATCTTATTGATAGTAATGACTTCACATAGAAAGAGTGTGATGATTAAAAGTTGTTGGGAGTTGGCAGACATAGCTTTGGTCATCGTTGCAATTAATAGGAAGTAATAAGGAAAGAGAGGTTTCACATATAAATATACTATTATTGACATCTTTTATGATTTGGAGCACTCATCAAAATATGACATGCTAAAGAGTTGATGTTGGACAAGGAAGACAACGTAATGGGTTATGTTTTCTTATATCTGAGATAAAGTATGTTGTCATGGATCATCCAACATGTTGAGCTTGCCTTTCCCCCTCATGCTAGCCAAATTCTCAGCACCAAGTAGAGATACTACTTGTGCTTCCAAATACCCTTAAACCAGTTTTGCCATGAGAGTCCACCATATCTACCTATGGATTGAGTAAGATCCTTCAAGTAAGTTGTCATCGGTGCAAGCAATAAAAATTGCTCTAAATATGTATGATTAGTGTGGGAGAAATAAGCTTTATACGATCTTGTGATGTGGAAGTAATAAAAGTGACGGACTGCATAATAAAGGTTCATATCACAAGGGGCAATATAAAGTGACGTTCTTTCGCATTAAGATTTTGTACATCCAACCATAAAAGCGCATGGCAACCTCTGCTTCCCTCTGCGAAGGGCCTATCTTTTATTATTATCTTCTACCCTATGCAAGAGTCATGGTGATCTTCACCTTTCCTTTTTACATTTTATCCTTTGGCAAGCATAGTGTGTTGGAAAGATCCTGATAGATATATCTAATTGGATGTAGGGGGCATGAGTTATTATTGTTGACATTACCCTTGAGGTAAAAGGTTGTGGGGCGAAACTATAAGCCCCTATATTTCTCTGCGTCCGATTAAAACTCTGTAACCACAAGTATTGCGCGAGTGTCAGCAATTATGAAGGACTAGATGATAGTTGAGTATGTGGACTTGCTTTTTAGCTCTGACATAGACTCTTTCTAATGTTATGATAAATTGCAATTTCTTCAATGACTGAGGTTATAGCTTGTTGGTTCTCAATAAGGTTTATGATTCATACTTTTGCATTGTGAATAGATCATCACTTGAACATAAGTAATCATATGACAATATCTATGTATGTTGTTGTTATGAGAATAATCATGATGCCCTCATGTCCGTATTTTATTTTTATCGACGCCTCTACCTCTAAACATGGGGACATATTTATTGTTATTGGCTTTCGCTTGAGTACAAGCGAGGTCTAAGCTTGGGGGAGTTGATACGTCCATTTTGCATCATGCTTTTATATCGATATTTATTGCATTATGGGTTGTTATTTCACATTATGTCACAATACTTATGGCTATTCTCTCTTATTTTACAAGGTTTACATAAGGAGGGAGAATGCCGGCAGCTGGAATTCTGGGCTGGAAAAGGAGCAAATATTAGAGACCTATTCTGCACAACTCCAAAAGTCCCGAAACTCCACGGAATACCTTATAATAAATAATGAAAAATCCTCGCCAAAGATGAAGACCAGGGGGCCCACACCCTTCCCACGAGGGTCGGGGCCCCCTAGGGCACGCCCCCCAACCTCGTGGGCCCCCTGGTGGCTCTCTGATGACCATCTTATCCTATATGAAGTCTTTCGTCAAGAAAAAAATAAGAAGCAACCTTTCGGGACGAAACTCCACCGCCATGAGGCGGAACCTTGGCGGATCCAATCTAGAGCTCCGGCATAGCTGTTCTGCCTGGGAAACTTCCCTCCCGGAGGGGGAAATCATCGCCATCGTCATCACCAACGCTCCTCTCATCGGGAGAGGGCAATCTCCATCAACATCTTCATCAGCACCATCTCATCTCAAAACCCTAGTTCATCTCTTGTATCCAATTCTTATCTCCAAGTCCGGGATTGGTGCTAGTAGGTTACTAGTAGTGTTAATTACTCCTTGTAGTTGATGCTAGTTGGTTTAATTGATGGAAGATCATATGTTCAGATCCTTTATGCATATTATTACCCCTCTGATTATGAACATGAATATACTTTGTGAGTAGTTACGTTTGTTCCTCGGGACAAGGGAGAAGTCTTGCTATTAGTAGTCATGTGAATTTGGTATCCGTTCGATATTTTGATAAGATGTATATTGTCTAGCCTCTAGTGGTGTTATGTGAACGTCGAGTACATAACACTTCACCATTATTTGGGCCTAGAGGAAGGCATTGGGAAGTAATAAGTAGATGATGGGTTGCTAGAGTGACAGAAGCTTAAACCCTAGTTTATGCGTTGCTTCGTAAGGGGCTGATTTGGATCCATATGTTTCATGCTATGGTTAGGTTTACCTTAATACCTTTGTTGTAGTGGCGGATGCTTGCAATAGAGGTTAATCATAAGTGGGATGCTTGTTCAAGTAAGAACAGCACCCAAGCACCGGTCCACCCACATGTCAAATTATCAAAGTGCCGAACGCGAATCATATGAACGTGATGGAAAATAGCTTGACGATATTCCCATGTGTCCTCGGGAGCGCTTTTCCTTATATAAGAGTTTGTCCAGGCTTGTCCTTTGCTACAAAAAGAATTGGGCAACCTTGCTGCACTTTATTTACTTTTGTTACTTGTTTCTCGTTACAAATTATTTTCTCACAAAACTATCTGTTACCACTTATTTCAGTACTTGCAGAGAATACCTTGCTGAAAACCGCTCATCATTTCCTTCTGCTCCTCGTTGGGTTCGACACTCTTACTTATCGAAAGGACTATGATAGATCCCCTATACTTGTGGCTCATCAGAACGTTGCATGGAAAAATAAAAAATTCTATGCACACGCAAGATCTATCCATGGAGGTGCATATTTACGAGAGGGGGAGAGCATCTTCATACCCTTGAAGATCGTTAAGCAGAAGCATTTATCAATGCGGTTGATGTAGTCGCACACCTTCACGATCCATCCCGATCAAGTACCGAAAGTACGGCACCTCCGTGTTCAGCACACGTTCAGCTTGATGATGTCCTCGCCTTCTTGATCTGGCAAGAGGGGTGAAGTAGTAGATGAGTTCCGGCATCACGACGGCATGGTCACGGTGGTGGTGAAGAACAATCTCCGCAGGGCTTCGCCAAGCACAACGAAAACTATGTCGGAGGATAATCTAGAGGGGCGGGGTTGCCTGCACACGGCTTGGTGAATCTTGATGTGTCTTGGGTGCTAGCCCTACCCCTCTATTTATATTTTGAGCCTTGGGGTCGTTTCTTCGAGAAAGAGCCTCCTCAAAGTCGGTTTAGCCCGCAAGGCAAGAGTCCTTCTCGGACTCCAAGACCAGACGCTGGGGTCCCTGGTGTCTGGCCCCTGGCCTTCGCAAAACTTCCTTTTGCACCTTCCTAAAGCCTCGTGGGCTTTACCCCTTGTCCCAAATAAAGTGTTCTCGTACCCGAACATTTCGGAAACATCCGAAACCCCTTCCGGTGAATTTCGGAACATTTCCGGAGACCAAACACTATTATCTCATATATTAATATTTACCTCCGGACTATTCTGGAGCTCCTCTTCATGTTCATGATCTCATCTAGGACTCCGAACAATATTCGGTCACCAACATACATAACTCATATAATACTATATCGTCAACGAACGTTAAGCGTGCGGACCCTACGGGTTCGAGAATGATGTAGACATGACTGAGACGCTTCTCCAGTCAATAACCAATAGCGGGACCTGGATGCCCATATTGATTTCTACATATTCTACGAAGATCTTTATCGGTCGAACCTTTATGACAACATACGTAATTTCTTTTGTCCATCGGTATGTTACTTGTCCGAGATTTGATCGTCGGTATCTTCATACCTTGTTCAATCTCGTTATCGGTAAGTCTCTTTACTCGTTCCGCAATACATCATCACGTAACTAACTCCTTAGTCACTTTGCTTGCAAGCTTCTTGTGATGTTGTATTAACGAGAGGGCGCAGAGATACCTCTCCGATACACTAAGTGACAAATCCCAATCTCGATCCATGCCAACTCAACAGACACCTTCGGAGATACTTGTAGAGCATCTTTATGATCACCCAGTTACATTGTGACGTTTGATAGCACACAAGGTATTCCTCCGGTATCCGGGAGTTGCATGATCTCAGGTCGAAGGAATATGTATTTGACATTAAGAAAGTAGTAGCAATAAATTGAACGATCATATGCTAAGATAATGGATGGGTCTTGTCCATCACATCATTCTCCTAATGATGTGATCCCGTTATCAAGTGACAACACATGTCTATGGTTAGGAAACCTTAACCATATCTTGATCAACGAGCTAGTCTAGTAGAGGCTTACTAGGGACATGGTATTTGTTTATGTATCCACACATGTATTTAAGTTTTCGGTTAATACAATTCTAGCATGAATAATAAACCTTTATCATGAATAAGGAAATATAATAATAATCACTTTATTATTGCCTCTATAGCATATTTCCAACACAAACGACCTCGTCAAACAAGGCTTTGAAGGTAAAAAAAGGTACTTGCCGCTAAAAATGAGATCTAGTAACCCACGAAGAAACATAAGAAACATCGATTGAGGCATCACCTCGCGTAATCCAAACTTGCAATCCTTCACCACCTGTCAAGAGAGTTGGAGAAAACAGACCATGCCACACACAAAAAGTCGAAAGAAGAGGTTGATTGTAACGCCTCGAACACACGCACCGGTTACTGGCCATTGCACCTGACGGATTTAGACCGATCCCATAGATCAATACTAGTCTTTCCTGTGCACTTTGTCCTCACTCGTGCACACTTGGGACCAACTTCCTAGTCGGTCACATATCCTGAAATTGCTTCAAGATGAGCACGCTTAACTTTGAAGTTCTTTTCGAATAGGCTCCCGGAAAAGAAGGAATTCCTTATTGATATCAGTAGTCTATCATCCTATTAAGCCAGGCTATCACATACACCCCCCACTCAAAGGAACCGACGTCCACGTCGGGCCACGGGAACGTTCCCTCTTGGCACATATGAGCTTTGATACCAACTTGTAACGCTTTGGACACACCCGCCGGTTATTAGCCGTTGCTCCTGGCAGGATCTAGACCGGCCCCATAAATCAGTACTAGTCTTTCATGTTCACTTTATGATCACTCGTGCGCAACTGGGACTAAAATTGCTCCAAGCTGAGCACGCTTAACTTTGGAGTTCTTTCTGAATTGACTCCCGGAAAAGAAGAAATTCTTTATTGATATGAGTAGTTTATCATCTCTATTAAGCTAGACTATCACATTGATGTCATCACGCCAAAATCGAGCTAACTCCTTCCCTTGATTGCACGCCAACACCAAGATCCAAAGAGGGACAACAAAACTAGCAGCGCCTACCCTTATAGGCCCTTCATTGGTGTCGGATCTACGCCGTCGAGGTAGGGAGAGGCAGGAGAGACCTTATTCTGACGCGCCATCAACGCCAACGCCTCGTTGATTCCTTTAGGGAACAAAAACCTAAGTCAAATAAGGATCTACTAGAACTAAATGAAACTAGCAGGTTCCCAATACTCTAGCTAACGACAAGGTCGTAAACCGCGATAGAAGGGGGGGCGAGGTTGTGGTGTGGATGAGACGTTAGATGCTTGCCGGGGTTGGGGAAAAGGGAGCGACTCGTTGAGTTCAATTGTTTGTACCATCCTAAAAAATGTCAGCATGCTAATTAAAACTGATACAATTAGTCAAACATGTGGGGGATTAACATAGAGGGGAGAGACAAGTTACAATCCAACATTGAGTTGGGGAAGGAGAAAGGCATGGAGCGTCGGTGGATATGGCAGCGGCCCTTCAGCCGTTGCGGGGTGTTGGCGAAGCCTCCCCCTTCCTTCTTCCCTATCTTGGTCCTTCCTCCATGGTGGATATGGTCTTGCTGCAACAATGGAGGTGTAACGACTCGTGGAAGATAGATTGGAGATGGATGCCGGCGACTAGCGTTGGAGGCGTATAGATAGGAGGCCTCCACAGGTCTTCTCTATGGATGTGACTTCTCCCCTTTGATCCAAGGATTTTAGAGGAGCTCAATCCCCACCCAATATCTCCCTTGGTTTCTAAGGACTCATAGGAACAAATATGGATAAAATCGGTGAATAATCATGAAAGTTATGGCTGATTCCTCAGCCAAAAATGGGCGGTATGCCTGTGCATAGTCGTAAAATACACATAAACATTTCTTAAATACACAGTGAAACATTTTTTTTAAATACACAATGATCTTTTCTTAACATATGGTGACTATTTCTATTAATACATGGTGGACAATAATATGTTGAACTTTTTTAAGGCATAGGTCAAATTTTTGTAAAGATATGGTGAACATTTTTTAAATATACGATGAACATTGTTTTAAACACATGACAATCGTTTTTTCTTAAATACATTGTGATCGGTTTCTATAGATAAGTAAAATAAAAAATAGTTTCCTAAATATTTTTTAAATTTTAAATATATATATAAACTGATGAAGTCGAAAGGTCAAATAAAAATGGTAAGAAAAAGAAGGCAGACGAGTCGACGAGACCGTACCAAATAAAAATGGTAGGAAAATCAGCAGTGTAATGCAGAGGCAGACTCTATCTCCGGCTCGCTGAGGGCGACATATAGACGCGCCCGACCCAACCTAGCGTGACGGTTCCCAGAAATATCCCAGACATGACCGCAACCGCGAGCACAACGTTGACGCACTATTCCCCACCAAAGACGTAATCGTCAGCCTTGGCGTGCTGCAGTTTGACAAGCACACGCGCACGCGCGCGCTCTATTTCTATACGCGCAATGGAATTCCGGGGAGAGGAGGACGGGGACGGCAGCGACGTGGGCGACGGCGCCCCGCCCGCGGCACCTCACCGCAGCGCCACCGCAAACGGGCCGGCAGACAACATGCAAGCGGAGGCGAGGCGGCAGTACCACGAGTGCCTCCGTAACCACGCGGCGGCCGCGGGCGGGCACGTCCTGGACGGATGCTGCGAGTTCATGCCGGCCTCTCCCGAAGACCCACTCGCATGCGCGGCCTGCGGCTGCCACCGCAGCTTCCACCGCCGCGACCCCTCGCCGAGGCGCGCCCACTTGCCGCTGCTGGCTGCCAGCGCGCGCGCACCATTGCTGCTCCCGCCGGCGGCGAGCAAGCACCCGCACCAGCGCTTGCCGTTCCCCTACGGCCTCGCGGCCAGCGGCGGCACCGGCACGACGACCGAGTCCTCCAGCGAGGAGCGGCGTGGGGCGTCGCCGGCGCCGCGGAAGCGTTCCAGGACGACGTTCACGCGGGAGCAGAAGGAGCAGATGCTGGCGTTCGCGGAGCGCGTCGGGTGGAGGCTGCAGCGGCAGGACGAGGCGATGGTGGGGCATTTCTGCGCGCAGGCCGGGGTCCGGAGGCAGGCGCTCAAGGTCTGGATGCACAACAACAAGCAGAGTAGCAGCGGTAGGAGGCAGCAGCAGGAGAAGCAGCAGCTTCAGGAGCATAGACAAGAGCAGCAGCAGCAGTAGCCATGGCAGGAGACGGGTTCCATAGTAGTAGGAGGCAACACTCCTCGCGCCCTTGTAAAGTTTTTAACTGTCGGAAAGTTCTTCTGTTCTTTTTCACTATCTTCTAATTGGGCTGATCACTGTTGCTTCTCTGTCATATCAGTGCACGATCATTCCTGGTAGGAGCATTGGTTGGATTGGATTGGATTGGGATATTTCTTTTGGTTATTTTTCTGTATACATTTTTTTTACTATAAAGAAAAATACTGTCTACACAATGTAGTACGTTGTATTTCATTTTATATTTTATTTTCGAGTTGGTGAACTACGCTGTATTATAAGCCTTAATTCATATACTAGTGCCCTTAAAATTAAAGAAACCATGAGCACATTCATTCTGATAATCGCAATCGATGTCAAAAGAGTGTCTATTGGATGGTTGATTTTGCGTTTACCGAATCAAAATGGGTTGCCGAGGCATGGCCATGGCCAGACAGCAGCTGGATTATACCAGGCTTAATACAAGTGGACGGTTAGATTTCCACGCGGGACAGGTAATCGCATTGCCTGTTGTGTCCGCATCTGTTATCTTTGAGTTGGATTACAAGGATTTTGTTTGAAGGAATTGTGAGGACCATGGTGCGAGGGAGGAAAGGTTGACAAGGATGCCATGGGTTGGATACCCCTCAAGATAACAGGCAAGCAAAAAGGAAAGAAACTTCAACATCTTGAGATCTTGCACCATTCGCAGCTTATAAATTCTTGAGAAGAGTTCCACTCGAATCTTCATGAGGTGAAAAGGACAAATAGCCACTAGTCTTATAAATGTGGATTGAGCTATACGAGCATATAAGTGAAGATTTGGACATTAAATCATAACTGGTTTAAAATGTAACGGCCCTAACAGAGTGGCGGCCGTTAATATGAGCACGAAATTGAATCCGAATAGAAAGTGCTATCAGAAATTCGCAGTCGACCATAAGAACAAGGTACTCCCTCCATATAAATATATCTAGCATAATACATTTTGGAGATTGCCTTCGATCATTGATTAAAAAAAATCAGAGACAAAAGACTTGCCCAATTCATTAATTATAAGGAGAAGGTGTTCCGGACTCCAAGGTTGCGACCGAAACCCTAGCCGCCGCCCCATCTACCCCCCTTCTCGTGGTCGCCAAAGCACGTCATGTGGCAAAGCCCGTGTTGCAGCAGCGGCGGAGAGGTCCTAATCAGGGACGGCCTGTCCATGGAGGAGTTGGAGGGTTGTTGCGGGATGGTGAAGGAGATGTGTACTCGAGTGGCGGTCTTTGTCAGGCTATGCTCGACGGCGGCGTTGGTGATCACCGGCGGAGCTATGGCAAGGCTCAAAGGGCCTTGGCCCGCCCTTGGCTGGAGCAAAAAGGAGTTTTACATGGAGTTTATCCAACAATGATGCATTTATTTTTAATTTAGTAGTACTATTTGCACTATCTAGCCCGCCCAACAATTTTTGGGTAGCTCCGCACTGTTGGTGATCTAACATAGTGATCTTCTATGACGCCCAGACGGCCTAGGTCACTGGAGAACAGGGAGTCGGTGCATAGTCCTGAATGGTGGCGAGCTCGACATCATATCCGGACCTGTCGTGTAGCAGCATGAGTGATATTTTTTCAGGTTTGCATCAGGGAGTCTTCGAGTTTGGTTTGGGGCGGTGATGTGTCCTATTTATTACCACTTTTTATTAGTTTTTTGTGTTGTAGACGCCAGTTTTGTCTGAATTTTATCACGTTTGCACACGTCTTTTTGTCTGTTTTTGCACGGATTCCAACCATATGAAGTTTCGAGGCATTAGGAGGAAAGTACAAGAATATGGGGTAAAAATCACGTCAATTTATGTGATAAGAACCTACCATATGAAGCCACGAGCAAACAGAAAGAAAACCAGTTGCACAAAGGGATCCAGAGAAGATGGCGTCTAGTATGAACGTCGGCGCTCATACTAGTAGGATCTTACCATAGGGGAATCCGTTATAGCCGCCTCTCCCTGATAGACTATATTACCCATATCTTCGGATGCGGGTATGATACCCAGAGAGGCCAGAGAATCCATCAGATTGAAGAACCCCAGCCTCTGGAAGGGGTTCGTCATGCCATCACCCTTTGCTATCATGTGCACACAAGTTCCCTTATACAATGTGTGAGATACTCATACACTTATCGCCTGTGCACGATAGACAACCGATCACCCACGTTCAGTTTCTGGGCACACAAGTTTATTTTCCTACTGTTTGTGGTGTTGTCATTGCACACAGTCTGTCCCCATCTTGCACAAGTCCCATTGTGTATTAGTGATATGATTGACAAGATTTGAGTGATGTGCCATAAATATTGTACTGTATTTTTTTCTGAAACGTGAATCTACGAATACATTTTGTGTGATTATAACTAATATTTTATTGACCAAATTAATAATCAAAGTTTTTGATATACATGCGAGTTTTATAAACCAACATTAGAGTTGTCATGGTATCAGTTCCCTATCTTCTGTTGAATTACTAGGTGCAAATGAAGAGATATACGAGAGTTTGCCCACATACGGTTATCTCAAAGGCAGAAACCCATTCCGCCCAATTTATTCAGATTGGACTATCCGAACCATATTTAGCATCCATCGGCTCCTCCATTTTGGGCTCCGATGGTCTGAAATCCCCCGGCCCGGCCCCAAATCGAGGGGAGTCTAGCTGTGCGTCCATCCTCGTCCACACAAAAACCCTACCTGGTCCCATCCCCATCCCACGTTCAACTCTCCTTCTCGCTCTGGGACCCCAAGGTCGTCGCCAAATCCACCTTAGACGTTGTTGCCATCGCTGCAACACCACCTCCATTGGATGCCGCCGCCACAATGGATCTCTTCCGGCCCATGGACCTTACCCTATCGAACATCTTTGAGGTGCCGCCATCGGGCCGAATCCAATGAGCATCAAACACTAAGACTCGCGCACCAGCAAAGGCATGATAGGTCGATGAGGTGGCGCGCGCGAGCGAGATAGCTCCTCCTGCTCGTTGCGTCGTGATGCGATGTGGGTTCACCATATGTGTAGTGGTGTGATTGCACACTTTGATAATGATGATGGGCAATTATTTGTTCAGTTGCTTTTGTTTGAAATTGTTGAATCTGGGTTATGGAAAGCTTGAATTGCTTGTCATGAGCAATTTATCTTTAAATTTTTTGGAAGTGATACATGTATGGTTGAATTGCTTTTGATTGTTGCAAATTTATGAAATTTGACTTCGCAAAAAGGAGGGACAAATAGGTAGGGGACTGTCTTTTTAATAAATAAAATATCAATTTTATTTATTGGAAATTATAGTTGCGTCGTCAATAAGGAAAGATACATATCATCCATAGGGCTCAAACCAATTCCTTGTCATGGAAAATTTCGCTAACCTAGAGCAACCTTATTTGCTTCTCTATTATAATGTTTAAATCTAGTAAGAGAAAAATTGCACGCCATAAATAGCAATCTTGAGACACTATCACCACCGCTGCCACGGAATATCCTTTATTTTTCATTATGTCAATCACTTCCATATTGTTGGAGTTAATAAAACGATTACATCCCGCTTTATGTGTAAGTAATAAGCCAAATTTTAGAGCTGACACTTCTGCTGACAAAACATGTGCACACCAATTAGTTGTCGGAGTTAATAGGTAGGGGACTGTTGGTGCTAGTGTTTTTATTCGAACACATTACAAACGCAAGCGCTCATACATACACGCATACACTCACTCGTATGAACGCACACATACACAGCCTACCTCTATGAGCATCTTCGAGAGAATGAATCAGCATATCATCTTAATATTTACGAATTTACCGCAGGTGCATCGTCGTCAACGGGAACATCTTCTCTCACTGAAAGCACATCGACAGAAATTCTGAAATAAATTCAGAAATAATGCGAGCACATGGATACTTCATTCGTGTTTGTTCCAGTGTTAGATAACCAGACACCAACCAATTGTCCGCGAACACGTACACATAGAAATGGAGGGCTTTTGTTTGTATTTCCCCTGATACCCTCATTTGCCTTCCCGCCACTAAAAATACACAAATACACTAGACCGTGAAAATACACGGATGAACATGGTTCTGGGTGCAGCCACATGAAAAGTAAAAAATAAAATAAAATACTAGGAAAAATAGGAAAACTGAAATTTTGGGGTGTCAAACTTGGTGACCATTCTACTCACCTGTGAAGTTTCATTTAGAAATGACGCCCACGGAACAGTGTGTTTTAATAGCTTTGATTTTGACCTTTTTTTCTTGATGAAACATCAAATGAGCAGAAATCACTAGAATGGACGATCAATTTGGTACCCAAAAATTTCAGATTTTTTTCCTAGTATTGTTTCTTAATTATAATGTTCTAACAGGCGCGTGAAACCAGGTTCCAAAAAATCCTGTTCTCCCATTCGCTCCGTAACTCCCATGTCAGCAAATCTCGACGGATTTAAAGCCAAGTAGTCCTTCAACTCTTTGTTCCTAAGAAACTCCGACGTCCAACTTGCAGAAAAACAGCTGAACTACAGCAACAAATTACGACCTGCCATTTACATGGGAAGAAATGCAACTGCTTTTTATAGAAGATATGCTTGCGGTCTCAGAGATGAAGGAATGCCCTACAGAGTCAACATCTAAAACACTCGTGCAGGTAATTATCATCAGGCGATGGTGAACTCATCAGGTTCGGAGCACAGATCTGCAGCTTGTCATTACCAAGTCTCTACTTTTTTCCAGTACGGGGCTTTCCTTTGACATCAGATTCCTATATGACAGAACGATTGTCAGAGAAGAACTAAGCAAAAGATATCAGGCATCATAAAAGGATACTGTGACGATGTTATGTGATCTTTCAAAGGGGGGTGCCTATATATAGGAAATGCATATATATAGGGGGGTGCCTATGTAAAAGTTTATTGTGTCTTTGCAAGGAATTTTGAAATCAATCGAAGACTTAAATATGCTATATACATCATAAGAAGCACAAACCTGCACGCTATGCAGAAAGATATTTGTCTTTGCAGTAGAAGGATTATGCTTCTCGGCGCCCTTGCTCCAATCATAGCATACCTAACCAATTTAGGCAACATTAGCAATTTGAACACCAGAGTGTATATGCCTCAGCAAAGGAGAACAGAATACAGTACATCAGTACATGACAGTCAGAATACGGACTTAATAACTTGAACAGAGTAGGCAATTTTGTCCCCGCCACACCAACTAGTCAATGACTACTGCTTTTTGACATTGAAAGTGCCATACTACCAGTTAATCAAAGCCTTCTCAGTTTTACCATCTACAAATTTGTTACAATTAGGATAGAAAACATACAAACCAGTATCATCACATGTAATAAACTCTGACCCTGCAACTTAAGCACCCTATCTTATCCATTAGCATCATGTACATTCAGTGATACATTAGGTATTCCTCCCACTCTCACTGTTGGCTACTAGTGTTTGAATGTTATCTGTTGAGCTCTATTACAATAGAGAGCAAATAAATCTAGCAAAATTGTCAAAAGCAGGAAATGCATATTTAACAACTTATTCTGGTGCAGATAGCAACAAGAGATGGCCTACCGCATAAGCAAAGATTGAGCCATCCTGATTGAATGTGCTGCATGTGATGGGTGATGGGCACTTACTAAAAGCCTGTAAAGGAAGAATAATACATCAAAGATAAATCTTTAAACAGCACAAATGAAAAATCTTATACTGAAGTCCTAAACAATTTGGTAAATTGAATTCCTGTAAATCATCCAAGTCTCTCTGTTTGCAAGGAAACACCACTGTATGAATCTTTTTAATGATAAGCATTGTTTTTAAGGCATCCCGTCTTGGACGCTTAGGCGGCAAGGCATGCTGGCAGCGCCTTGCAATTATGCCCATTTTAGGCGCAGGCGCTTAGGCGTCAGGGTGGTGGGTGCTCGCCTTAGGTCGCCTTACCGCCTTAAAAACATTGATAGAAGACATATAACTCATGGTAAACTTGTCACTACCAGTGCCGGGGTTACATAAGGACACTGAAGGTTTCATGCGGATCATGCATCCTCAACTCAAGAAGTTTGGACTCTTACTACGTAAGCAAATGTGATCAATAAACAAATTCTTTGGAAAACGAGGAAATGATGATTTCTCTTTGAGAAACTAATATTTCACAAAGAAATATAAGGGCATGTACAATGGTTGATAAGACGGTCTTATCTTAAGTCTTGCCTGTAATTTAGAGATGACAAACAAAATTGTCTACAATGGGTAATCTCTTAGCCTTATCTTCAATAACTAGCATCTCCTAAAAACATGGTGAGACATATTGTGCTAAGAGATCATCTCTTGTCTTCTCTTAAATAAGAGAAGACAAGCCTTTTCTTATGAATTCTCTCTCCTCCACCTCATCATTTATCCTAGGTGGCACTCCTAAGATAGCACCATTGTACATGCCCTAACAACATTTTCCAGCTGTTGCATTACAATTTGTCCTAATTCTGTTTACCATAACTAATCTAGTTGAAAATACACATTAGAAATCACAGCATTAATTACTCTGCACCAATAGACAATGGGAGAATCACTTAAATAATTAGAGGGGGGGGGGGGTGACCTTCAGTCTTTGTTTACTGTCCTTGTCCCAAAAGTTGAAACCTCCATCAGAGCCTGCAGTAGCAAATGTATGGTGCACCTGAAAGGAATGCAAAGCACAGCAATTTGAATTGCTTAGTTCAAGACAGTTCCTGATAATTGCTGATCATAGGACAATCAGCAGGTATTCAGATATTTGAATTCGAATGAATGTTCATAGTGAGTGAGAGCAATTTTCTTCTCCAAATTTTTTAAAAAATATCGTCCTACAATCTCAGGAAATAGACAACAAAATAATTCAAATGGTATGAAGAAATTATCTTACAGGATGAAAGTTCAGCGAGTTAACAGAGAATATATCACTGCCCTCACGGTGACATTTGAATGTGAAATTCTTGCTTTGATTAGAATCATCCACATGATGAACACCAACGCGTCCCTCTATTGATCCAACCTTCAGAACAAGCCATAGGTTAATCAAATGCTCATGAAAAATAAAAACAGTAAACCGTTTATCTGCTACCTCCAGTACAATGGCTTCAAAACAGTATTGCCTAACTATAACACAAAACATAAGCAGTTGACAAAACGGTGAAATTTTACAAGAACTGGGAACAATTTTTACAGTGGACTTAGAATAACAAAATCCATGGACTTAAAACATTGGGTGGAGTGATTTTGCCAGGAAAGGTGGAACATACAATGAGAAATAAGCATTCAGTCACAAAAAAGGAGAAATAAGCATTAATTTCTCATAACAAGGTCGTTTTCTTCAACAATCCTAAAGTGCGGAATTTCTGCAGATATAAAATTTTGAAACAGAGAAATTGAGTGATGATGCATCCAGGACAATTGAATGGTGACACAATTAACATAGCATTCAACAATTCATGATATTTCTATATTCTAATAAATGCTAACGAAATACTTATAGTGTTTACTTGTTTTTCTGAATGCTCACCAAATATAGTTTTAAATTTGGACTCTACAGCTTAGTGGGTTTTATCATGTATTAGGTTGGAGGACACAAATGGCCAAACTTGTGCAGAAGACCTAGTTAGGGTTTGTTTATTTTTCTCAGGATAGAAGGTGTGTTAACTAGTTAGCCACATAAGTCATTAAAGAGATGATGAATAAGAGCTAAATTCACTGGAAGAACCCAGCAAACTGGGCCACACATTTGGATGAAACACAAGAAGTGGCACTACCAAGAATCCTTGTTGATCAGGGAAGGCGGCGATACACCTTGTCTGGAATTTCAAAGGTGACACGATCCTCTTGAATTCAGCCTGTTAAAAGTATGAGATTGTCAAATATGCAAGTAAGACTTAGAGCATCTAAAAAACATATGTACACTATTATTCCAGTAGCAAACATGTGGAAATTCAGTTGGACAGGACAACCCACAGCAAATCATTGCTTATTTACTCTTGCTACAGGTTGAGGAAAGAAATTGTCACCTTGATGATTTTTCACCTTCAAACACTTTACTCCAACTAAATGTTCATCAGGCCAGGAATAAGCCAACACCACGATGGTTGAGAAATTTTGAATGCTGTTAGCAAATAGCTTGCCTCTCTCAACCCACAGCAAAGCATTGCTTATTTACTCTTGCTACAGGTTGAGGAAAGAAATTGTCACCTTGACGATTTTTCACCTTCAAAGACTTAACTCCAACTAAATGTTCATCAGGCCAGGAATAAGCCAACACCGCGATGGTTGAGAAATTTTAAAATCTCAACCACATTAGGGGAATTATCGCAGTTTGAATTTTAACCTTTAAACAACTAAGAGAGGCAAGCTATTTTTTTTCCAAACCTTGAAAATTTTAACAACTAAGAGAGGCAAGCTATTTGCTAACACCATTTAGCATACCACTGAAAACACTTCACACAATGAAAAATGTCAATTTCACAATGATATCTTCCCTCTAGGGCAATCGCTATAATGGATATCTGCCCGCTAGAGTAAGACTTTGTTGTAATAGCACTGAAAAACAGTGAAAATATCATTGGGGGGGGGGGGGGGGAAAACAGTGGAAGTAGGCGTTACAGAAAGCCATAAACTACGTACTTGGACACTAAACAATGGTAGCTAGCAATTGAGTTGAGAAACAGAACATGTGTAAATGCTGTACAAGAACGATGGATTAAAAATAAAGTGTGTACAACTCCACTGCATCCATGTAAACAACCAGATATACAACGTAAAGAGAAATAATTTACCTGTGGGTTCTGCAGATTGAAGATAACTACGTTGCGATCAGCAGTGCCGACCGCCATTAGAGGATAACTAAGTGAGAGTGCATAGCAGCGCTCCGGAAGTTGCTGAACGTGCGCTGGATTAGGTTGTCGAATGTCCCAGTACCTTGATAGACGTAAGGTTGGACCGAACAAAATGATCAGCAATCATGTTAACAAAGTCAATTTTGTAGGTCCATTGTGTTTGTACGTATATCAGCATGGTGCTTGAAGATAATGTAGCATGGTCCTTTACAAATTATCTAACTGGACACTGCATCCACTGTTATGATGCAACATATCATGTGAAATTGGACAGAAAACACCAAATATTTGAGTCGCAGCTAATTCTAAAGGAATCAATGTAACTTGAGGTTTGTGCACATTTGATCACCTCAGAGTCTTATCCCAAGACCCACTGACAAGAAGGCTCATCTGTGGTATCCAGGCGAGTTCTTTGACCGGCGCCTCGTGCCCTGAGAAGGCCGTGGCCTGGCCGCCAGACAGCAGCGGCCACATCTTCACCACTTTGTCACAACCTCCCGAAAAAACAGTAGTCCCGTCATCCTTCCAGGCAGAGCACAGGACCTACACTAAACAACCTAGCTTAGTGGTCACAGATAATTTAGACATGGACAGAGCGACCTAGCAGTCCACAAAGGCTAAAATTGAAGATCCATGCTGAGCTAATATAAGGAAATGATAAGAAGGGCACAGTACTGGCTGATCGTGCGAAATAGACGCCTTCGCCTGGCATTGGCCGCCAGGCTGAACCTCCCAGCACCGAACCTGCGTCCAAAACCAAACAGCCCAATCGCATCTCAGAATTTCACTCACCGATTCACCAAAACAGAAAACGATTATCCGCACACATTAGGCCTCGGACGGCCGCGGTGAGCTCACCTGGTTGTCCCAGGAGGTGGCAATCAGGTGGTTCGCCTTGGGGCTGAAGCTGAGGCTGGAAACCGAGTCCCCGGGCGGCGGATTCACCTGCACGAAACGAAGGCAGTCCCCGGTCGAATCGACACATACATTAGGTTTTAGCCATTTAGACCAAGGGCAACAGTATTCGCCAAGCGCACGCACCTCGAGGGATTTGTTAGGGTTGGGGTTGGCGGCGCCGGCGCCGGCGGCGTTAAAGCTCGCCATTGGGTTTCCGAAGGTGTTGGGCGAATTTGGGGGAGGGAGGGAAGGGGCGGGGCGGGGTTTGCGGTTTGTGGGGAGGGCTTTGCTTTTATCTAAGGGCAAAATCGCGTCGGATGGACGCCAAAAGTCCCAGACCAGCAGGTGGTCGCGTTGGGTTGACGCTTTGGGGAGAAGAGTTTGGGCTTGGGATTGGGCTGAGACCAACTCGAACCGACCGAGTCAAATGGACACGCAATATGTTTTTTTTTCGATTAGGTCGTCAGTTTGGCCGGCATCCACCCCCTTGTCCACGCCAATCTGGCAGTGCATCAGCCTGACCCATTCGTTCCGTCTCGGTCGTTTATTTTCAACAAATATATTTTCATCATCACGTAGCATGTACTACAGTGCACCAAAAGGATCGCCATAACTATAGTTCATATGTTACAGTCATAGTTCATGAAAAAAGAAGCAACTAAAAGATGACCACACATCTCGGTCTTGGATGAACTTTTGCTCATGTCGGCCGCCATGATCTCCACTTTCTCCTTGGCCCCTTCTCACTTTCACTTGGGTTGACGACTAGGCCCCCACCTCTTTTTTGTGCCGCACGTTGCTCCTTATACTTTTGGCAATTGTGATTTTTCCTTCAACAATGACTGAAGGTGAATGGCTTGCCCGCATTTTGGACCTTGAAGGAATTCAAAGCTTGAAACGCCTACATATAGAGATGAAAACCAACAAGATAGATTTACGTGCATAGGAGCACGATATATGCTCATATGAACAAGGGAAGGAAGCATATACCATGTCTTTGATGCCAACGCCACTCACGGGGCGGCCAGTGACATTCTCATGAGCACCATAAAATTTGTTGCGCTCCAATTGGATGAAGTGTACAATCAAAGGAAGAAGAAGCCTAGTATATTTTGCAATGTAATTTCATTTTGTACTAGTCGATCTACGTCCAATTTGTCTTTCCATTGTGCTGTTTTTTTTTCTTGATAAATAACAAATATAAGATGCCATTCTGGGTGTCTCTAAAAAAATCTACACCAGTTTTTTGGTTTTTGTTGTTGTTTGTTTTTGAATTTACACGTAATACATGAACACCTCTTTCATACCTGTGAACATTTACGAAAATATGAAACATATTATATATATACAACAACAACAACAAAGCCTTTAGTCCCAAACAAGTTGGGGTAGGTTAGAGGTGAAACCCATAAGATCTCGCAATCAACTCATGGCTCTGGCACATGGATAGCAAGCTTCCACGCACCCCTGTCCATAGCTAGCTCTTTGTCGATACTCCAATCCTTCAGGTCTCTCTTAACGGACTCCTCCCATGTCAAAATTGGTCGACCCCGCCCTCTCTTGACATTCTCCGCACGCTTTAGCCGTCCGCTATGCACTGAAGCTTCTGAAGGCCTGCGCTGAATATGCCCAAACCATCTCAAACGATGTTGGACAAGCTTCTCCTCAATTGGTGCTACCCCAACTCTATCTCGTATATCATCATTCCGGACTCAATCCTTCCTCGTGTGGCCACACATCCATCTCAACATACGCATCTCCGCCACACCTAACTGTTGAACATGTCGCCTTTTAGTCGGCCAACACTCCGCGCCATACAACATTGCGGGTCGAACCGCCGTCCTGTAGAACTTGCCTTTTAACTTTTGTGGCACTCTCTTGTCACAGAGAATGCCAGAAGCTTGGCGCCACTTCATCCATCCGGCTTTGATTCGATGGTTCACATCTTCATCAATACCCCCATCCTCCTGCAACATTGACCCCAAATACCGAAAGGTGTCCTTCCGAGGTACCACCTGGCCATCAAGGCTAACCTCCTCCTCCTCACAGCTAGTAGTACTGAAACCGCACATCATGTACTCGATTTTAGTTCTACTAAGCCTAAACCCTTTCGATTCCAAGGTTTGTCTCCATAACTCTAACTTCCTATTTACCCCCGTCCGACTATCGTCAACTAGCACCACATCATCCGCAAAGAGCATACACCATGGGATATCTCCTTGTATACCCCTTGTGACCTCATCCATCACCAATGCAAAAAGATAAGGGCTCAAAGCTGACCCCTGATACAGTCCTATCTTAATCGGGAAGTCATCGGTGTCGACATCACTTGTTCGAACACTTGTCACAACATTATTGTACATGTCCTTGATGAGGGTAATGTACTTTGCTGGGACTTTGTGTTTCTCCAAGGCCCACCACATGACATTCCGCGGTATCTTTTCTCCAAGTCAATGAACACCATATGCAAGTCCTTCTTATGCTCCCTATATCTCTCCATAAGTTGTCATACCAAGAAAATGGCTTCCATGGTCGACCTCCCAAGCATGAAACCAAACTGATTTTTGGTCACGCTTGTCATTCTTCTTAAGCGGTGCTCAATGACTCTCTCACATAGCTTTATTGTATGGCTCATCAGCTTAATTCCACGGTAATTAGTACAACTCTGAACATATTATATATATATATGAATAATTAGTTTATATATATATATATATATATAGATTTTGAAAATCCATATATGCATTTATAAAATTTTCAAAAATATGCATTTATAAGATACATGAACATTGTAAATAAAAAAAGTATAATTTTTCAAATTCAATCAAAGTTTTTAATGCATGATGAATACTTTTAAGCATGCACCAGACGTTTTTCTCCAAAATACCCGATGATCATTTTTAGAACACATTCTGAATATTTAAGTACACTACGGTTTTTTAAACACGATGAAGAACAGAAAAAAAGTGAAACAGAAAAAGCAAAACAGAAAAGCCAAAAAAATTCCTGGCATGCTAGCTTTTTTAGGGGACCTCCTGACATACTGGTACAGTAGGAGTGATCTCGTATCGTATGGAAAACGGGAAAATAAACCGGGCAACTCCACCCCTGCGGCCACTTGATTGGGCTGCACGAATGGGCTCGCGTAGGCGAGCTCCAATTCCGTCTGGCAAATGCGTCCTCTTCTCAAAAAAAAAACAATGCGTCCTAGGCACCCCTCCCGCTTAGGTGCGCAACCGGCCATGTCCATGCATAGTTGGGTTTATCTTGTCTTGGATGGATTTTTTTTTCTGATTAATTGTCATGGATGGATTTGAATGTATTTCCTCTGTCCCAGAATATAAGAACGTTTTTGACACTATACTAATGTTAGAAACGTTCTTATATTTTGGGACGAAGAGAGTACTTTGTGTCATTTATTTGTTCTACATTTTTTGGCTTTTATATAAAATACCTGTATTAAACTTTTCATTTTTTACCATATAGTATTATTTTTTAATGATGTTCTTCTGCTCTCTCCATCTAGTTCCTTCACTACGAGATCCACCACTCCTGACGTGTTTCAAGTCTTAATTTTTGCATTTATTTTTCAAAAAAAATGTTTTTGTCCTCTTTATGTCCACACATAGGCCTTGGATTTGGTTGCGTTGGCTACTGCATGAAACTTCATGAACAACTTTGATCCCATAGGACTACGTGCCTTCAACAAAAACCACCAACAAGAGCACTTGAGTTGTACCGCATCTACTGCCTTGCAATGATAAATATCAAGGTATTTCAATGTTTCTACTTCCTCACACTACATTCCATTCTTCTACTGACCTTGGCTGTCTTACCCGAAGGTAAACGAAGACTACTACAGTATAAAATACTACTGTCATGCAGATTGTCCATTGCTTTTTTTTAGAAAAGGAGGATGACTCCTGGCCTCTGCATCTGGAAGATGCATACGGCCACTTTATTGATTATTTTCGAGGACCTTACAAAGTATTACAACAATGTGCCTGAATCCATCATCTTGGCAATATATGTCGCTACTCCTATCCAAAATGATGAAGGGGTGCTAGCTGGGCCACTATCCAAACCACTCACCTAAGCCTAACATCAAAAGCCGGAAAGCCGAAACTCATTCGGAAGCCCCAGTCGAGCCACATACCGGGTCTAGGACACAATCCGGTCAGACGCACTCGTGTGTCGTCGCCGCCATCTTCCACGGGTCTTCAGATCATATTGAGCCTTCTACCTTGTCTGGCCACTCTGCCATCGACGTCACCATGACGCCAGACAACAACCTCCTCCTGCGCGAGCCCATCTCCGCACGTCGGACGCCGAGTCTCCACAGCGCCATGCCATCAATCTCCGCCGTCATCAAAGTTTGGGATGAAACACCGCTCCACCATCCCTCCAGCCAGCACTTGCTCCAAGACGATGCCCCCAGAAGGGAAAGCGATAGAACGCCATCATCATCCGATCCGGAAGACCCAGATCTGGGGTTTCCCCCTGAGCACCCCGAACCTGATGGCGCAGACTGCCAACGATGCCTCGACCATCGGCAGTAGCTCCACCAGACGAGCGTCGCCTACGTCGCCGCAGCCTCCAAGATGAAGCTGACCAGAATGCATGTGTCGACACCGAACCGCCGCCACTTCCACCGCCGCTTGAGCAGCCCCCGAGCAACGCCTTCAGGAAGGAGCACGCCATCGTGGTGTCGTCGTCGCTTGGAAGGGGGGGGTCTGAGGTTTTCACCTGAGCTCTTGGGAGGGGTGGAAGGAAGGAGATCCTCTCCGAAGCCTCCAACGAGGGAAGCAACACCCAAAGGCATTGCCATCGGAGTGGCCGCCATGCCGACCAAAAGATTCCCCCGGAACCCTTCCAGCCACCGGATCTGCAAGGCCAACACCCAAGAACGGTGACCGAAGCCACCAAGGGCCGGATCTGCTGCAGATCGGAGTAGATCGGGGTCGAGGACGAACATCACCATGGCCACCAACATCCAGCGAGGAACCGCCGCCGCAGCCGAAGCCCACCACCTCCCCGTCATCCATATAGCCAGGAAAGTGGCCCACCTGACCACGCCGGCACCGCCCGCCGCCAAGCAGCGCTGCGTGCCACCAGCCATGGCCGCCGCCATGGATCCGAGCCGCAGGCGGGCCGCCAGCCGCGGGGCCCCGCGGGAGAGGAGAGCCGCGCGGCGGGGGGAAGACCCTACCGCCGCCGCCACGACGCGGGCTTCGCCCGGTTGTGGCCTCCGGCGGCGGCGAGGGGATTAGCTGGAGAAGGGGGGCCCGGCGGCGGCGCGGTTGGGGGCTGCCGCCCGAGTCGCCTACCCTAGGTGACGCGGGGGCCGCATTCGCCAAACAAAGATAGATAGGACTTAGATTGTCCATTGCTGATGATGGACGGATTCAACGGACGAACAATTGATCGGAGATGTCACTGGAGGGCGCTTTTGTCACGTCCTTGACGCATCGCCAACATAGCCTAATCACCAGCGTCGTTCATTTGAGGCCAGTATAATTTTGTAAGTTTTGCTAGTTTTGAGCGAACCGTTTGGTTTTCCTCCATTGCCGTTCTTTCCTGCTTTTGATAGACAACACCAAGGTTGTACAACTGGAGTGCAGGAATGGGCAGAAGACGCAGTAGGGTAAAGGGCCGGCCTACTGTCTGAAGCTGGAAAAGCCTTCTTCAGAAAGTTTGTTAACTTCCCTTCCATAGAATTCTTCATCTGTTCTTTAGACCTGCCATTCACATTTGGCTGATCGATGTCACACTTGATTCAAACGGTTGAACAGTGGACAGTGTACCAAAATTGAACAGTGTAAGTACTCTCCATCCCTGCTTGAAAATAAGGTGTATAAATTTTGTCTGAATTCAAACCGTTTTTTTTGTAATAAAAATTCAAACCGTTCAAGTAACTTGGTTGAAGTTTGCACCTTCTTTTTAGGGAAAACTTTGTTTTTGCCACTCTAGTTTTTGCCCACTTTGCTTATGCCACTCTTAGCTTTTGACAATACATCACAAATGCCATTTAGTGGCAAAAACGATAATTTTTCATTTTACTTTTGCCACTCTTAGGTTTTGCAATGTATCACAATTGCCACTCTGAAAATTTTGCTTTTGCCACTGAATGGCAAAATTGATATATTGTCAAAAGCTAAGAGTGCCAAAAATGAAATGTTAAATTTTAGAGTGGCATAAGTAAAATGGGCAAAAGCTAGAGTGGCAAAAACAAATCTTTTTAAGCACGGACGGAGTAAGTAATCGAGATCTATGAGTCTACTATAGTACGTGAGCCGTTGGTTCTCTTCTAAGCCATCAATCAAAAAGAAGGAAAAAATTAACTGAAACTCATCGATGAGAAGGAACATGAGCTCCAAGACGCCAAACAAACACAAGAACACTCATGCTGATACTCCAACACAACCTTTCTGTTCATCAGTTTATTCTCCCATGGTTACAACCATACGTACTAAGTACGTGACAACGACGATCAGTTGGCTACGAGGTAAGAGCTCGTGGTGCATCCCATGCCCATGCACGGACGCAGAGATCCGTGGGAGTGGGAGCTCGATCATGGGCAGAAGACGACCTGGTAGTCGCTGTAGGCCGGGCAGGCGCGGTACTTGCCCTCGCCGGGGCGGTGGTTTCCGTCGGGGCAGCCGGGGTCCCTGCACCGGATCACGCCGCCGTCCCCAGCTCCGCTGCAGGAGAAGTCCATGGGCAGGGTGAAGCGGTCGACGACCGATATGCCGTACCTGCCCGGGGCGCCGCCGTTCGCGAGGTTGAACTCGGCCAGCGTCGCGGGGGGCTTGCCCGAGAGCACGCAGCGCAGGGCGCCGCCGCAGTCGCCGGTCTGGCAGCCCCCGCGGCCCGTGGCGGGGTCGAAGGCGCAGCCCGTGCGCGGCCAGATCCTGCCACCCGTCCCGCCGGCCGCGAACGTCAGGGTCCACGTCTCGCCGGGCGCCAGCTGCGCGCCGCCGCCGCCGCTCACCGGCATCGCGGCCGCGCACACTGGGAAGGGGCACCGGTTGGTGATGCTGAAGGTGGCTGCGCCGGCGCCTGCCGTGAAGGCCACCAGGAGGAGGACGACGGTGAGGGCCAAAGAGGTGGCTGCCGGAGTTGCCATTGTGGTTGACTACTTGACTTTGTAGTTTGTCCCGGTGGAGCGAGCGAGCGAGGTGGGCGCGAGTGTCCGCGCAGCGCAATGGCCGGGCGTATTTGTAGAGGATGGACGCCCGTGCGAAGTCGTCGAGGAGAGAAGAATAAAAGAGAGACGGGGAGAGAGAAAGTAATAATCAAATTATGGGGAATTTCATCGCTAGTGTCTACACGAATAATCCTACACCTACGTAAATCTTGACAAGTCAGCTTTTAAGTAGGTTTACATACAAACTCTACGTACATGTAGCAAAGCCCATGTCTACACTGTGGAGTAAGTTTTTGCTGAATATAATCTCACAGTGAGGTGTTAATCTTTAGGAGAAACAAAAGAAAAGCACTTGTTTGGCGGACTCATAATCGTGTAACAAGCGCTACTAGCGAAAATGAGATCCTGGTGTCAGATCAGAAGCTTATAATCGGAGCACAGTAAAGTGAATTCGTGGCATCTTTTCGTTTTCCAAAATAATTCCTAATTTAATTTTGTCCGAGTGTTTATTGGGCTCAATAACTGTTCACTCTGTTTCATAATACAAGAACGTTTTCAACACTACATTAGTTTTTATTCAAAGTACACATGCTTCTTTTTTAACTGAACAAGTGGATCGACACCAAACAAAATGGTCTTTGGTAAATCAAGTTTCTCTTGTAGTAATTCACAAAAAAAAAAGCTCTTGCGGTGATCATGGTTAAGGCCAACTCCATTGCATGATCGTAAATGGACGTTCGTTTTGTTTAGACTCTGTCTGTTTGGGTTGATAAAACGGACAAGAGTGCCCGTTTGTGGTCGTCCGTTTGTGGTCGTCTGTGCGTTGTCGCACCCAACGGCCCTGACGCAATCGGCAAGAGTATACAAATTTAACTAAAATTCAAATAAAAACTACATGCTACATTAAACATCTAAAAGTCACGACCAACTGTTCAACATGCATTAAACTTAAACTTAAAACTTTTTATCAAAAGGAAACAAGCCGTCGCCCCGTCATGGCCGGCGTCTTCACTACATGCCATCATTGCCGTCTTCCTCGTCTGCGCCGAGGTTGACGAAGGGAGGCGGCTGCCACAGGTAGGTTGGTGGCGCCTACGCTACATGGGGGTGGGGGTGGGGGTGGTGACCATGTATCGGCGCCAACCCACAAGGCCATCGTAGACACCAACTCCGACATACACGACAGGGTCGAAGTCCACCACCAGGACTGGCCCACAGCCGCCATGTTCCATCGGGGCTCCGCATCATCTAGATCCTCCACTCCCTCGAGCTCGAGGATGGCCACGTCCCTGGCGGCCGAAAGTGCCATCTGCACCTCCAGGCCGTCCAACTGGGCATACGAACTCCATCGTCGAGTCCGCCATCACCTTCCTTACCAGCTCCTCCTCCTCTTCGGCCATCATGGGCTGATGTGGATCTGGTGGTGGCTGAAAGTGCAACTATCCCTAGGTGGTTTTGGTAATTCATAACAACATATAGCTCATTGACCTAATGCTATTCCAAGATGACTATTTCAGGAAAACTCAATGATTGGCATGACATGGATGTGAAAGTGGAACCCTCAAAATGCTAAGGACAAAGGATTGGCTCAAGCTCAAAAGCTCAAGACTCTTCATTTTATATTTTAGTGATCCAAGATCACATTGAGTCTTTAGGAAAAGCCAATACTATCAAGGAGGGATGAGGTGTTGCTTAATGAGCCTCTTGCTTCATGTGCTTAGTGATATGCTCCAAAACCCTCAACTACTTTCCCATATCCACATATGACCTAAACCCTAAGTCAAACACGGTCCCACCGATTCTTTCTATCCGGCGCAACCGAGTTTCACTTGTCATAAGCCACTGCCAAACCCTAGCAATTCGGTTCTACCGATAGGGATCTCGGTCTCACCGAGATGGGATTGCAAACTCTCTGTTTCCCTTTCGTAACTTTTCGATCTCACCGAAAGAGCGAATCGGTCCCACCGAGATTGTAGTGTAAACTCTTTGTTTCCTTTTTGTAACTTTTCGGTCTCACCGAAAGAGCAAATCGGTCCCACCGAGTTTACCTGACCAACTCTCTGGTTAGCTTATTACCAAACTCGGCCTCACCGAGTTTGTGTAATCGGTCTCATCGAGATTACGTTATGCCCAAACCCTAACCATATCGGTCCTACCGAGTTGCATGTCAGTCCCACCGAAAATCTCTAACGGTCACTAGGTTTACCTTTTCGGTCCGACCGAGTTTGTTGATTCGGTCCCACCGAGATTGGAAAACTGTGTGTAACGGTTGGATTTTGTGTGGAGGCTATATATACCCCTCCACCTCCTCTTCATTCGTGGAGAGAGCCATCAGAACACATACACAATTCCAACTCATATGTTCTGAGAGAGAACCACCTACTCATGTGTTGAGACCAAGATATTCCATTCCTACCATATGAATCTTGATCTCTAGCCTTCCCCAAGTTGCTTTCCACTCAAATCTTCTTTCCACAAAATCCAAATCCTATGAGAGAGAGTTGAGTGTTGGGGAGACTATCATTTGAAGCACAAGAGCAAGGAGTTCATCATCAACACACCATTTGTTACTTCTTGGAGAGTGGTGTCTCCTAGATTGGCTAGGTGTTACTTGGGAGCCTCCGACAAGATTGTGGAGTTGAACCAAGGAGTTTGTAAGGGCAAGGAGATCGCCTACTTCGTGAAGATCTACCGCTAGTGAGGCAAGTCCTTCGTGGGCGATGACCATGGTGGGATAGACAAGGTTGCTTCTTCGTGGACCCTTCGTGGGTGGTTGCTTCTTTGTGGACCCTTCGTGGGTGGAGCCCTCCGTGGACTCGCGCAACCATTACCCTTCGTGGACTCGCGCAACCGTTACCCTTCGTGGGTTGAAGTCTCCATCAACGGGGATGTAGGATAGCACCACCTATCCGAACCACGGGAAAAACATCTGTGTCTCCAATTGCGTTTGAATTCTCCAAACCCTTCCCTTTACATTCTTGCAAGTTGCATGCTTTACTTTCCGCTGCCAATATACTCTTTGCATGCTTGCTTGAATTGTGTGATGATTGCTTGACTTGTCCTACAATAGCTAAAATCTGCCAAGAACTAAAATTGGGAAAAGGTTAAGTTTTTATTTGGTCAAGTAGTCTAATCACCCCCCCTCTAGACATACTTTCGATCCTACAAGTGGTATCAGAGCTTTGGTCTCCATTTGCTTTGATCTCCATAGCTTTTGGTGGTCATAGCCTTGGTTTCACAACCTAGGAGAGTATGGCGTCTAGCGAGGGAAATTATCACCGTAGAGGTCCTTACTTTGATGGTACTAATTTTGCTAGTTGGAAGCATAAAATGAAAATGCATATTCTTGGACATAACCCCGCCGTTTGGGCTATTGTGTGTGTTGGTTTGCAAGGTGACTTCTTTGATGGGAAAGAACCAAACCGTGAAGCTACCGCGGATGAGTTGAAGATGTTGCAATATAATGCTCAGGCTTGTGATATTCTCTTCAACGGATTGTGCCCCGAAGAATTCAACAAAATCAGCCGTCTTGAGAATGCAAAGGAAATTTGGGACACTTTGATTGATATGCACGAAGGTACCGACTCCGTCAAGGAATCCAAGTTAGATGTGCTTCAAAGTCAACTTGACAAGTCCAAAATGAAGGATGGTGAAGGTGTCGCTGAAATGTACTCTAGGCTTGCTCTCATCACAAATGAGATTGCCGGCTTAGGAAGTGAAGAGATGACCGATAGATTCATCATCAAGAAGATTCTAAGAGTCTTGGATGGAAAATATGATACCGTGTGCACATTGATCCAAATGGTGCCCAATTACAAAGATCTCAAGCCAACGGAGGTGATTGGAAGAATAGTTGCTCATGAGATGTCACTTAAGGATAAAGAGGAACTTCACAACAAATCAAGTGGTGCCTATAAAGCCTCATGTGAAGCCCCTACATCATCAAGTGAGAAACAAGACTTCAATGAAGAATTGAGCTTAATGGTGAAGAACTTCAACAAGTTCTACAAGAGTAGAAGCAAAGATAGAAGCTTCAAGTCAAGGTCCTACAATGACAAAAGATCTTCTAGTCGAGAGCGAAACTGCTACAGTTGTGGAAGACCCGGACACTATTCCAATGAGTGTACGGCTCCCTACAAGAGAAGAGAAGATTCTCCAAAAAGAAGAAGCAAAGAAGCACCACCAAGAGAGAGAAGGAGTAGAGATGATCATTATGAACGAAGATACTCACGGAGAAGGAAGGATTCGGAAAGGAAGGAAAAATCATCAAGGAGCTACACAAAACGAAGACATCAAGCTCATGTTGGTGAATGGGTATCCGTCTCCGACTCCGACAGCCACTCCGAGAGAAGTTATCACTCCGACTCCGAAGATACTCAAGATGAAGGTGTTGCCGGTCTAGCACTTGTGTCAACCAACTCCTACGACATATTTGACTCACCAAATGAAGGAATTGGAAGATGCTTCATGGCCAAAGGTCCTAAGGTAACACACTCGAGTATGTTGATTTCAATAGTGATGAAGATGACTTGTTAGGTGATGATTTGCTTGTTGACAACTCTAGTGATGAATACTATGATGAAACGTCAATTAATCATGATAATCAAGATAAAACGAATGACAATGATAAGGAGAAGATTGAGGCTCTAACTAAAGAACTAAACACTCTTAAGTTATCTCATGAAACTATCTTCGAAGATCATCGAGAACTTTTAAGAGCTCATGAGAAATTACGCTTTGAAAAGCTCAATCTTGAGCAAGAGCATGAGTTCTTAAAAGCAATCAATGATGATCTCCGCAAGAAAAGTTCTTCTTACCCTGCCAAGCGTTTACTCTTATCCACTTACATGCCTCAAGTCAAGTCTAGTAACAAGAACAAGAAAGATTCTTCCTCTAGCAGTAACAATGATCATGCTAAATCCAATATTGTTGCTTCTAGTAGTTCTCTTGATTCCACTAATGATTCTCTTAGCCAAGTTACACTTGAGCAAGAAAATAGCTTATTGAAGGGAATTATAGAGAAAGGAGTGTACAAAAGCCTTGCCGGGAGTAAGCAATTCGAGGAAATTGTGCGCAAGCAAGGAACGCACCGGAAGAATCAAGGTGTTGATTTTGAACGAAAATTCAATGCCAATGGAGTTGAGTGGGAAGAAGATCAATACCCCAAGACAAAGTTTGTTCCTCAACAAGAGAAGTATGATACTTCTTTCAAGGGGACACAAGCTCAAGATGATCTTCCACCACAAGACTACAAGCAAAAAGGCAAGGACAAGCTTCAAGAGGAAATTGATGCATTTGAAGAAGCTCCTAAGACCTTAGTCAAGTGGATTCCCAAGACTACTTTAAGTTCCACTTCATCAAGTACGACTACAACTCCAAGGATTCCCATCAAGATGGTGTGGATCCAAAAGAAGAAGAACTAGAGAGTTCTTGAGGGTGACTCCGCCAACATACTTCACTCTTATCATTTTGGCAATAACAAGTGCAATCAACTTCCACATCTTGCACTAGTTCAAGGAGTCACAAACCCTCTTGTTGGTAAGACAAGGGACAAGGTAACCTAAAAGTTTTCATGGACATCATCTTGTGTGTGCATCACTCTATGTCTATGGATATCCTTGTTTGTTCCTTGTGGGACTAACCCATGTAGGTATTGAAAGTGCAATTCACTCAAATGGATAGCTCCAAGTGATCTACATCAACATTGAGCATCCACATCTTCAACATCTACATGAAGTCATCATCGACAAAACCCGAGGTTAGTTCATCCCTCTAAGGGGGATATCACATCTAGGGGGAGCTTTACTCTAAGACTTGAGCTAAAGCAACTCTAAAGATGTGAACACAACAATGCTTTATGTAAAAGTGGTAACCCCACTTGAGCTTAAACGATGAGTATGACCTATGATCAAGTGTTCTCACTTGACTCCTAAGTCAATATACTCATATATAGATGACCTTGTTATCGCAAATTGCTTGATAGATGCTAGAATTGGTTGTGCATGCCTTGTCACATATTTCATTTGCCATCTTATTGTGTGAGCATGCTGGTTGCATATTTTACTCATTCGAGGACATCCACTTGTTGTTTTGATTGTTTGGTTTTATTTCCTTTTGCCAAGTGGATGGACAAGAATGCCTAAGAACCTCCTCTAGCTATCTATGCTTTTCTCGTCTCAAACTCTATTCATGCTACATCACAAAATTTGATCAAGTCAGATTCGAACCACTCTGTGTGAGGAGCGCTCGGAGTCCCCGATTTGTCATAGACTTAAACTTCCAAAACCTCTTTATGATTCTCGGTCTGACCGATACCCCACTTTCGGTCCTACCGAGATCATTAAGTTGATCTAGGTTTTCGATCTCGGTGCAACCGATTTGAACCATTCGGTCACACCGAGTTGTTCCACTCGGTCACACCGACAGGGTCGGGCTATATATAGTCACGGGCAAAAATTTGGAAATTTCTCCGAACCCCTTCGCCCGCGCGATAGCCTGCTCTGCCAACTTGGTCTCCGGATCGTCTCCTCGCCGCCAGCCACCTCCAGTCGCTGGTCTCCGTCGCCGTCAACGGAAATTCAACCCCGTCGTTGCCGCCGTAGCGAGTCTCCGCCGAACTAGGGTATGGACTCGATCTTTGTGCTATTCCCCAATCCGATTCTTAGCACATTGTGATCATCATGATTCTTGCCACGTTTGTTAAACTTCTATCCAGTCAATGAACTCGTAGATTAGGTTTAATTCGAAAATTTTAGGGTTAGGTTTCCGCCGAAACCATCTCGGACCCACCGAGTTGAAAAACTCGGTCCCACCGATTTGGCTTATGCCATTGCACAAGTGAGACCCGGTCTGACCGAGAATTACTTATCGGTGTGACCGATTTTGGAACTCTGTGAAACCCTAGCAGTCTCGGTGCCACCGAACCGTGACTCGGTCTGACCGAGTTCACTAGTTTAGGTGCCAAAACTGCTTCGGTATCACCGAGTTTAGAAATCGGTAGATCCGAGATGCTTTCAGTGGGAAACTAAAACTAAGTTTTTGAATTATTCTTTTGCAAAAATCTCTGCATTTTGTGATGCTTATCCACTCTATCTCATCTATAACCTATTCACAGGGTCAGCAGTCAGAGTTTGCATCATGTCAGACCAAAGTGATAGCCAGAACTTGTCAGAGCAGCAAGTGCAGATGAGTGAGGGCACTAGTCCCTCAAGTTCCTCAGATGATGGCAGCAGGAGCACCCCTAGCAATATGCCTAAAGCTGCCACAAGACAGAGAAAGAAGAGAACCTCAGACTCAGAAGATGAGGATTATGTGGCAGAAGAGGAAGCAACTTCCATGAGAGTTGAGCCAGCACAGGGCATAAAACCAGGGATGAAGATCAAAAGGCCAGCAGGCAGGCAGCCTATGTCAAAGGCCAGAGCTTCAACTGAGAATCCCACTCCCATTGAGCCAGTTGTCGCTGAAGGCAAGAAGAGGAAAGAAAGGGTGAAGAAAACTGTAGCCAGAGTGCTTGGCAAGGCTTCCATCATGGAAGATGAGGAGGAAGAAGAAGAGGTAGCTGCACCAACACCTAAGGCACCCAAGCTGATGGGTGATGCCATAAGAACAGGGGCAACTGCTTCCAAGGCCAAGCCAGCTCCAAAGCCAAAGCCAAAGAGGAACACAAGAAGCATCCCAGCTACTGAGAAGAACAAGGCCCCAGTGCCTGAAGCTGCAGAAGAAGAAGAAGAGAATGTTCTTAGAAAGCTCAAGCCCAAGATCCCAGACCACAACGATGCTCATCATGTGGCTGAGGATATGAAACTCAGGAGAGATTCAGGGCTCCGGAAGTGACAGAGATTCAGACTGCAGTGGAGCAGCTCCAGGATGACATGCAGGAGAGGAGAGGCAAGACTACAACTGATGCCTTTGCCAGAGTGCCACGAGGTCCGAGGTCGTCTGCAGTGCCAGTTGCTGACCCCAGAGCCACCACGTCTGCACCAGCTACAGCCTCAGTTCCACCAGCTCCAGCATCCACTTCAGCCTCGACTCCGACCACGTCTACAGAAGGCTTCGTCCTTGGAGTGCTCCGGACTCCACCACCACCTGAAGATCAAGCCTGAGTGTCGACTTAGCACTATGCATTTTCTAGGAACTTTTTGGTAACTTGTTGCCAAAGGGGGAGAAAATGTATAGATCATAGGCTTCGAGAGAGAGTGTTGCTTTTATTCTCTCTTGTTTTATTTTGTGGTTTTTCGAACTTTGGTTGCTTTTGTGTGAGATACTATGTCTTTGCTCGTGAGACATTGATGATCATGTGTTTGATCATAAGCTACACTAAATGTTTGCTTAATATTATCATCTTATCTATCTTATGTGATCATTCACTATTCTTGGTGATGAGTGCATGTATTTCATTCTTATCATTTTAAGCGCTCCACCAAGATGTATGTGACATGGAAGAGTAACCCATGACTCTAACTCTTTGTGCATTTGCAGTCCAAAGCAAATTTTAAATATGCACAAATTTAGGGGGAGCTCTTACTTGTCACATACTTCTCAAAGCGACGATATATTTCATGCTTATTATCATTTGTCGAAGCTTTGATCTATATGTTGTCATCAATTACCAAAAAGGGGGAGATTGAAAGTGAAACTATCCCTAGGTGGTTTTGGTAATTCATAACAACATATAGCTCATTGAGCTAATGCTATTCCAAGATGACTATTTCAGGAAAGCTAAATGATTGGCATGACATGGATGTGAAAGTGGAACCCTCAAAATGCTAAGGACAAAGGATTGGCTCAAGCTCAAAAGCTCAAGACTCTTCATTTTATATTTTAGTGATCCAAGATCACATCGAGTCTTTAGGAAAAGCCAATACTATCAAGGAGGGATGAGGTGTTGCTTAATGAGCCTCTTGCTTCATGTGCTTAGTGATATGCTCCAAAACCCTCAACTACTTTCCCATGTCCACATATGACCTAAACCCTAAGCCAAAGTCGGTCCCACCGATTCTTTCTATCCGGTGCCATCGAGTTTCACTTGTCATAAGCCACTGCCAAACCCTAGCAATTCGGTTCTACCGATAGGGATCTCGGTCTCACCGAGATGGGATTGCAAACTCTCTGTTTCCCTTTCGTAACTTTTCGGTCTCACCGAAAGAGCGAATCGGTCCCACTGAGATTGCAGTGTAAACTCTTTGTTTCCTTTTTGTAACTTTTTGGTCTCACCGAAAGAGCAAATCGGTCCCACCGAGTTTACCTGACCAACTCTCTGGTTAGCTTATTACCAAACTCGGTCTCACCGAGTTTGTGTAATCGGTCTCACCGAGATTACGTTATGCCCAAACCCTAACCATATCGGTCCTACCGAGTTGCATGTCAGTCCCACCGAAAATCTCTAACGGTCACTAGGTTTACCTTTTCGGTCCGACCGAGTTTGTTGATTCGGTCCCACCGAGATTGGAAAATTGTGTGTAACGGTTGGATTTTGTGTGGAGGCTATATATACCCCTCCACCTCCTCTTCATTCGTGGAGAGAGCCATCAGAACACATACACAATTCCAACTCATATGTTCTGAGAGAGAACCACCTACTCATGTGTTGAGACCAAGATATTCCATTCCTACCATATGAATCTTGATCTCTAGCCTTCCCCAAGTTGCTTTCCACTCAAATCTTCTTTCCACAAAATCCAAATCCTATGAGAGAGAGTTGAGTGTTGGGGAGACTATCATTTGAAGCACAAGAGCAAGGAGTTCATCATCAACACACCATTTGTTACTTCTTGGAGAGTGGTGTCTCCTAGATTGGCTAGGTGTTACTTGGGAGCCTCCGACAAGATTGTGGAGTTGAACCAAGGAGTTTGTAAGGGCAAGGAGATCGCCTACTTCGTGAAGATCTACCACTAGTGAGGCAAGTCCTTCGTGGGCGATGGCCATGGTGGGATAGACAAGGTTGCTTCTTCGTGGACCCTTTGTGGGTGGTTGCTTCTTCGTGGACCCTTCGTGGGTGGAGCCCTCCGTGGACTCGCGCAACCATTACCCTTCGTGGGTGGAGCCCTCCGTGGACTCGCGCAACCGTTACCCTTCGTGGGTTGAAGTCTCCATCAACGTGGATGTAGGATAGCACCACCTATCCGAACCACGGGAAAAACATCCGTGTCTCTAATTGCGTTTGAATTCTCCAAACCCTTCCATTTACATTCTTGCAAGTTGCATGCTTTACTTTCCGCTGCCAATATACTCTTTGCATGCTTGCTTGAATTGTGTGATGATTGCTTGACTTGTCCTACAATAGCTAAAATCTGCCAAGAACTAAAATTGGGAAAAGGTTAAGTTTTTATTTGGTCAAGTAGTCTAATCACCCTCCCTCTAGACATACTTCCGATCCTACAGTGGCAGGGGCGGCGAGGGTGTACGTCTGCTCACTTGTCTCTAGAGCGCGGGCGGGGAGGTCTTGGAGGACGCGGTGCCCTAGATCACGTCGATGTCGGGCTAGCACGACCAGCAAAAAATGTCTGCCGGCGCACGTCGTGCTCATCCCGGAACCAAGTGTCCCAAAGCGATGACGTGACGGCGTACTTGGGATCATTGATGAGGTCCGGCTGCAACGAGGCCCGACGACGGTTGATCTCGAGAAGCCATGCGCAACCGCTCGCTGGAATGGTAGGCATTGGCACCCGATCTGGGCTCATATGCCAGCCAGTCTGTAGGTGGGCGTCCGACCACTGCATCGGGTGGAGGTGTCCTAGTAGTGCTGGCACACCCCCCCTTCACGCACAGGCGAATCCACGTCGTTGCGTTGCGCAGGGCAATGGTGAAGCCGGTGGCGTGATACGTCTCCAGCGCATCTATAATTTTAATTGTTTCATGCTATTATATTATCAATCTTGGATGCTTTATATGCTATTTTATATTATTATTTTGGGACTAACCTATTAACTCAGTGCTTAGTGCTAGTTCCTGTTATTTGCTTATTTTTAACTTTTTAAAAAATCAATACCAAACGAAGTCCAAACATGATGAAACTTTATGGTGATTTTGGACCAGAAGGGACCCTAGAAGGTTTCAGAGGAGGCCAGAATACTTACTGAGAGCCATGAGCTCACCAGGCGTGCCCTTTGAGCTCGTGACTCTCACACAACTCCGTTTAACCTAATTTCACCTCTATAAATTCCCAAATATTCCCAAATCAGCAGAGAGACACCTGAAACACTTTTGTCGCCGCCGCAAGCTTCTATTCTTCCGTGATCCCATCTGGAGGCCTTTTCCGGTACTCTGTCGGAGGGGGAATTGATCACGGAGGGCCACTGCATCAACTTGTTGCCCTACCGATGATGCGTGAGTAGTTCATGACCAACCTATGGGTCCATAGCTAGTAGCCACTCCCTCTGTTCCTAAATATTTGTCTTTCTAGAGATTTCAACAAGTGGCTACATACAGAGCAAAATAAGCGAATCTACACTCTAAAATATGTCTATATACATCTGTATGTGGTAGTCCATTTGAAATCTCTAAAAAGACAAATATTTAGGAACGGGGGGAGTAGATGACTTCTTCTCTCTCTTTGATCTACAATACCATGTTCTCATCGATCCTCTTGGAGTTCTATCCGATGTAATCTTCTTTTGTGGTGTGTTTGTTGGGATCCGATGAATTGTGGGTTTATGATCAGATTATTCATTGAAAGTAATTGAGTATTTTATGAAATTTATTATGCATGATTGTTATAACTTTGTATTTCTCTCCGACCTATTCGTTTGGTTTGGCCAACTAGACTGATTTATCTTCAACAGGATAGGTGCTTTGTGATGGCTTCAATCTTACGGTGTCCTCACTCGGTGATAGAAAGGGTAGCGAGACACGTATTTGTGTTGTTGCAATTAAGGGTAAAACGATGGAGTTTATTCATATTGCTTGTGTTTACTTTATCTATATCATGGCATCTTGCTTACAACGTTACTATATTTGTCATGAACTTAATACCATAAATGCATGCTGGATATCGGTCGATTGGTGGAGTAATAGTAGTAGCAGGAGTCGGTCTACTTGTCACGGACGTGATGCTTATATACATGATTATTGTCATAAATAACATCATAACTATGCGCATTTTTATCAGTTGCCCAACAGTAATTTGTCTACCCATCATATGATATTGTTTCGACAGAGAAGCCTCTAGTGACAACTATGGCCCCGAGTCTACTTAATCATATTATAAAAAACCAAAAATACCTTGCTGTAATTTATTTACTTTTTTTGTTTTGCAATTTATCTATCTAGTACTACATGATTTAATCCTTGCAAGTAACGAGTTTAAGGGGATTGACAACCCTCTTGCCAACGATGAGTGCAAGTGTTTGCTTTTGTGTGTGCAAGTGTTGTTCATTAGGGTTTGTGTGATTCTCTTATTAGTTTGATAAATCTCGGTTCTCATTGAGGAAAATACTTATCAGCTACTATATATATTGCTTCACCCTTCTTCTTCGAGGAAAATCTCATCGCAGCTCACAAGTAGCAGAAATAATTTCTGGCGTCGTTGCCGGGGAGACATCATCAAATCACTACGTACCTTCACTCAAACTATCATCTACTTGCTCTACTTTTTATTTGCCTTTGTCTCTCATTTTCATCTCTCTCCACTTCTCTAAAAATCGAAAAACACAAAAAAAATTTTGTTTGCTCGTTTGCTTGCTTGGTCACTATGTCTCAAGAGAACACTAAGTTGTGTGATTTTCAGATACTAATAATAATGATTTTATTAGTACTCCAATTGCACCCCGCGCCACTAGTACGAAGTCATATGATATTAATGTTGCTTTGCTAAATCTTGTTATAAAAGAATAATTTTTTGAAAATCACAATGAAGATGTTGCATCCCATCTTAATATCTTCACTGAATTATGCGATATGTAAAAGAAAAAAAGATGTGAATAATGATATTATTAAGTTGAAATTATTTCTTTTCTCACTAAGAGACCGTTCTAAAACTTGGTTTTTATCCTTGCCTCAAATTTATAATGATTCATGGGATAAATATAAGGATGCTTTTATTGCCAAGTATTTTCCTCCCACTAAGATTATTTCTATTAGAAATCAAATCATGAATTTTAAGCAACTTGAGCAAGAACATGTTGCACAATCTTGAGAGATAATGAAACTAATGATTAAAAATTGCCCCACTCATGGTTTAAGCTTATGGATCATTATGCAAAATTTCTATGCGGGGCTAAACTTTGTTCCGAGAAATCTTCTAGACTTTGCTGCAGGAGGTACTTTTATGAGAATTACATTGGGAGAGGCTACAAAGCTTCTTGATAATATGATGAAAAATTATTCTCAATGACATACCAAACAAGCTCCAACTGGTAAGAAGGTAAACTCTATCAAAGAAACTACTACTTTCAGTGATAAAATGGATGCTCTTATGAATATGCTTATTAGCAAAAATGCTCAAGTTGATCCTAATGATGTGCCACTATCTACTTTTATTGAGCAAAATAATGATGCTATTGGTGTGAATTTTGTCGCTAGAAATAATTTCAACAACAATGCTTATAGAGGGAATTTCAATGCTAGACTGTATCCCAGAAATTCCTCTAATAATTATGGTAATTCCTATGATGATGATGGGGTACCTACTGAACCTGAGAACAACATTAAAGAATTTATTAGTTCTCAAAAGATTTTCAATGCCGTGGTAGAAGAAAACCTACATAAAGTTGGGGCGGGGGGGGGGGGGGGCTCAGCTCGTGGGGAAGAGGATGTGGACGGCCGTTCTACGGCTTCGGCATTAAAAAGGACGTTTGTGGGAGCCTTGGTGTCCGATAGGCGGTCCCACCCCGTGCGTGCAGCTTAAATGTGGGTGGTGGGAAGTGGTTGGGTGGCAGCATGCGGGACCGGGGCGGACAACGAGAAGCCGCGTGCATGTCCATTCATTATCCGGTTTGGCACAAATCGACCCTAGATTTTCTCTAGATTTGGGTTGAGATGGACACAATGCGGACAAGATTTGGTCTTGCTCTCGCTCGTTGGGCCGTCCCATTTATCGTTTTGACCCAAACGGATTGAGACGGACGAAACGGGGTCGCCTGTTGAAGTTGGCCTAATAAGTACTCTCTTCATTCCAAAATATAATGCGTCCGCGCGTCCCGAGGTCCATCTTTGACCATGAATTTAACCAACGAGACCAACTGCGGCGAGAGAAAAAATTATATAATTGAAAACTTTATTCGAATACGAATTCACTGATATAATTTTTGCTCCCGCCGCAATCGGTCTTGATAGTTAAATTTACGGTCAAAGTTGAAGCACGTGGATAGAGGAAGCATTACATTGTGGAATGGAGGGAGTAGAATAGATAGATGCAATGAAATGCATCTTGTAAAAAAGCTTCTTTTGAAAAAAAATCAATCTATTCATAACATCATTGCAGTACAAAGAAGATAAGGGCATCTCCAAAGCGGACCCTCAAATCACCCGCATCCGTCCGCAACATGCTGTTCGGGCACAGTTTGCCATCCAACATAGTACCCATGGATCCACATAGCGGTTTAAACGTCTGTTTTTCGGCAAACTGAAACCAAACCAAGAAAACTTTGCAAGAGTCCGGATATCCTCGTATCCAATCAAATGCCACCACACACCTTTCTCTCTCCGTTCGGATGATGGAAGGCTGGCAATTAGCATTGGCGTTTGGTAAGCTACTAATTAGCATTGCATTTAACAAAAGGTTTGCCTATCAAAGCATGCATTTGACGGAAGGTTCACTAATTTGGTGCTGAAAGTATTTTTTTATTAGAACGAAGGCTCGAGAAAAATCCGGCTTTAAATTAATAAAGCCATCAACCGGCCAGGATTACATCGAACAAACAAAGGAAACAAAGAACAAAACAGCAAGCCGATACATGGTGCTGTATAAAAGCTATTAGGCTACTACAAACTACTAGCAAAAATATGGAAACTAAAATACAAGTCCAGCTAGAAGTCGAAGAAGCCCTCCACAGCGAGCAGAACACGATGCAGGACACCAGCAAAGCTTGGGGAAGAAACAAACATTAGTTGGAGGAGCTCCGTTGTCAGCTCCATAGGCTTTGGCAGTCGATGTCGCCCTCCTCCACCTCTGAAGGGGGCTCCCTGCCCCCTCGTGTAAGCAAACTTAATCATCCAATTGTTTCGCGTAAGCAAACTTTAATCCATGCATGCAAGTATTTGACCTTTGGCGGAAGCTACTCAATAATTACACATGTTTTGGCGAAAGCCTTTCTTCGTGCTTGGTGGAGCCTACTAATCCATGGATTGGTACCATAGCGAGTCATACATATTTCGCGGAAGATATTAATAGCGGCGGACATTTTCGGCAACGATTACATGGCTGACTTCCGCATCAATGTCCAGGGACACCACCTCGGTCCGTGGATGGATGCTATCTGGTTTGCAGGTTAGTGTTGGAGTTGCCCTGAAAAGCAATAAAGATCACATCCTTGTTTGTAGACCATCTAGCGATGATTACACACACTGGGCGAGCCAAAGTCATGCTGCCGCCATCACTCCTTTCTCACCAGAACAGGGCAAACCTTATTGTAGTAGACAGTCGGAAAATTGTCATGCTCGGGCCCCAAGGAACCAGCAAACCAAAACAACAACCGTCGCCGATGAAGAAAAGTGTAGAACGAAAGGACCCAACTTGTAACACGCGAACACAAACGAACAAAAACCCGATCCAAGCAGTTCTACCGAAGAGAAACATCGAGTGAATCCCGCGAGATTCGTCAGAGACACACCTCCTCACGCCCTCCGGCGACGCTTGACGCATTGCCGGGACGGAGGATAGGCATGAAGAATCTTATTCCATCTTCAGGGAGCAACCGCCGCCTCGTCTTGCTAAGCAGGACACAAACTCTAAATTAACTAAATAAACACCTAATAACAAAGCCGGAGCTCTCACACCGGCAAGAGCCGGGATCCACCACGTCTTCATGGCCCTAAGGACACATGATACGAGGCAAATCGGGGGCAGCGCCAGAAGGGGGGGGGGACTCTAGCGTGGGTGTTGCTCATGGGAGGAGCAACGAGGAAACGTTTCGTGGCTTGTAAAAAGGGGGCCATATCTGATACCGAGGGTGATATTTGCTATATATTCCTATAAACAAAGCAATTTGTGCTATCTTTTTTCTTTTGGCTAGAGAACAAAGCAATCACAACATAATTACTTCCACTGTCACAAATAAAATATAAATATAAATAATACAATAAAGTAAAAAAAGTGAAACCTCATAGACAAATCAACTATGGAAACCAGAAACAAATTTAAGTACTCATGTCACATGAACCCGAACCCTTACAAATATCTTAATCTCAGGCGAAACGGTTCCTCTCAAATTAAGTTGCCTTATTGCTAGACCACCACCCGCATTCATTTTCGGCTGTTGGTAGCCAATATAGTTTGAAGACAAATATTGATGCGTGCACCAATCCTTGCTGAGGCAGTGGGATTATCTCAATTTTGACGAAAAATAAAATATGGTTTGCTTGATATACTATAAGTTTGCAGCTTTGCTGCCCAGACGTCCACTGCCAGCTGCCAGCCTTTCCCTGCTTGTGATAAACAACAAAGATTGTACAAGTGCGCGCAGTGCATGAAGGTGGCACGGTAGTGCAGTCTCAAACCGGAAAGCCTTCGTCAGAAAGCTTTGTCATCTTTCCCTCCCTCGATGGATTTCTTAATATGTTTTTGGGTCTTCGCTTATGGTGATGAACAATAATTAAGAGTAAATTATGTGGCCTCTCAGCAGTCATTTTGTCAGGGGAAGCACGGTGACAGCCGATCGTCGACGAGCAGTCAGGCATCAACTTGTAAGCAGCCTAGCGTAGTAACCGAGAGTGTTTGTTCTCTGTGTGAGACGTTGGATCTCTATTGGTTGGACCCTCAAAAAAATGAAGAAGAAAACTAAATTCGAAACCTGGCAAAGTGGCAAATAAAAGGCGAATCTCACCGACCATCTCCCGTCCCGTTCAATCTAACAGTGCAGTGCAGCATATAACAAGATTACTAAGATCATCAAGCATGAGATATCCAAAGTTCAATCCATCGTCAAATTTATTTCCCATACACCATGATCAGATGGAGTGCATGAACGATACACACCCTAGGGGCAGTTTGAAACTGGTCAGATAGTTTGTTAGCTTTCCTTGTATGGATTTCTTGAGCTCTTGGAGCTGTCCTTCACATGTGTCGATGGTTATGGAAAACAATGTGCCATCTGAGCAATGTATAGGAGAAAGCAAACACCCTTTTCTTCTCTTCCAGGTCAGCAATTAGCAATTATCTTACGTGATTTCTTTTCTGAAGATAAGGTTAAAGCCACCAACCACATTATACACACCCTTTACATTTAGGACAACTGTTTATGTGCATGTCTACTTGTGAGACATTCACGAGCCAATTTCTCGTGATGGATGGGTTTTCTTTGTTCCAAAGTTACTGAAAGACCACAAAAAGGATCACATGAGAGTGAGCTTGCACCGATCCGTTGACGCACCCTCCACTCCACTATATAAATCCCATCCCGCCTGCACCGAATGGCGCGAAATCAATCGGGATGTTGAATCATCGGGAGATGTTAGATCGCGTCAACTCGGCGGCCAGGGTCGCCATACTGCTGGCTCTGCTCTGCTTTTGCTCTGCCACCTCTTCCTACTCTTTCCCCGACGACGCGGCCTGTGCCGGTGCGAGTGGCATGGCGATGCCGGGTCCGGGTAATCTCCTCACGGTCGACCAATCCGGCAAAGGCGATTACAGGAAGATCCACGAGGCGATCGCCGCCGCCCCGGTGAACAGCTCCGCCCGCACTGTCATCCTCATCAAGCCCGGAGTCTACAAGTAAGTTTCCTTCTGAATTCTGATACGGGAGTACTAGTAGACAGTACGTGGTGTGGTGCATGCCTGATCGCCTGTAATCTTTCGTTGCAGGGAGAAGATCGTCGTCCCCGTGGACAAGCCCAACATAACACTTTTCGGCACCAGCGCCAACACGACCGTCATCACCTGGAACGAGCCCTGGCTCTCGACCGACACTTCCCCTACCGTGACCGTTCGGGCCTCCGACTTCGTCGCCAGCCGCTTAACGTTCCGGGTAAGTCTGCCATCCATGGTTCGTGCTTGCACACAGAGAGCGAGGTGCGCGTGTTGACAGTTTCTTGCTGATTTTCTCGGGGTTTTAGAACACGTTCGGGACCAGCAAGCAGGCCATCGCGGTGAGAGTCGCCGGAGACAGGGCGGCGTTCTACGGGTGCAGCTTCTCGTCGTTCCAAGACACGCTCCTCGACGACAACGGGCGCCATTACTACTGCGGGTGCTACATCGAAGGTGGCACCGACTTCATATGCGGGAACGGCCGGGCTCTCTTTGAAGTAAGTACTACATGTTCACCGTTCTCACCAGCAAACCCGTGCGCATAGATAGATCATACGTACTTACTCCGTACGCACGAGAGAGGTTTGAATGGCGGTCATGTAATAGGATAGACATGTAGTGTTCCTATTGTGTTTGCCAGCCGGTTGTGGCTTTGAGTTTTAGCTCTTTCGAGCTTATTGTTTATTTTCGCACCTCGATACTTGACGACTTTGTTACTGGATTATAATTTTAAAAATATGAGCCATATGCATCTTTCTGATGCAGGGTAAACCCCCTTTTCAAAAAAAAAAAAAAACGAAAAGAAAAACGCACAAGAGGTTGCTTTGCTGCCAAGATCAACTAACAATATATAGTTCGTGTGCAGAAATGCCACCTGCACTCCACCTCGCTCACGGGCGGCGCCTTCACAGCGCAGAAGCGGGCGTCCGAGTCGAACTACACGGGATACAGCTTCGTCCGGTGCAAGCTAACCGGCGTCGGGGTCAGCACCTCCATCCTGGGGCGTCCATGGGAGCCCTACTCCCGCGTCGTGTTCGCTCTCACCTACATGTCCGCAACGGTGAGCCCTCGAGGCTGGAATGACTGGAACCACACCGCCAACCAGAGGTAAACTTAGGGCCTCTTTGATTCACAGGATTTTCAAAATGAAAGAATAGGAAAAGTGCAGGAATAGGGTGACATGTCCCATAGTATCCTACAGGATTTGAAAGAATGTTTGATAGCATTAGAAAAACAAAGGAATTCTATAAAGAGGTTTGAGTGGATGGAAATTTTCCTTCAAAATGTAGTACAAATGGATCATATGGAAAAATTTCTAAGGATGCCAATCCTATGAATCAAACGAGTATCACAGGAAAAATTCCTAAGAGTTTAAATCCTTCAAAAATCCTATGCAATTCTTTTGAATCAAAGGAACCCTTAGTCTTGCTCCGCTGCCATTTTCCCGCCAAAGGAAGACCAATATATAACGCGCTTTGGCCTGGGTTTGCAACTTTGCATTGCATGCAGGACGGCGTTCTACGGGCAGTACCAATGCTACGGCCAAGGGGCGAAAACTGATGGCAGGGTTAAGTGGGCTCGCAACCTCTCGCCAACCGAAGCAGCCCCCTTCATGACCAAGGCCTGGATCGATGGACAGCAGTGGCTTCCGAAGCAGCCCGCTTCATGACCAAGCCTTGGATCGGTGGACAGCAGTGGCTTCGGTAGAAAACTGTCGGTGGTGTGGGTTGTCATATATACCTGACACATATCTGTGTTATTTGAAGGATACAAGTTAAAGGAAAATACATGGATGAATCCAGAAACATATGAACCCACTTAAAAAAACACATTTCTAAACACAAAAAATTCTAAAAAAAAGTTGCGCACGTACATTTTCATGTTCTATGTACGGTCAGAAAGTTTCGCGAAAAAACAACTTCTCGTTTGGCCTGTGCAAAAAACATACAAAAAGAGTGTGTCGTTGAACTTTATTTAGAAGCACTAAAATTTATCTTTTTTATAGAGGCAAAATAAAAAGATATTTTTCCGAAGAACGTTGTGCTGCACACATATTTTGTGAACATGCTCACGTGAAATTTTATTTTGACTTTTTTTTTACATTTTAAAACATGCTTAAAATGCATTTTTAAACCGGATTCATATGTATCCGAGTTCAGGGCGTGCCTTCTCAGAAGTTAACAGTTCTCTTTTAAAGGCCGAAAGTTTTTTTCACGGGGAGGAAAATTTGTAAGTTCATCAAAAGTCTGAACTGATGTAAAGAGACGAACAAAATCTTCTAAATCACTAAGCTCCCTAGGGGTAAAACTCCTAGGAAGCGATTGAGGCTACTGATTCGTTTTGTCATTTCGATTTAGATCCCCTCACATGTCCTTACCTAGGTGTATACATGTCATTGACTCGCTTTCCCCATCTTTTTCCCTTGCCTCGCACTGTCTCGGCCACTCTAGATATACCAAATGCTACACACCTGATAGCATTCCCCACAATTGCCAGGGTGTGGATCTTTGAACTCATGGAATCAACAATGTACATGAGTGACACAGAGGAAGGGGGAGAGTTAGCTTGAGGAAGAAGCTCTATGTGAGGAGTATAAGAGTTTAGTGGATACAAATGATCTTGAATGCGCTGCACAAACACAGCTAATAACTACATAAGCTACGACGCTCGGCTTGAGTACAACTAGACCAGCAGATGACCCAATAGAAGATAGGAGCATAGCACTCCCCTCTCCATGAAATGCAGCTTGGCCTCAAGTTGTAGGGTTTTCAGAGAGCATGCTAAACCATTCCCATGTTGTCATGGATATGGGAAGACCCCTCCACACGATCTTGTACTACTTGCGAGTGCGCCCTCCAAATTTGACCAGTCATGGTTCCAGCACTTGAGCGTGTTTAGTCGAGTGTACCAGCTTTTGAGCATATTTTAACTCTTCCTGAGATGCTGAGATAATATAGATTCAAGAAGTTGTAGATGATAGGCAACCTCTCTCACCTGTTCCAAGACCTGAAAATGCCCAAAATACTTGAACCCCAATTTGTGATTGGTACGTCGGGCCACCAATTGTTGCATGTACGGTTAGAGCTTTAGAAAGACCCAGTCGCCTGCTTGAAACACATGTTCAGATCGATGTTTGTCTTCTAGGGTCTTCATCCATTGTGGAGCTCTCAACAGATGGTCTCTAATCATGGTTGTCATTGCATTCCGTTCAACTAGCGAAGTTGCAAGGTTGTTGGGTGTGGAGGATTGAAGATTGGCAACACCCTGATACGTCTTCAACGTATCTATTTTTCCTAATATTTTTCCTCTTGTTTTGGACTCTAATTTGCATGATTTGAATGAAACTAACCCCGGACTGACGTTGTTTTCAGCAGAACTACCATGGTGTTGTTTTTGTGCAGAAATAAAAGTTCTCGGAATGGAACGAAACTTTGTGACGATTTTTTACATAATAAAAGAGAATTTCTAGAGTCAAGAACCATCAAAGGGGGCACCTGGGTGGGCACAACCCACCAGGGCACGCCTGCCCCCCCCCCAGGCATGCCCAGGTGGGTTGTCCCCACCTGGTGGCCCCGCAGACCCTAAAACCGACGCTATAAAATCTTATTTTTACATACAAAATTAAGGAGAAAGGATTATCGCGTTCCACGAGACGGAGCCGCCGCCACCTCCTATTCTTCATCTGGAGGCCAGATCTAGAGTCCGTTTGGGGCTCCGAAGAGGGGGATCTTCGATCTTCGTCATCACCAACCATTCTCCATCGCTAATTCCATGATGCTCCCCATCGGGAGTGAGTAATTCCTTCATAGGCTCGCTGGTCGGTAAGGAGTTGGATGATATTCATCATGTAATCTAGTTAGTTTTGTTAGGGCCTGATCCCTAGTATCCACTATGTTCCGAGATTGATGTTGCTATGACTTTGCCATGTTTAATGCTTGTCACTTTGGGCCCGGGTGCCATGATTTTAGATCTGAACCGTTTATGTTATCACCATTATATCCATGTTCTAGATCCGATCTTTCAAGTTATAGTCACCTACTACGTGTTATGATCCGGCAACCCTAGAGTGACAATAGTCGGGACCACTCCTGGTGATGACCGTAGTTTGAGGAGTTCATGTATTCACCATGTGTTAATGTTTTGTTCCGGTTCTCTATTAAAAGGAGGCCCTAATATCCCTTAAATTCCAATTGGACCCCACTGCCACGAGAGTGTAGGACAAAAGATGTCATGCAAGTTCTTTCCATAAGCACGTATGACCATTTAGGAAATACATGCCTACATTATATTTATGAACTGGAGCTAGTGTTGTATCGCCCTAGGTTATGACTGTCACATGATGAATATCATGCAATAAATTACCGATCCAATGCCTACAAATTTCTCTTATATTTTTTCTGCCAAGTTACCACTGCTATCGTTAGTGTTGCACTTGTTACAAAACTACTGCTATCACTGTTACCGTTACCATTGGTGTCGCTACTACTATCAAAACTATCATATTACTTTGATACCGATCACTTTGTTGCAGATAATTAATCTCCATGTGTGGTTGAATTGACAACTCAGCTGCTAATACTTGCAAATATTCTTTGGCTCCCCTTGTGTCGAATCTATAAATTTGGGTTGAATAATCTACCCTCGAAAACTGTGTGATCCCTATACTTGTGGGTTATCAAGACCTTTTTCTGGCCCCGTTGCCGGGGAGCATAGCTATATTTGTTGAGTCACTTGGGATTATTATCAATTTATCAATATGAAGAATCTGAAGGATGCTAAGACTAAGATTTATCCCCCTAAGGCGATGGGAGGTAAGGAACTACCATCTAGCTCTACTTTAGATTCACCTTCTATTATAAGTAAACTTGCAACACCACCACATGCTATTAATCTTGATATGTCGCAAGTCATTGACGATGCTACTTCTGCTATGAATGATACTTATGATGATGTTAGTACCTTGCTTAATGATGATGATGTGCCACTAGGTGACTTTCTTGATGAACAAATTGCTATAGTAAGACAACACGATATTGTTGAAACTGACGATGAGCTTGAAACTGAAAATCTTGAAACACCTACTAGAACTAGCCCTCCTAGATGTGAATTGCCAAAGGTACCGGAAGGTTATGTTATGAATGAGGAGACAACTAGAGATATTCTTGCTTGTAAAGGTAGAGATGATCCAGAGAAATTATTATGCAAGTATAAATAAAAATCCTTGAATGCTAAAATGCAATATGATCCTAAGTTTGCTACTTCACCTATCTTTATTGATGATAAGCATTATGAATTCTCTGTCGACCCAGAGTTAATTACTTTGGTTGAATCTGATAATTTCCATGGTTATGAAACTGAAACCGTTGTCGCACATCTTACTAAGTTGAATGACATAGCCACCCCTTTTACTCATGATAAGAAAACTCGCTATTACTATATTCTCAAATTATTTCTATTCTCATTAAAGGGTGATGCTAAAGCTTGGTACGATACTCTTGCTCCGGGTTGTGTGCGTAGTCTCCAGGATATGATTTATTACTTCTTTGAAAAATATTTTCCTCCTCATAAGAAACAAGCTGCCTTACAGGAAATATTTAACTTTGTGCAAATTGAAGAAGAGAGTCTCCCACAAGCTTGGGGGAGGCTTTGCCAATTGCTTAATGCTTTGCCTGATCATCCTCTTAAGAAAAATGAAATACTTGATATCTTCTATAATGGACTAATCGATGCTTCTAGGGATTTCCTAGATAGTTGTGCTGGTTGTGTTTTCAGGGAACGAACTATTAGGCAAGCTGAAGAATTATTGAATAATATATTGAAAAATTATAATGATTGGACTCTTCTTGAACCACCGCCTAAACCCACTCTGAAGAAGATATGCAAGAGGCAAAGAAATCTATGAAGGAAAAAGGTATTAAAGCTGAGGATGTCAAAAATTTACCTCCTATCGAAGAAATACATGGGCTTGATACACCGCCACCACCTAAGGTGGTAGAGGTAAATTCTCTAATGAAGTTCAATAATAATGACAATTCTCACAATATGCACCCTAGCCAATGCCTTTATGAGTTTGAAAATTACATCAGAAAGCAAGATCACTTCAATGCAAATGTTATGAAACAATTGAAATACAATTCTGATATGATTGCTCGCTTAAGTGACTTGTTATTTAGAATCTCAAATGATGTTAGAGGTGTGGGGAAGCATGCTTCTATGGTTCAAACTCAGTTAGAACAAGTTGCTAAATCTCAAAGAGAGTTGTTAGATGAAATGAATAATAATATATGTGACTTTGCTGTTAGAGTAGTAACTAGAGGAGGTAAAATGACTCAGGAACCACTTTATCCTGAGGGACACCCAAAAAGAATTGAACACGACTCTCAAAGAGTTAACACTGATGCACGTAGTCCTTCTAAAATCAAAAAGAAGAAGAAAAATGATATGACTTTGCATGCTCCTAGTGAACCTGAAGTAGAAAAACCTCCTGATAATGATAATGAAATTTCTATCTCTGATGCTGAAACTCAGTCTGGTAATGAACACTCACCTTCTGATATAACGATGAGGTTCATGAAAATACCCAAACAAATAGTAAAGAACCAGAAAATGATGTTGAGATAGAACCAGTAGTTGATCTTGATAACCGACAACCCAAGAATACACGATATGATAAAAGAGACTTTATTGCTAGAAAACACGGTAAAGAAAAAGAACAGTGGGTTCAAAAACCTATGCCCTTTCCACCTAAGTCAACTAAAAAGAAAGATGATGAAGAATTTGAACGCTTTGCTGAAATGCTGAGGCCAGTCTTTTTGCGTACTCGCTTGACTGATATCCTTTAAATAACTGCTTATGCAAAGTACATGAAAGACATCATCACCAATAAGAGAAAAATACCGGAAGCTGAAATCTCCACCATGCTTGCTAATTATACTTTTAAAGATGGAGTATCTAAGAAACTTGGAGATCCAGGAATACCAACTATACCTTGCTCCATCAAAAGAAATTATGTGAAAACTGCTTTATGTGGTTTGGGAGCTGGTGTTAGTGTTATGCCTTTATCTTTATATAAAAGACTTGATTTGAATAAACTCACACCTACTGAAATATCTTTGCAAATGACTGATAAATCAACTGTCATACCCATTAGTATCTGTGAGGATGTGCCCGTTGTTGTTGCTAATGTTACTATTTTGACTGAGTTTGTTATACTTGAGATGCTCGAGGATGACAACCTATCGATTATCCTTGGTAGACCATTCTTAAATACTGCAGGGGCTGTTATTGATTGTAATAAGCAATGCCACTTTTCATATCAATGGCAATGAGCATACGGTGCATTTTCCAAAGAAACAATTCCAAGCGAATGGTATTAATGTTATTGCAAAATCTCCGACAATCACTATTGGAAGTTTTCAACTACCTCTACCTACTGTTAAAAAGAAATATGAAATGCTTATTGTTGGGGACATTCATATCCCCGTTGAGGTAACTTAGTGATTTACAAAAGTTCTTCGGTTTCATGCTAATCGAAAGTGGTTGCTAATAAGACTTGATCAACCTTATTAATGGATCATTTTTGAGAGGTATGAAGTTGATGAATTTAGTAAGCACTACCTTCTGTCCCTACCTTTTGTTTTCTATTTTTATTAGTTAAATAAAATAAAATGCCATGTTTTGTCTATTTTCTGAATTTCCCACGCAGTAAAAAAATGACCCAAAAATAAAAGTTCTCAGAATGCTATAAAACTTTAATACATTTTTTCTTAATATTTAAGAATTTTTGGTGCAAATAATATCAGAGGGAGGTGCACCAGGTGGGCATAACCCACCTGGGCCCGCCAGGACCCCTAGGCACGCCCTGGTGGGTTGTGGTCCCCATGTGGGCCTCCTCACTTATCTCTTCATACCACTTCACCACCTACCTCCAGAAAAAATCACCATTGCTCTCTCTCTCTCTCCCTCTCTCTCTCTCACTCTCGCGTTCTTGCTCTCAAACCCGCGGATTTCGATCTCTTTGCTCGAAGCTCCGTTTCCGAAACTGTTTCGGGGGATTGTTGCTTGGTATGTGACTCCTCCGTTTGTCCAATTAGTTTTGGCTTTAGTGGTTTATATTTTGAATAATTAGCTACTCTTGGTGCTGTTGTAGATGAGCTTGCATGTTTAATTCTTAGAGTTCTAAGTAGTTTCAATGCTTGATATGGCCTCTATGTATCCCTATGAGTAGTTGCTACCATTTTTGTTGAGAAAATTTTGTGGACTAAAAATTTCAGAATTTTGTTCATAGGAAAAAGATGAGTATCTTTAGGAAGTTTCCTTCCAAGAAAAACTCCAAGGGAGTTATTGGAGAGTCGTCTGACAGTGATCTCCATACCCGGAGATTGGCAGAAGTACGGCCATACGAATGGCCGCATACTCCGTTCATGGAAGGGGACGGAATCCTTCAAGAGTTTGCACAATATGCTGCTAATGCCGGCCTCACCGACTTCATCGCAGCTGAATGTGAACAGTATCATCTCCTCACAAACACTTTTGTGCAAAGTTTTAATTTCCTTCCTAGGAATAATCCTCCTGAGGTGCAGTTTAATTTATACGTTGAACCCCATCAGATACCGCTTACTGAGTTCTGTGAAATATGCTTGCTTCCTTCTGATGGTGGTTTGGTAGAACCTAGGCCTACGGAGTTTGAAGGCTTTTATCGTAATCTGACAATGGGTGATGAGATAGGGGTGTCGAGTATCACCGTCGTTGGCTTGGATTTTCCTGTTGTTCATTATTTTACTCTTTTCATTGAAAAATGCTTGCTTTCTAGAGAGAAGGTGGGTGCACTCAGTGCCCCAGACCTTGATGTTTTATGCCGTGCACTTCAAGGCGACAACACTGATAGCTTGGGGGTTACTGTGGCACGTCGCCTTCACATTAATAAATCCAAGGGTAAAATACATGGTGGTATTTACGCCACTCGTTTGGCGGCTCGCTTTAACGTTCAGATACGCTTGCATGGTTATCCTTTGCCCAAGTTTTACCCAGATCACACGGCCATGGAACACCACTAGTTTATTTCTGCCGATTACCCTAACATCCCTATTCCGTATAACCTGGTTTTCAGTGTGAGAACTCATGATATTATTCCATTGCCTACACCTGCGTTGTCTGATCCTATTGCCAGGTGTGGATACAGGATTATGCCTGCGGATATCATCGCCTACCAGAACAACCAGGCTGCAGTATAGGAGGAGCCTCAGCAGTGGGATCCGCACTTGCCCGCTCCTTAGCAGTTCGACATGGGACCCCATGGTTTCTTTGACTACTGACTGATTACCAAGTTAGGCCAAAAGCCTAAGCTTGGGGGAGTACATATTCCCACCAACATTACATTCATGTTTACACATTTCATTCTAGTTGTCGGTGTCCACACTTTTTCATTGTATTATCCATGTTAAATTTGTTTTCTCGCTTTCTTCTTGTGTGTTTGAAAAACCTTGAGAAAATACAAAAATATTTGCTGCTTCTTTTTTATTTTTCTTTGTAGAATAGTTAGTTGTAGCACTAAAAATAAAACCCAAAAATATTTCCTTGTTCTTCTTTTGCTTGTTGGGAGCTTTCCCGTGTAAACAATTTTTCTTGTTTTTTGCTTTTCCCTTTCATTTGCTTGTTCAAAAAAACCAAAAACTTCAAAAATATTTCAGTGTGTTTCTCTGAATTTCTTTTCTTTTTATTGAGTCATACCGAGGAGAAGACCACGATGAAAATGTTGAGTGGCTCTCATATGCATAATTGTTGATCTAACAAAGAGCTCATATTACCTTGTCTTCTCCCGTTGAATAAAATGTTGCAGATTCCAGCTCAGTCCACGACACTCTTGCACTATTATTATTTTCATATTGTTCGGTCGTGCAAGTGAAAGGCAATAATGACAATATTTATTACAAGGGACAACAAAGCTCTGTTCATTAACAAGGAGCCCCCAAGTAATATTTCATTCCAGGCGTATAAGCCGGATCAGTAGGGTAGTCATAGCTATGCTCAATGAGCAGGAAGCCCCCAAGCATTTTGCAACCAAGGCATAAATCTAGATCAAGAGGGTAGTCATAGCTATGCTCAATGAGCAGGAAGCCCCCAAGTGATCTTATGAAGAGACAATAAAGACTGAGATTCTCAGAAATGAAACGACAGAGGCCCTAAAATATCAGGATGCCAGCTTTATTATACTAGTCATAAATATATACATTGGTAGAAATATGTACATCACAAGAGCCGGTGGCTCAGGTGTAATAAGGCCGAAGATGAGCAATATTCCACGGCTAATAGGTCTCCTCCTCCGACGTGCCTGAGTCCTTGTGGTCTCGAATATCGATAAGGTAGTATGACCCGTTGTTCAAATTTTTGCTGACCATAAAGGGCCCTTCCCAAGGTGGGGATAGCTTGTGCATGTCAGCTTGATCCTAGATGAACCGGAGCACCAAATCTCCTTCTTGAAAAGTCCCAATTTTAACCTGACAGCTATGATAACGACGCAGATCTTGCTGGTAAATCGCCGAACGAGCCGCTGCAAGGTCACGCTCCTCATCCAATAGGTCAAGAGCATCCTGATGTGCTTTTTCATTATCAACTTCAACATAAGCCGCCACACGGGACGAGTCATGACTGATGTCACTAGGGAGAACCGCCTCTGCTCCGTAAACCATGAAGAAAGGCGTGTAACCCGTAGATCTGTTGGGGGTAGTATTGATACTCCATAGCACTGAAGGCAACTCCTCCACCCAACAATCCGGTGTCCTCTCCAAAGGGACCATAAGCTAGGGATCTATGCCTCTCAAAATTTCTTGATTGGCTCTTTCAGCTTGACCATTGGACTGGGGGTGAGCGACTGATGACACATCAAGACGAATATACTCTCGTTGACAGAATTCTTTGATAGCACCTTTAGAAAGATTAGTGCCATTACCAGTTATAATGCTGTGAGGGTAGCCAAAACGGAAAATCACCTTTTTCATGATTGAACCGCCATCGCCGCATCACACTTACTGACCGGCTCTTCGTCAACCCACTTTGTAAATTTGTCAACCGCCACCAAGAGGTGGGTCTTTTTATCCTTGGATCTTTTAAAAGGTCCAACCATATCCAGCCCCCAGACTGCAAACTGCCAAGTAATTGGAATCATCCTCAATTCTTGAGCCGGCACATGAGCTCGTCTTGAAAATTTCTGACGACCATCACATTTATTGACCAAATCCTCTGCATCAACATTAACCGTCAGCCAGTAAAACCCATGAAGAAAAGCCTTGGCCACGAGAGACTTAGAGCCGGCATGATGACCACAATCTCCTTCATGAATCTCTCGGAGAATCTCACGACCTTCCTCAGGAAAAACACAACGTTGAAACACCCCTGTGAAACTGCATCAGTGCAACTGTCCATTGACAATAGTCATTGACTTAGACCGCTGGGTTATCTGCCTAGCCAAAGTGTCATCTCAAGGCTACTCGCCCCAGGTCATATAAGCCAAATATGGAACTGTCCAATCAGGAATAGCATGAAGAGACGCCACCAACTGCGCCTCTGGGTCAGGAACAGCAAGATCTTCCTCCGTAGGAATTTTTACTAAAGGGTTATGCAGAATATCAAGGAAAACATTAGGTGGTACCGGCTTACACTGAGACCCTAGCCGGCTTAAAGCATCGGCCGCCTCATTTGTCCTGCGATCAACATGTTCCACTTGATAACCTTTGAAATGACCAGCAATAGTATCAACCTCGCGGCGATAAGCCGCCATAAGTGGATCTTTAGAATCCCAAGTGCCTGAAACTTGCTGAGCCACCAAATCTGTGTCGCCAAAACACCTCACCCGACTTAGATTCATATCTTTAGCCATCCGAAGACCATGGAGCAAGGCCTCATACTTAGCTGCATTATTAGTATAAGGGAACATCAACCTCAAAACATAACAAAATTTATCACCTTGTGGGGAAGTCAAGATAACTCCAACCTCTGAGCCTTCCAACTGCCTGAATCCATCAAAGTGAATAGTCCAATATGTGCTATCCGGCTTCTCCTCAGGCATCTGCAACTCAGTCCAGTCATTAATAAAATTCACAAGTGCTTGAGAGTTGATAGCTGTCCGAGGCATATACTTCAAACCATGGGGTCCAAGCTCAATGGCCCATTTGGCTACCCAACCTGTGGCTTCTCTATTTTTAATAATATCCCCAAGGGAGCAGAATTAACCATAGTGATGGGATGACCAAAGAAATACTGCTTCAATTTACGACTAGCCATGAACACCCCATAAACCAGCTTTTGCCAATGCGGGTATCTCTGCTTGGATTCAATGAGTACCTCACTGACATAATAAACCGGCCGCTGAACCGGATACTCCTTTCCCGATTCCTTTCTTTCCACAACAATTGCCACACTGATTGCTCGACTATTAGTAGCCACATATAACAACAAGGGCTCCTTATCAATAGGAGCAGCAAGGATTGGCGGCTCAGCTAACTATTTTTTCAAGGCCTCAAACGCCTGAATAGCAGCATCACTCCAGACAAAGTGATATGATTTCTTCATCATCTGATACAGAGGGATAGCCTTCTCGCCCAGTCGGCTTATGAATCAGCTTAAGGTCGTAATATGACCCGCCAGACGCTGAACATCATTAATACACGCCGGCTTTGCCAATGAAGTGATAGCCTTTATTTTCTCTGGGTTAGCTTCAAGGCCCCTTTCAGAAACTAAAAAACCCAAGAGCTTGCCTGCTGGCACCCCAAAGACACACTTGGTTGGGTTAAGCATCGTTTTGTAGAACCGAAGATTGTCAAAGGTCTCTTTCAAATCATCTATCAAGGTTTCCTTCTTCCTGGATTTCACAACAATATCATCTACATAAGCATGAACATTACGTCCAATCTGGTCATGGAGGCAATTCTGGACACACCGCCGATAAGTCGCCTGGGCACTTTTGAGCCCAAAAGGCATAGACACATAACATAAGGCTCCAAAGGGGGTGACAAAAGCCGTCTTCTCCTGGTCCTTAACTGCCATCTTGATCTGATGATAAGCGGAGTAAGCATCCAAAAACTCAAACGCTCACAACTCGCCGTAGCATCAATGATCTGATCAATACGAGGGAGAGTGAAAGGATCAGCCGTACAGGCTTTGTTAAGGTCTGTGTAATCCACACACATCCGCCAAGTGTCGTTCTTCTTAAGCACTAGCACCGAGTTAGCCAACCACCCAGGATGAAAAACTTCAATGATAAACCCTGCCGCCAAGAGCCAGGCCACTTCTTCACCAATGGCCTTGTGCCTCTCTTCATTAAAATGACGAAGGAATTGCTTGACCGGTTTAAACTTTGGATCAACATTAAGAGTGTGCTCAACGAGTTCCCTCGGTACACCTGTCATGTCAGAAGGTTTAAATGCAAAGATGTCCGGGTTCTCATGGATGAACTCGATGAGCGCGCTTTCCTATTTTGGATCCATATTAGCACTAATACTGAACTGCTATGATGATTCGCCAGGAACAAAGTCAACCAGCTTAGAGTCATCTGTCGACTTAAATTTCAACAGAGGGTCATGCTCTGTGGTTGGCTTCTTCAAAGGCGTCATATCTGTCGGGTCAACATTATCTTTGTAAAACTTCAACTCCTCTGTTGCACATGCAATCTCAGCATAAGCAGCATCACCCTCTTCACACTCCAAAGCTATCTTCCTGTTGCCATGCACAATGATGGTACCCTTATGACCCGACATCTTAAGCTACAGATAAACATAACAAGGTCATGTCATAAATTTAGCATAAGCCGGTCGTCCAAACAGGGCATGGTAAGGGCTTCTGATCTAGACCACTTCAAAAGTCAGCGTCTCAGCTCTGAAATCATTATCATCTCCAAAGGCCACTTCCAAAGCTATCTTACCCACTGGATACGCCGACTTACCGAGTACCACTCCATGAAAAGCAGTAGAGGACGACATAAGATCCTTATCAGTTAAATTCATACGACGGGAAGTATCATAATAAAGGATATTGATGTTGCTGCTCCATCCATGAGCACTTCAGTGAACTTGTAACCTCCAACCTAAGGCGCAACCACCAAAGCCAAGTGACTCGGATTGTCAACCCAGGGCGGGTGATCCTCACGGCTCCACACAATAGCATGTTCGGACCATCGCAAGTATCAAGGGATTGCCGGCTCAACCACATTGACTGCCCTCTTATGAACCTTCTGGTCCCGTTTACATAAACTTATGGTAAACACATTGTAATAACCACTATTCAATTGCTTTGGATTACTCTGATAACCAGACTGCTACTGCTGATTCCCTTGACCAGATTGTTGATTGAAATCGCCCTTGATCGCCTTGGCCCTGGAAACCAGAGTTTGAGCCGCCACCACCAAAGCCAGGCCCGTGAGAGCCGGATCCTGAGCTGCCATTCGGGCCATGATTATTCTGGAAAAAATTGGAATTCCTATACTCCCTCATGATGAAGCAATCCTTCCACATATGTTTGGACGGCTTCTCTTGCGAACCATGCTTTGGAAAAGGCTGATTCATCATCACCTCAATGTTAAACTTTGGCCCTCCAATTGGGGTGGCTTTCCTCTACGATGCTGATTATTGTTCTGTGTATTGGTGTTAGCTACAAAGTCTAAACCGCCATCAGCTTTGCGCTTACCGTTGCCACTTTGACCTGCCGTATTATGTTGTTGTCCTTTCGCATTGCCGCTCTTCTTCCCCTTACCAGCCTTCTCCTCATCAGACTCAGGTTCTTTGGTACTATCAGAGTCTGCGTATTTGACGAGAGCCGCCATAAGCTCCCCCATGTCATTGCAGTGGCGTTTAAGCCACCCCAGTTTCTGCTTAAGAGGAACGAAACGACAATTCTTCTCCAACATTAGGACTGCTGAACCGGCGTTGATACTATCCAATGAGTGTATAACGTTGAGATCCGGCGCACCCAATTGGTGTTGAATTGCCCTCACCTTGGACACGAGAGTCTAAATCCAGAATCAACATAGGTTGCTTGCATGTGTCTTTAAATTTTTGGATAAAACACTTTTTCAACTCCGCCCATGACCTAATGGAGTTAGCGGACAACCCTTTTAACCAAGTACGAGCCAGCCCATCCAACATCATGATGAAATACTTAGCACATGCAGCATCACTAACATCCAACATCTCCATAGCCATCTCATAGCTCTCAATCCAATCCTCTGGGGGCTGATCCGCTGTGTAACTAGGCACCTTACGAGGGCCATTGAAATCCTTAGGCAAACGCTCGTTGCGTAGAGCCGGCACTAAACATGGCACTCCCAAGGTTCTAGAGGTCACTCCTGCCTCCAGAGATGCTGATGGATAAACCAGAGATTGTTGTTGAGCCGCTAGCTGAGCCACCAGCTCAACCTCCTAACGTGCCCTGTCCTGATCCACCAAAGTCTGAGCATCGACACCACTGCGTGCTGGGTCGTGCCTACGAGGCTGGTTATGGTGTTGCTCACTACTTGAAACTGATGGCGAATCAATATGTCTACAATAACTCCGGCTTGGACGAGGGGTCGAGTGAATCGTTTCACAACTGTATGAATAAGCCGCCTGTTGAGCTAGTGTTGTCTGAAGAAGTTCTCTGGCCCTCCGCGTCTCTATCGCCGAGGGAATCCTGGACTAAGGGGTCCTCGGGCGTCCGGCCTGTTGGACATGGGCCGGATTGTTGGGCCATGAAGATACAAGACTAAAGATTCTCTCACATGTGTCCGGATGGGACTCTCCTTGGCGTGGATGGTGATACGTCCATTTTGCATCATGCTTTTATATCAATATTTATTGCATTATGGGCTGTTATTACACATTATGCCACAATACTTATGCCTATTCTCTCTTATTTTACAAGGTTTACATAAAGAGGGAGAATGCCGGCAGCTGAGATTCCGGGCTAGAAAAGGAGCAAATATTAGAGACCTATTCTGCACAGCTCAAAAAGTCCTGAAACTTCACAGAAGTCATTTTCAGAATATATAAAAAATACTGAGCACAATAAGTTCACCAGGGGGGCCACACCCTGCCCACGAGGATGGGGGCGCGCCCCTACCTCGTGGTCCCCCTGGTGGCCTTCCGATGCCCATCTTCTACTATATGGAGTCTTTCGATGAGGAAAAAATCATAAGCCATCTTTCCGGACGAGACTCCGCCGCCACGAGGCGGAACCTTGGCGGAACCAATCTAGGGCTCTGGCGGAGCTGTTCTGCCGGGGAAACTTCCCTCCGGGAGGGGGAAATTATCGCCATCGTCATCACCAACGATCCTCTCATCGGGAGGGGGTCAATCTCCATAAACATCTTCACCAGCACCGTCTCCTCTCAAAACCCTAGTTCATCTCTTGTATCAAATTCTTGTCTCCAAGTCTGAGATTGGTACCTATGGGTTGCTAGTAGTGTTAATTACTCCTTGTAGTTGATGCTAGTTGGTTTATTTGGTGGAAGATCATATGTTCAGATCCTATATGCATATTAATACCCCTCTAATTATGAACATGAATATGCTTTGTGAGTAGTTACATTTGTTCCTGAGGACATGAGAGAAGTCTTGCTATTAGTAGTCATGTGAATTTGGTATTCGTTTGATATTTTGATGAGATGTATGTTGTCTCTCCTCTAGTGGTGTTATGTGAACGTCGACTACATGACACTTCACCATTATTTGGGCATAGAGGAAGGCATTGGGAAGTATAAGTAGATGATGGGTTGCTAGAGTGACAGAAGCTTAAACCCTAGTTTATGCGTTGCTTCGTAAGGGGCTGATTTGGATCCATATGTCCTTAATACTTTTGTTGTAGTTGCGGATGCTTGCAATAGAGGTTAATCATAAGTGGGATGCTTGTCCAAGTAAGGACAGTACCCAAGCACCGGTCCACCCACATACCAAATTATCAAAGTACCGAACGCGAATCATATGATCGTGATGAAAACTAGCTTGACGATAATTCCCATGTGTCCTCGGGAGCGCTTTACATCATATAAGAGTTTGTCCAGGCTTGTCCTTTGATACAAAAAGGATTGGTCCACCTTGCTGCACTTTATTTACTTTTGTTACTTGTTGCTCGTTACCAATTATCTTATCACAAAATTATCTGTTACCTATAATTTGAGTGCTTGCAGAGAATACCTTGCTGAAAACCGCTTATGATTTCCATCTGCTCCTTGTTGGGTTCGACACTCTTACTTATTGAAAGGACTACGATAGATCCCCTATACTTGTGGGTCATCAAGACTCTTTTCTGGCGCCGTTGCCGGGGAGTGAAGCGCCTTTGGTAGGTGGAATTTGGTAAGGAAAAATTTATATATTGTGCTGAAATTTACTGTCACTTGTTACTATGGAAAGTAATCCTCTGAGGGGCTTGTTCGGGGTATCTTCACCCGGACCAGTAGAGCAAAGAGTTGCTCCTCAACCTACTGAACCTATTGAAAATGAAAATGTCTGCTTTGAAATTCCTTTGGGTATGTTAGAAAAACTACTAGCTAATCCTTTTGCAGGAGATGGAACAAAGCATCCTGATGAGCACCTAATATATGTGGATGAAGTTTGTGGATTATTTAAGCTAGCAGGTGTGCTCGGAGATGTTATTAAGAAGAAGGTCTTCCCTTTATCTTTGAAGGGAGATGCATGGACATGGTATAGGCTATGTGATGATATGGGGTCATGGAACTACAAACGATTGAAATTGGAATTTCATCAGAAGTTTTATCCTATGCATCTTGTTCATCGTGATCGCAATTATATATATAATTTCTAGCCTCGCAAAGGAGAAAGCATCGCTCAAGCTTGGGGGAGGCTTAAATCAATGTTATATTCATGCCCCAATCATAAGCTCTCAAGAGAAATGATTATTCAAAATTTTTATGCTCGGCTTTCTGATAACAATCGCACCATGCTCGATACTTCGTGTGCTGGTTCTTTTATGATGAAGACTATTGAATTCAAATGAGATTTATGGGAAAGAATTAAACGCAACTCTGAAGATTGGGACCTCGACGAAGGTAAGGAGTTAGGTATGACACCTAAGTTTGATTGTGTTAAATCTTTTATGGATACCGATGTTTTCCGTAAATTTAGCACTAAATATGGACTTGACTCTGAGATAGTAGCTTCTTTCTGTGAATCTTTCGATGCTCATATCAATCTCCCTAAGAAGTGGTTTAAATATCATCCTCCCATAGAAGTAAAAGTAGCTACACATATTAAAGTTGAAGAAAAGACTATCACTTATAATGATCCTATTGTTCCTATTTCTTATGTTGAGAAACCACCCTTCCCTGTTAGGATAAAGGATCATGCTAAAGCTTCAACTGTGGTTCGTAAAAGCAATATTAGAACCTATACACCTCCTGAGCAAATTAAAGTTGAACCTAATATTGCTATTGTTAAAGATCTCTTGTCTGATAATATTGATGGGCATGTTATTCATTTCCGTGATGAGACTGCTAGAATTGCTAAACCTTGTGCTGAAGATAAACCTAGATATTTGGTAGGCATGCCTGTTATTTCTATTAAAATAGGAGATCATTGTTATCATGGCTTATGTGATATGGGTGCTAGTGCTAGTGCAATACCTATTGACTTATACAAAGAAATCATGCATGATATTGCACTTGCTGAGTTAGAAGATATTGATGTCACAATTAAACTTGCCAATAGAGATACTATTTCACCAATGGGAATTGTTAGAGATGTTGAAGTCTTGTGTGGGAAAACTAAATATCCTACTGATTTTCTTGTTCTTGGTTCCCCACAAGATAGCTTTTGTCCCATTATATTTTGGTAGACCCTTCTTGAACACAGTTAATGCTAAGATAGATTGCAAAAAGGATGTTGTTACTATTGGTTTGGGTGATATGTCTCATGAGTTCAACTTTTCTAAATTTCGTAGACAACACCGTGAAGAGGAATTGCCTAGTAAAGATGAAATTGTTGGTCTTGTTTCTATTGCCGTACCTCCTAGTGATCCTTTAGAACAATATTTGCTAGACCATGAAAATGATATGTTTATGAATGAAAGAAGGGAAATAGATGAAGTATTCTTTAAACAGGAACCCATCCTGAAACACAATTTGCCTGTTGAAATCCTAGGGGATCCTTCTCCACCCAAGGGTGATCCCGTGTTTGAGCTCAAACCGTTACCCGATACTCTTAAATATGCTTATCTTGATGAGAAGAAGATATATCATGTTATTATTAGTGCTAACCTTTCAGAGCATGAAGAAGAGAGATTACTGAAAACTCTAAAGAAGCACCGTGCTGCTATTGGATATAATCTTGATGATCTTAAGGGCATTAGTCCCACTCTGTGTCAACACAAAATAAATTTGGAGGAAGATGCCAAACCAATTCGTGATCATCAACGATGGTGAATCCTAAGATGAAGGAAGTGGTAAGAAAGGAAATACTAAATCTTCCTGAGGCAGGTATAATTTATCCCGTCGCTGATAGTCAGGGGTAAGTCCTGTCCATTGTGTCCCTAAGAAGGGAGGTATTACTGTCATTCCTAATGATAAAAATGAGTTGATCCCACAAAGAATTATTACAGGTTACATGATGGTAATTGATTTCTGCAAATTAAATAAATCTACTAAAAAGATCATTACCCCTTACCTTTTATCGATGAAATGCTAGAAAGATTATCCAAACATACACATTTTTGCTTTCTAGATGGTTATTCTGGTTTCTCTCAAATACCTGTGTCAGCCAATGATCAATCAAAGACTACTTTTACTTGCCCTTTTGGTACTTTTTCTTATAGACGTATGCCTTTTGGTTTATGTAATGCACCAGCTACCTTTCAAAGATGCATGATGGCTATATTCTCTGACTTTTGTGAAAAGATTTGTGAGGTTTTCATGGACGATTTCTCCATTTATGGATCCTCTTTTGATGATTGCTTAAGCAACCTTGATCGAGTTTTGCAGAGATGTGAAGAAACTAACCTTGTCTTGAATTGGGAGAAGTGCCACTTTATGGTTAATGAAGGTATTGTATTGGGGCATAAAGTTTCTGAAAGAGGTATTGAAGTTGATAAAGCTAAAGTTGATTCTAATGAAAAGATGCCATGTCCCAAGGACATCAAAGGTATAAGAAGTTTCCTTGGTCATGCCGGTTTTATAGGAGGTTCATTAAGGACTTATCAAAAATTTCTTGGCCTCTGAATAATTTATTACAAAAAGATATACCATTTGTCTTTGATGATGATTGTGTAGAAGCATTTGAAATACTTAAGAAAGCATTGATCTCTGCACCGATTGTTCAGCCACCTGATTGGAATTTACCTTTTGAAATTATGTGTGATGCTAGTGATTATGCTGTAGGTGATGTTCTAGGGACAAAGAGTTGATAAGAAATTAAATGTTATTCAATATGCTAGTAAAACTCTAGACAATGCTCAGAGAAATTATGCTACTACTGAAAAAGAATTCTTAGCAGTTGTATTTGCTTGTGATAAGTTTCAGACCTTATATTGTTGATTCTAAAGTAACTATTCACACGGATCATGCTGCTATTAAATATCTTATGGAAAAGAAAGATGCTAAACCTAGACTTATTAGATGGGTTCTCTTGCTACAAGAATTTTATTTGCATATTATTGATAGAAAGGGAGCTGAGAACCCCGTTGCAGACAACTTGTCTAGGTTAGAGAATGTTCTTGATGACCCACTACCTATTGATGATAGCTTTCCTGATGAACAATTAAATGTCATAAATGCTTCTCGTACTACTCCATGGTATGCTGATTATGCTAATTATATTGTTGCTAAATTTATACCACCTAGTTTCACATACCAGCAAAAGAAAAGTTTTTCTATGATTTGAGACATTACTTTTGGGATGACCCACACCTTTATAAATAAGGAGTAGATGGTGTTATTAGACGTTGTGTACCTGAGCATGAACAGGAACAGATCCTACGCAAGTGTCATTCCGAGGCTTATGGAGGACACCACGCTGGAGATAGAACTGCACATAAGGTATTGCAATCCGGTTTTTATTGGCCTACTCTCTTCAAGGATGCCCGTAAGTTTGTCTTATCTTGTGATGAATGTCAAAGAATTGGTAATATTAGTAGACGTCAAGAAATGCCTATGAATTATTCACTTGTTATTGAACCATTTGATGTTTGGGGCTTTGATTATATGGGACCTTTTTGCCTCTAATGGATATACACATATTTTAGTTGCTGTTGATTACGTTACTAAGTGGGTAGAAGCTATTCCAACTAGTAGTGCTGATCATAACACCTCTATTAAGATGCTTAAAGAAGTTATTTTTCCGAGGTTTGGAGTCCCTAGATATTTAATGACTGATGGTGGTTCACATTTTATTCATGGTGCTTTCCGTAAAATGCTTGCTAAGTATGATTAATCATAGAATTGCATCTCCTTATCACCCACAGTCTAGTGGTCAAGTAGAATTGAGTAATAGAGAACTCAAATTAATTTTGCAAAAGACTGTCAATAGATCTAGAAAAATTGGTCCAAGAAACTTGATGATGCATTATGGGCCTATAGAACTGCATAAAAAATCCTATGGGTATGTCTCCGTATAAAATGGTTTATGGAAAATCATGTCACTTACCTCTCGAACTAGAACATAAGGCTTATTGGGCTATTAAAGAGCTCAATTATGATTTCAAACTTGCCGGTGAGAAGAGGTTATTTGACATTAGCTCACTTGATGAATGGAGAACCCAAGCCTATGAGAATGCCAAATTATTTAAAGAAAAAGTTAAAAGATGGCATGACAAAAGGATACAAAAGCGTGAGTTTAATATAGGTGATTATGTATTGCTATACAACTCTCGTTTAAGATTTTTTGCAGGAAAACTTCTCTCTAAATGGGAAGGTCCTTACATTATCGAGGAGGTCTATCGTTCTGGTGCCATAAAAATCAACAACTTTGAAGGCACAAATCCGAAGGTGGTGAACGGTCAAAGAATTAAACATTATATCTCAGGTAATCCTATAAATGTTGAAACCAATGTTATTGAAACTGTAACCCCGGAGGAATACATAAGGGACACTTTCTGGAACGTTTCAGACTCTGAAAAGGAATAGGTATGTGGTACGGTAAGTAAACCGACTCCAAAACAGTTCTAATGGCAATTTTCTTCCATTTTGGAATATTTAGAAAAATAGAAAAATAAGAAGCAGTCCGGGAAGGACACGAGGGCTCCACGAGGGTGGAGGGCGCGCCCTACCCCCTGGGCGCGCTCCCCTACCTCGTGGGCACCTCGTGTGCTCTCCGGACTCCGTTTCTTACATGTTACGTATTTTGGTCGGTAAAAATTCATTATATAATCTCCCGGAGATTTTGACTCCCGTATCACGCAATTATCCTCTGTTTGTGTTTCGAGCTGTTGCTGCTGCAGATTAGAGCAAGATGTCTTTGCAAGAGTTAGTCGGGGAGAGTCGGGTGTCTCAGCCGGCACCGAGATCAATGACAAACAACAATGTTGACCACTTTGGGCCAGCAAGGGAGGAAGAGATGGAGGCTGATTTGAAGAGAATAGATGCCATGGAGGAGGATCAAGAAGTCACTTCTCGCTTCCGAGCTGGATTCACAATGGGGGAACTGCAGAGCTCGACTATTCCAAACTCGGTTATCCCTTCCAATGTTAGATTTCTTTCTTATGAGAATATGAAAAAGAGTGTCACTGGTTCTCCCGCAGCTATGCAGCACCCTTGGGTGCAGGGAGCTTTGGCTGTTACAGGAAAGCTTCGAAAGGAAATAATGGACCTCAAGCAGCAAGTCAATAAGCTCGAGGAGGAAAATCGTATCTTGAGGGGCATCATCGCCAAGAATATCACATCACCATCCCCGAAAAGAGAGATACAATCACATGGGTATGGGCACTCCCCTTGGCAACTGCCAAGCTTGGGGGAGTGCCCCAGTATCGTATCACCATCACTTCTATCTTTACCATTTTTCTTAGTTCGATCCTTTTGGTAATATCTTGATCTAGTATAATAAAGTTTTAGTATGATCTAGTCGTGAGTTTTGCTTTATGATCCTTCTATGTACTCGAGTCCGTGAGCTATATATAATAAAGATTAGTGTTGAGTCAAGGGCTTGATTATTTTGCCATGATCTTAAGTGAATAAAAGAAAAGAGAAAGAATAAAAAGGGAAACAAAGAGATCATATGGATCTTATGGAGATTAATGAGCTCACATATAAAAAGTATGATGAATAAAAGCTGTTGAGAGTTGAAAAACATAGTTTTGGTCATCGTTGCAATTAATAGGAAGTAATAAAGAAAGAGAGGTCTTCACATATAAATATAATATCTTGGACATCTTTTATGATTGTGATCACTCATTAAAATATGACATGCTAAAGAGTTGACGTTGGACAAGGAAGACAACGTAATGGGTTATGTTTTCTTACATCCGAGATAAATTATATTGTCATGGATCATCCAACATGGTTGAGCTTGCCTTTCCCTCTCATGCTAGCCAATTCTTTGCACCAAGTAGAGATACTACTTGTGCTTCCAAACATCCCTAAACCAGTTTTGCCATGAGAGTCCACCATACCTACCTATGGATTGAGTAAGATCCTCCAAGTAAGTTGTCATCGGTGCAAGCAATAAAAATTGCCCTCTAATTATGTCTGACTTATTAGTGTGGGAGAAAATAAGCTTTATACAATCGTGTGATATGGAAGAAATAAAAGCGACAGACTGCATACTAAAGGTCCATATCACAAGTGGCAATATAAAGTGACATTCTTTTGCATTAAGATTTTGTGCATCCAACCATAAAAGAGCATGACAACCTCTACTTCCCTCTGCGAAGGGCCTATCTTTTACTTTTATCTCCTACCTTGCATAAGAGTCATGGTGATCTTCACCCTTCCCTTTTGCATTTTATCTTTTGGCAAGCACAACATGTTGGAAAGATCCTGGTATATATGGCTAATTGGATGTGAGTTTTCATGAACTATTATTGTTGACATTACCCTTGAGGTAAAACATTGGGTGGCAAAACTATAAGCCCCTATCTTTCTCTATGACAGATTAAAACTCCATACCCATAAGTATTGCATGAGTGTTAGCGATTGTGAAAGTCTATATGATAGTTGAGTATGTGGAGTCTTGTAGAAAAGCTCTTGTATTGACTCTTTCTAGTGTTATGATAAATTGCAATTTCTTCAATGACTGAGATTATAGTTTTTTAGTTTTCAATGAAGTTTATGATTCATACTTGAAATTGTGATTGAATTGTTACCCTAGCATAAGAGATCATATGACAAGATTTATATAAGTTGTTGTTCTAAGAATGATCATGATGCCCTCATGTCCGTATTTTATTTTTTATCGACACCTCTATCTCTAAACATGTGGACATATTTTTCGAATTCGGCTTTCGCTTGAGTCAAGAGAGGTCTAAGCTTGGGGGAGTTGATACGTCCATTTTGCATCATGCTTTTATATCGATATTTATTGCATTATGGGCTGTTATTACACATTATGTCACAATACTTATGCCTATTCTCTCTTATTTTATAAGGTTTACATAAAGAGCGAGAATGCCGACAGCTGGGATTCTGGGCTGGAAAAGGAGCAAATATTAGAGACCTATTCTGCACAGCTCCAAAAGTCCTGAAACTTCACAGAAGTCATTTTCAGAATATATAAAAAATACTAAGCGCAAGAAGTTCACCAGGGGGGCCACACCCTGCCCCCGAGGGTGGGGGCGCGCCCTACCCCCTTGGGCGCGCCCCCTACCTCGTGGGCCCCTGGTGGCCCTCCGATTCCCATCTTCTGCTATATGGAGTCTTTCGATGAGGAAAAAATCATAAGCCATCTTTCCGGACGAGACTCCGCCGCCATGAGGCGGAACCTTGGCGGAACCAATGTAGGGCTCTGGCGGAGCTGTTCTGCTAGGGAAACATCCCTCCGGGAGGGGGAAATCATCGCCATCGTCATCACCAACGATCCTCTCATCGGGAGGGGGTCAATCTCCATCAACATCTTCACCAACACCATCTCCTCTCAAAACCTTAGTTCATCTCTTGTATCCAATTCTTGTCTCCAAGTGTGAGATTGGTACCTGTGGGTTGCTAGTAGTGTTAATTACTCCTTGTAGTTGATGCTAGTTGGTTTATTTTGTGGAAGATCATATGTTCAGATCCTATATGCATATTAATAGCCCTCTGATTATGAACATGAATATGCTTTGTGAGTAGTTACATTTGTTCCTGAGGATGTGGGAGAAGTGTTGCTATTAGTAGTCATGTGAATTTGGTATTCGTTTGATATTTTGATGAGATTTATGTTGTCTCTCCTCTAGTGGTGTTATGTGAATGTCGACTACATGACACTTCACCATTATTTGGGCCTAGAGGAAGGCATTGGGAAGTAATAAGTAGATGATGGGTTGCTAGAGTGACAGAAGCTTAAACCCTAGTTTATGCGTTGCTTCGTAAGGGGCTGATTTGGATCCATATGTTTCATGCTATGGTTAGGTTTACCTTAATACTTTTGTTGTAGTTGTGGATGCTTGCAATAGAGGTTAATCATAAGTGGGATACTTGTCCAAGTAAGGATAGTACCCAAGCACCGGTCCACCCACATACCAAGTTATCAATGTACCGAACGCGAATCATATGATTGTGATGAAAACTAGCTTGACGATAATTCCCATGTGTCCTCGGGAGCGCTTTACATCATATAAGAGTTTGTCCAAGCTTGTCCTTTGCTACAAAAAGGATTGGGCCACCTTGCTGCACTTTATTTACTTTTGTTACTTGTTGCTCGTTACCAATTATCTTATCACAAAATTATCTGTTACATATAATTTGAGTGCTTGCAGAGAATACCTTGCTGAAAACCGCTTATCATTTCCTTCTGCTCCTCGTTGGGTTCGACACTCTTACTTATCGAAAGGACTACGATAGATCCCCTATACTTGTGGGTCATCAGATGGCAAGCTTGGCGTTCAGATATGAAGATTCCTTTCTCTGTAACCGACTTTTTACAACCCTAGTCCCCTCCGGTGTCTATATAAACCGGAGGGTTTAGTCCGTAGAGGCAATCATAATCATATAGGCTAGACTTCTAGGGTTTTTAGCCATTACGATCTCGTGGTAGATCAAATCTTGTAACCCCCATACTCATCAATATTAATCAAGCAAGACGTAGGGTATTACCTCCATCGAGAGGGCCCGAACCTGGGTAAAACTTTGTGTCCCTTGTCTCCTGTTACCATCAACCTCAGACGCACAGTTCGGGACCCCCTACCCGAGATCCGCCGGTTTTGACACCGACATTGGTGCTTTCATTGAGAGTTCCACTGTGTCGTCGTCAGAAGGTTCGATGACTTCATCCATCATCTGCAATGATGCTGCCCCAGGGGAGGTTTTTCTCCTCGGCCAGATCTTCATATTCAGCGGCTTCGCACTACGGGCCAACTCGCTTGGCCATCTGGAGCAGATCGACAGCTACGCCCCAGGTCACCAGATTAGTTTTGAAAACCCGGATTATGTCGCTGATATCCAAGGAGACTTGGTCTTCCAAGGATTCACGATCCCAACCTCCGCTCTGGCCTTAGAGCCGGAGCGCCTCGCTAGTACCGAAGACGGGATTTCCAAACCCGCCCGACTATCTGTGGCCACTAGGCCCAGTATGGGGGAGCCGGAGGAAGCAGTGTCACCGACGTCCATCACCAAGCCGGACTCTTCCCTGGATGCCGACTCCGAACTCTCGGAGCCAACATCATGTGATCTCGGCCAAGGAATTCCTTTCCTGCCATACTCCATGAATTATTTTCTCCCTCAACAAACCTCACCTTTAAGCGAGGCTCTGGACTTGATGCAATGCCTCGTGATTACGGAGGAGCAACATCCGAACTACGCCCAGCCCAGACTAGGGGCTGAGGGTGGGGAATTTTACGTCCCACCCACCACCCACTTCATCGCCACAACAGAGGATTTAACTGACATGCTCGATTATGACTCCGAAGACATCGACGGTATGGACGACGATGCCGGAGAGGAGCAAGACGAAAACCCGCCATTTACCGGACGCTGGATGGCCACCTCTTCGTATGACATGTACATGGTGGATGCACCCAAGGAGGGTGACAGTGTAAAGAGAAAAATCCAGTAGAGGATAAACCTCCCGAGATACAACAAAAGCACCGACGACGCCGCTCTAAATCACGCGGCAGCAAAGACAACAATACCGGCATGAGAGAAAATAACACTCCAGACGATGCCGAAGACCAAGAAAACCCCGTCGAGCAAAACTCTGAACAAGACAATTGGGAGGATGGGCGAGTTAGCCCTAATGAACAGGCTGCAAACAAAGACTCGGAGGATAGTAATTATCTTCCACCATCTGAGGATGAGGTGAGCCTCGGCGACGAAGACTTTATCTTGCCTGAGGAACCTCTCGAGTAAGAGCGCTTTAAGCAACAGCTAATAGCCACTGCAAGGAGACTGAAAAGGAAGCAGCAGCAACTTCAAGCTGATAAGTTCTGCTCAACAATAGATGGACTGATGTCCTGGCAGCAGAAGAATACGGCCTCGAGCGCCCAACCAAAAGTTACCCGGAGCGTAAACTGCTACCTCAATTCGATGACGAGGCACTTGAGCCCGTACCACCAGCATGTAATGCGGCTGATCGACCACCACGTGGCCGGGACAAAACGGGAACTGAAGCCGAACACCAGCCCATCCTACCTCGCTGTAAAGGCAGAGAGAAAACTACTCATGGATGCACGTATGACCTGCGGCAGGACCTGAAGAATAAAGCAGGCCGGCCATATCGATCTACGGATCGTGGGGGTGTGCCTCGACGCGCGATGACGGATATCAAGCCGAACATGGCAAGCACAATCACGTCCGAGCCAAAAATCACAGACGGACTCCATCCGAACTACGTCATGATCTGGCCTGATATAGAGGCACCGCACACCCCCTCTGATTCACTGATGAAGTAATGTAACATGAATTCCCAGAAGGGTTCAAACCCATGAATATCGAATCATATGATGGAACGACAGATCCCGCGGTATGGATTTAAGACTTTATTCTCATTATTCATATGGCCCGCGGCGATGATCTTCCTGCCATCAAATACCTCCCCCTAAAACTCAAGGGGCCAGCCCGACACTGGCTGAAAAGCCTGCCTGAAAACTCCATTGGCAGCTGGGAGGACTTGGAAGAAGCCTTCCTTGACAACTTCCAAGGTACATATGTTTGACCTCCGGATGCTGACGACTTAAGTCACATAATCCAACAGCCCGGAGAGTTAGCCAGGAAATTCTGGACTAGGTTCTTAACCAAAAAGAAGCAGATCATCGACTGTCCGGATGCCGAAGCCCTAGCGGTCTTTAAACATAGCATCCGGGACAAATGGCTCGCCCGACACCTCGGCCAAGAAAAGCCGAAGTCCATGACAGCCCTCACGGCACTTATGACCCGCTTTTGCGTGGGCGAAGATAGCTGGCTAGCCCGTAGCAATAACAATGCAAGCGAACCTGGCACTTCAGAAGCCAGAAATAGCAATGGCAAGCCCCGGCACAACAGACACAAGTGTCAAAGCAACGGTGACAATACCGATGACACGGCGATCAACGCCGGATTCAGTGGCTCCAAGTCTAGTCAGCGGAAGAAGCCGTATAAAAGAAATAATTAGGGCCCTTCCAGCCTGGACCGCATACTTGATCGTTCATGTCAGATCCATGGCACCCCTGATAAACCAGCCAATCATACTCACCGGAGTTGTTGGGTCTTCAAACAGGCCGACAAGTTAAATGCCGAAGAAAAGGGGAAGGGGTCGCAAAGCGAGAATGACGATGAGGAGCCCCGTCCAGCTAACACAGGGGGACAGAAGAAGTTTCCCCCTCAAATCAAAACGGTGAACATGATATATGCTACCCATATCCCCAAGAGGGAGCGCAAACTATCCCTAGGTGGTTTTGGTAATTCCTAACAACATATAGCTCATTGAGCTAATGCTATTTCAAGATTAATATATCAGGAAAGCTCAATGATTGGCATGGCATGGATGAGAAAAGTGGACCCCTCAAAATGCTAAGGACAAAGGATTGGCTCAAGCTCAAAGCTCAAGACTCTACATTTTCCATTTTAGTGATCCAAGATCACATTGAGTCTATAGGAAAAGCCAATACTATGAAGGAGGGATGAGGTGTTGCTTAATGAGGTTCTTGCTCAAAATGCTTAGTGATATGCTCCAAAACCCTCAACTACTTTCTCACATCCACATATGACCTAAACCAAAAGTCAAACTCGGCCCCACCGATTCTTCTTATCCGGCGCCATCGAGTTTCAAATGTCATAGCCACTGCCACAAACCCTAGGCAAATCGGTCTCACCGATAGGGATATCGGTCTCACTGAGATGGGGTTGTAATCTCTCTATTTCCCTTTGTAACATTTCGGTCTCACCGAGATGAGCGATCGGTCCCATCGAGATTGCAATGTAAACTCTCCATTTTCCCTTTGTAACGTTTTGGTCTCACCGAAATGATTGACCGGTCCCACCGGGTTTACCTGACCAACTCTCTGGTTAGCTTATTACCAAAATTGGTCTCACCAAGTTTGTGTAATCGGTCTCACCGAGTTTGTGTAATCGGTCTCACCGAGATTACGTTATGCCCTAACCCTAATCATATCGGTCCTACCGAGTTGCATGTCGGTCCCACCGAAAACCCTAACGGTCACTAGCTTTGCTGAATCTGTCCGTCCGAGTTTAACCATTCGGTCCCACCGAGTTTGGGAAGTTATGTGTCGGTTAGATTTTGTGTGGATGCTATATATACCCCCTCCACCACCTCTTCATTCGTGAAGAGAGCCATCAGAATGAACCTACACTTCCAACTTACTTTTTCTGAGAGAGAACCACCTACATTTGTGTTGAGACCAAGATATTCCATTCCTACCATATGAATCTTGATCTCTAGCCTTCCCCAAGTTGCTTTCCACTCAAATCTTCTTTCCACCAAATCCAAATCCCGTGAGAGAGAGTTGAGTGTTGGGGAGACTATCATTTGAAGCACAAGAGCAAGGAGTTCATCATCAACACACCATTTGTTACTTCTTGGAGAGTGGTGTCTCCTAGATTGGCTAGGTGTCACTTGGGGGCCTCCGACAAGATTGTGGAGTTGAACCAAGGAGTTTGTAAGGGCAAGGAGATCGCCTACTTCGTGAAGATCTACCGCTAGTGAGGCAAGTCCTTCGTGGGCGATGGCCATGGTGGGATAGACAAGGTTGCTTCTTCGTGGACCCTTCGTGGGTGACGCCCTCCGTGGACTCGCGCAACTGTTACCCTTCGTGGGTTGAAGTCTCCATCGACGTGGATGTACGATAGCACCACCTATCGGAACCACGACAAAAACATCCGTGTCTCCAATTGTGTTTGAATCCTCCAAACCCTTCCCTTTACATTCTTGCAAGTTGCATGCTTTACTTTCCGCTGCTCATATACTCTTTGCATGCTTGCTTGAATTGTGTTAAGATTGCTTGACTTGTCCAAAGTTATTAAAATCTGCCAAGAACTAAAATTGGGAAAAGGATAGATTTTTATTTGGTCAAGTAGTCTAATCACCCCCTCTAGACATACTTTCGATCCTACAAGTGGTATCAGAGCTTTGGTCTCCATTTGCTTTGATTTCCATAGCTTTTGGTGGTCATAGCCTTAGTTTCACAACCTAGGAGAGTATGGCGTCTAGCGAGGGTAATTACCACCATAGAGGTCCTTACTTTGATGGCACTAATTTTGCTAGTTGGAAGCATAAGATGAAAATGCATATTGTTGGACATAACCCCGCCGTTTGGGCTATTGTGTGTATTGGCTTGCAATGTGAATTATTTGATGGGAGAGAATCGAACCGTGAAGCTACCGCGGAAGAGTTGAATATGCTACAATACAATGCTCAAGCTTGTGATATCCTCTTCAACGGATTGGGCCTCGAAGAATTCAACAAAATCAGCCGTCTTGAGAATGCAAAGGAAATTTGGGATACTTTGATTGATATGCACGAAGGTATCGACTCCGTCAAGGAATCCAAGTTGGATGTGCTTCAAAGTCAACTTGACAAGTTCAAAATGAAGGATGGTGAAGGTGTCGCTGAAATATAATCTAGGCTTGCTCTTATCACAAATGAGATTGCCGGCTTAGGAAGTGAAGAGATGACCGACAAATTCATCATCAAGAAGATCCTAAGAGCCTTGGATGGAAAATATAATACCGTATGCACATTGATCCAAATGATGCCAAATTACAAAGATCTCAAGCCAACATAATTCATTGGAAGAATTGTCGCTCATGAGATGTCACTCAAGGATAAGGAGGAGCTCCATAACAAGTCAAGTGGTGCTTACAAAGCCTCATGTGAAGCTCCCACATCATCAAGTGAGAAACAAACCTTCAATGAAGAATTGAGCCTAATGGTGAAGAACTTCAACAAGTTCTACAAGAGTAGAAGCAAAGAGAGAAGTTCCAAGTCAAGGTCCTACAGTGACAAAAGATCTTCTAGTCGAGAGCGAAACTGCTACAATTGTGGAAGACCCGGACACTACTCCAATGAGTGTACTCCCCCCTACAAGAGAAGAGAAGATTCTCCCAAAAGAAGAAGTAGAAGAGAAGAATCACCATCGAGGGAGAGAAGGAGTAGGGATGATCGTTATGAACGAAGACCCTCTCGGAGAAGCAAGGATTCAGAAAGGAAGGACAAGTCATCAAGGAGCTACACAAAACGAAGACATCAAGCTCATGTTGGTGAATGGGTATCTGGCTCCGACTCCGACAATCACTCCGAGAGAAGCTATCACTCCAACTCCGAATATACTCAAGATGAAGGTGTTGCCGGTCTAGCACTTGTGTCAACCAACTCCTACGACATATTTGATTCACCAAATGAAGGAATTGGAAGATGCTTCATGGCCAAAGGTCCAAAGGTAGCACACCCCGAGTATGTTGATTTCAATAGTGATGAAGATGACTTGTTAGGTGATCTAATCATGCTAATCAAGATGAAACGAATGACAATGATAAGGAGAAGATTGAGTCTCCAACTAAAGAACTAAACACTCTTAAGTTAGCTCAGGAAACTATCTTAGGAGATCATCAAGAACTTTTAAGGACTCATGAGAAATTACATTTTGAGAAGCTCAATCTTGAGCAAGAGCATGAGTTCTTAAAGGCAATCAATGATGATCTTCGCAAGAAAAGTTCTTCTTACATTGCTAAGCGTTTACTCTTATCCACTTACATGCCTCAAGTCAAGTCTAGTAACAAGAACAAGAAGGATTCTTCCTCTAGTAGTAACAATAATCATGCTAAATCCAATATTATTGCTTCTAGTAGTTCTCTTGATTCCACTAATGATTCTCTTAGCCAAGTTACACTTGAGCAAGAAAATAGCTTATTGAAGGGAATCACAGAGAAAGGTGTTTACAAGAGCCTTGCCGGGAGTAAGCAATTCGAGGAAATTGTACGCAAGCAAGGAAGCCCCCAGAAGAATCAAGGTATTGGTTTTGAACGAAAGTTCAATGCCAATGGAGTTGAGTGGGAAGAAGATCAATACCACAAGACGAAGATTGTTCCTCAACAAGAGAAGTATGATCCTACTTCTTTCAAAGGGACACAAGCTCAAGATGATCTTCCACCACAAGACCACAAGGAAAAAGGCAAGGACAAGCTTCAAGAGGAAATTGATGCATTTGAAGAAGCTCCTAAGGCCTTGGTCAAGTGGGTTCCCAAGACTACATCAAGTTACACTTCATCAAGTACAACTACAACTCCGAGGATTCCCATCAAGATGGTGTGGTTCCCGAAGAAGAAGAACTAGAGAGTTCTTGAGGGTGACTCCGCCAACATACTTCACTCTTATCATTTTGGCAAGAACAAGTGCAATCAACTTCCACATCTTGCACTAGTTCAAGGAGTCACAAACCCTCTTGTTGGTAAGACAAGGGACAAGGTAACCTAATGCTCTCATAGACATCATCTTGTGTGTGCATCACTCTATGTCTATGGATATCCTTGTTTGTTCCTTGTGGGACTAACCCGTGTAGGTATTGAAAGTGCAACTCACTCCAAAGGATAGCTCTGAATGATCTACATCAACTTAGAGCATCCACATCTTCAACACCTCCATGAAGTCATCATCGACAAAACCCAAGGTTAGTTCATCCCTCTTAGGGGGGATCTCATATCTAGGGGGAGCTTTACTCTAAGAATTGAGCTAAAGCAACTCTAATGGTGTGAACACAACAACGCTTTATGTAAAAGTGGTAACCTCACTTGTGCTTAAACGATGAGTATGACCTATGATCAAATGTTCTCATTTGACTCCTAAGTCAATTTACTCATATATAGATGACCTAGTCATCGCCAATTGCTTGGTAGATGCTAGAATTGTTTGTGCATGCTTTGCCACATATTTCATTTGTCATTTTATTGTGTGAGCATGTTGGTTGCATAATTTACTCATTCGAGGACATCCACTTGTTGTTTTGATTGGTTGGTTTCTTTTTCTCTTGCCAAGTGGATGGACAAGAATTCCTAAGAACATTCTCTAGCTATCTATGCTCTTCTCGTCTCAAACTCTATTCACGCTGCATCACAAAGTTTGATCAAGTCAGATTCGAACCACTCTGTGTGAGGAGCACTAGGAGTCCCCGATTCATCATAGACTTAAACTTCCAAAACTTCTTTGTGCGTTTCGGTCTGACCGATTCATCCATTTCGGTCATACCAAGATCACTAAGTCGATCTAGGTTTTTAATCTCGGTGCAACCGATTTGAACTTTTCGGTCACACCGAGTTGCAGTAACTGCTTGAAGTTATGCATCTCGGTGCCACCGAGTTGTTCCACTCGGTCACACCGACAGGGTCAGGCTATATATACCCACGGGCCAAAATTTGGAAAACTTTCCGAACCTCTTCGCCCGCGCTCAGCCTGCTCTGCCTCCCTGGGTCTCCGGATCGTCCTCCTCGTCGCCAGCCGCCTTCAGTCGCTGTTCTCCGCCGCCGTCAACAGGATCGTCTCCACCATTGCCGTCGTAGCAAGTCCATCGCCAAACTAGGGTCTGGACTTGATCTTTGTGCTGTTCTCACTCCGATTCCCCAGCACATTGTTTTGCCATGTATCTTGCCACGATTGAGATCACTCTATCCAATGAAAACACTCCATAGTTTAGTTGTGGATTGAAAATTTAGGGTTAGGTTTCCGCCAAAACCATCTCGGACCAACCGAGTTGTTGAAATCGGTTCCACCGATTTGGCTCAGGCCATTGCAGATGTGATTCTCGGTTTGACCGAGAATTGCAAATCAGTGTGATCAAGTTCGAGTCTTTGTGAAACCCTAGCAGTCTCTGTGCCACCAAACTGTGACTTGGTCTGACCGAGTTCACTAGTTTAGGTTCCAACAGCTGCTTCGGTATCACCGAGATTTCAAATCGGTAGATCCGAAATGCTTTCTGTGGAAAACTAAAACTAAGTTTTTGATTCATTCTTTTGCAAAAACCTCTGCACTTTGTGATGCTCATCCACTCTACCTCATCTATAATCTATTCACAGGGTCTGATGTCAGTGTTTGCATCATGTCAGATTAGAGTGATAGTCAAAACAAGTCTGAGGAGCAAGTGAACTTGAGTGAGGGCACTAGTCCCTCTAGCAGCTTTGATGAAGGAAGCAGAAGTACCCCCAGCAACTTGCCTAAGGCAGCCACCAGGACCAAAAAGAAGAAAACCTCAGATTCAGAGGATGAGGACTATGTGGCTGCCGAGGAAGAGGCCACCTCAAAGAGGAAAGTCCTGAAAAAGGGAATATGGCACAGCTGCTGCCACTAAGTCAGGGATGAAGCAAAAGGTTCCTGCCAAGAGAGCTCCATGTCAAAAGCCAGAACATCCACTCAAGAGACTTTGGGATCTGCACCCAAAGATCAGGTTGTGGCAAAAAATAAAAGAAAGGAAAGGGTCAAGAAGACCACTGCCAGAGTGCTTGGGAGATCTTCAATAGTGAAAGACTCTGAAGAAGAGGAAGAGGAAGAGGATGCAGCACCAGCACCCAAAGCTCAAAAGCTTATGGGAGATGCTATAAGGGCAGGGGCTGTTCCATCTAAGCCTAAGAGTGCTCCTAAGACTGCTGCTCCAGCTCCAAAGCCAAAACCAAAGAGGAGCACCAGGAACATCCCTGCTGAGGAGAAGAACAAGGCCCCAGTGCCTCAAGCTGCTGAAGAAGAAGATGATTCTGTAGTGTTAAGGAAGTTGAAGCCCAAAATTCCAGACCACAATGATGCTCATCCAGTAGCAGAGAACATGAAAATCAGGAAGGATTTTGGTCTAAGGCTATGGAGAGAGTCTGATCCATATGCCACCAGGAGAAGGACTGCTGTGGACTACAGGTTCCATACAAAGGAATAGCAGGACTTCTATGAGACTATCTTACTTGACAAGAAGCCCATAGTGTGTGACATGAGATGGGTCGATTAGACATTCATTGAGGAAAATGAGGATCACTTCCCTGGTGTATATGATAGTTTCAAGGCTTGTGGAGTCGATGAGTTTGTGGCTCAGAAGCTCACAAAGTGGAATGATGAGCTCATCATGCAGCTCTACTCCACAGCTCATTTCTACCCAGATGGAAGAATTGTCTGGATGTCTGAAGGTACTAGGTACCAGTCAACAGTTGCAGAATGGGTGAAAGATCGTGGATGTCGCCTAGAGGGGGGGTGAATAGGCGCTTTAAAATAATTACGGTTGAGGCTTGAACAAATGCGGAATAAACCTAGCGGTTAATTTGTCAAGCACAAAACCTACAACAATTAGGCTCACCTATGTGCACCAACAACTTATGCTAAGCAAGATAAACTACTAGGTGATAGCAAGATATATGACAAGAAACAATATGGCTATCACAAAGTAAAGTGCATAAGTAAAGAGCTCGGGTAAGAGGTAACCGAGGCACGCGGAGACGACGATGTATCCCGAAGTTCACACCCTTGCGGATGCTAATCCCCGTTTGGAGCGGTGTGGAGGCACAATGCTCCCCAAGAAGCCACTAGGGCCACCGTAATCTCCTCACGCCCTCACACAATGCAAGGTGCCGTGATTCCACTAAGGGACCCTTGAGGGCGGTCACCGAACCCGTACAAATGGCAACCCTTGGGGGCGGTCACCGAACCCATACACTTTGGCAACCCTTGGGGGCGGTCACCGGTACCCGTCAAATTGCTCGGGGCGATCTCCACAACCTAATTGGAGACCCCAATGCTTTCCCGGAGCTTTACACCATAATGATTGAGCTCCGAACACCACCAACCGTCTAGGGCGCCAAGGCACCCAAGAGGAACAAGCTCTAGGGTGCCCAAACACCCAAGAGTAATAAGCTTCTCAAACTTCACTTCCACGTATCACCGTGGAGAACTCAAACCGATGCACCAAATGCAATGACAAGGGCACACGGAGTGCCCAAGTCCTTCTCTCCCAATCCCACCAAAGCAACTAATGCTAGGGAAAAATGAGAGGAAGAACGAAAGAAGAACACGAAGAACTCCAAGATCTTGATCCAAGGGGTTCCCCTCACATAGAGGAGAAAGTGATTGGTGGAAACGTGGATCTAGATCTCCTCTCTCTTTTCCCTCAAGAACTAGCAAGAATCATTGGAGGGATTGAGAGTTAGCAGGCTCAAAACATGGGGGCACCGCATGTTCTTTCAATGGGCTCAGTTGATCAATGCCCCAGAAGAACAAGAAGATGACTTGGATGTCTATGCCAAGAATAAGAAGGATCACAACACCATGGCACACATGTACAAAGAGATCCCAGATGCTGCTCTTGAGACACACAAGTTTGGATCAATACATTACCTTCTGTCAGGCTTGCCAACAATCAACTGGATCCTCAGGCACACTCTCTTGCCAAAGTCAGGTGATCACAATATGATTAGAGGCCATGCAATTAACTTGCTTCACATATTTGACATGCCTCAAAATTTCAAAGTCATGAGCCTAATTGTGGAAACCATTAAGAGGACAGCTGCAGATCAGAAGAGGAGTTGTGGGTATGCCCCACAGATCCAGGAGCTAATCAACTCCAAGATGGGCACTAGCACATATCTCATGGACAAGGAACACATGCCCATCTACCCAGACTTTGAGGACAACACTATGGTGATGGATGAGAATGAACCATCTTCTGTGCACGCACAAGCCAAGAAGGAGAAGGCAAGGGCTGAAAAGGCTGCAAAGATGCCAACCACTGAAGAGGCATCTCAGTATCTTCTGAAGAGAAAGCAAGATCAGCTTGGCTACTTGATTGCCTCCACTCTGAGGATTGAGAAGGGATTGGCTACCCCGACTCAAAACCAGGAGAGCTTGGAGAGGATCGTGGAGCAGAAGTTCTATGACTTAGATGTGAAGGTCACCGAGATATAGTCTGTTGTCGAGCAACTTCAGGAGGAAGTGCAGGAGAAGAAAGGCAAGACAACCACTGATGCTTTTGCTAGAGTGCATAGAGGTTAGAGATCTGCTGCAGTGCCTGTTCCAGACACCAGAGCAACTTCATCTGCACTAGCTACCGCTTCAGTGCCACCAGCTCCAGCACCTACTCCACCAACTCCATCTACATCAACTGACGCCTTCGTCCTTGGAGTTCTGTCTACACCACCACCTGAAGACCAAGCCTGAGTGACGATTTAGCACTATGCATTTTTATGAACTTTTTGGTAACTTGTTGCCAAAGGGGGAGAAAATGTATAGATCATAGGCTTCGAGAGAGAGTGTTGCTCTTGTTCTCTCTTGCGTTTCTCCTTGGTGGTTGAACTTTATTATCTGCTCGTTTGAGATACTTTATGCTTGTGTGTGATACTTGGATGATCATGTGTTTGATCATATACTACCTTTATGCTTGTTGGATGACATTATCCTTTTATATTCCATATGATCACTCACTTTGCTTGGTGATGAGTGCATGTATTTTAATTATTATCATTTTCAGCGCTCCGCCAAGATGTATATGATATGGAAGAGTAACCCATGATCCTAACTCTTTGTGCATTTGCAGTCCAAAGCAAATCTTACATTATGCACAAGTTTAGGGGGAGCTCTTGCTTTTCACATACTTCTCAAAGCGACAATGTTTGTTACTCTTATTATCATTTGTCGAAGCTTTGATCTATATGTTGTCATCAATTACCAAAAAGGGGGAGATTGAAAGTGCAACTATCCCTAGGTGGTTTTGGTAATTCCTAACAACATATAGCTCATTGAGCTAATGCTATATCAAGATTAATATCTCAGGAAAGCTCAATGATTGGCATGGCATGGATGAGAAAAGTGGACCCCTCAAAATGCTAAGGACAAAGGATTGGCTCAAGCTCAAAGCTCAAGACTCTACATTTTCCATTTTAGTGATCCAAGATCACATTGAGTCTATAGGAAAAGCCAATACTATCAAGGAGGGATGAGGTGTTGCTTAATGAGGTTCTTGCTCAAAATGCTTAGTGATATGCTCCAAAACCCTCAACTACTTTCTCACATCCACATATGACCTAAACCAAAAGTCAAACTCAGCCCCACCGATTCTTCTTATCCGGCGCCATCGAGTTTCAAATGTCATAGCCACTGCCACAAACCCTAGGAAAATCGGTCTCACTGATAGGGATCTCGGTCTCACCGAGATGGGGTTGTAATCTCTCTGTTTCCCTTCATAACATTTTGGTCTCACCGAGATGAGCGATCGGTCCCATCGAGATTGCAATTTAAACTCTCTATTTTCCCTTTGTAACGTTTCGGTCTCACCGAAATGAGTGATCGGTCCCACTGAGTTGACCCGACCAACTCTCTGGTTAGCTTATTACCGAAATCGGTCTCACCGAGTTTGTGTAATCGGTCTCACCGAGATTACGTTATGCCCTAACCCTAATCATATCGGTCCTACCAAGTTGCATGTCGGTCCCACCAAAAACCCTAATGGTCACTAGCTTTGCTGAATTGGTCCGATCGAGTTTAACCATTCGGTCCGACAGAGTTTGGGAAGTTATGTGTAACGGTTAGATTTTGTGTGGAGGCTATATATACCCCTCCACCACCTCTTTATTCGTGGAGAGTGCCATCAGAACGAACCTACACTTCCAACTTACTTTTTCTGAGAGAGAACCACCTACACTTGTGTTGAGATCAAGATATTCCATTCCTACCATATGAATCTTGATCTCTAGCCTTCCACAAGTTGCTTTCCACTCAAATCTTATTTCCACCAAATCCAAATCCTGTGAGAGAGAGTTGAGTGTTGGGGAGAGTATTATTTGAAGCACAAGAGCAAGGAGTTCATCATCAACACACCATTTGTTACTTCTTGGAGAGTGGTGTCTCCTAGATTGGCTAGGTGTCACTTGGGAGCCTCCGACAAGATTGTGGAGTTGAACCAAGGAGTTTGTAAGGGCAAGGAGATCGCCTACTTCGTGAAGATCTACCGCTAGTGAGGCAAGTCCTTCGTGAGCGATGGCCATGGTGGGATAGACAAGGTTGCTTCTTCGTGGACCCTTCGTGGGTGGAGCCCCCCATGGACTCGCGCAACCATTACCCTTCGTGGGTTGAAGTCTCCATCAACGTGGATGTACGATAGTACCGCCTATCGGAACCACGACAAAAACATCCATGTCTCCAATTGCGTTTGAATCCTCCAAACCCTTCCCTTTACATTCTTGCAAGTTGCATGCTTTACTTTCCGCTGCTCATATACTCTTTGCATGCTTGCTTGAATTGTGTTAAGATTGCTTGACTTGTCCAAAGTTGCTAAAATCTGCCAAGAACTAAAATTAGGAAAAGGCTAGATTTTTATTTGGTCAAGTAGTGTAATCACCCCCCCTCTAGACATACTTTCGATCCTACAACAAGCGCGTGCTTAGGGACGTCTATGTGATAGAGCCAGTCGCCCCGAAAATCAACCCATGGTCATCATGCCCGATCACCTTCGATCGCAGGGACCATCCGACCAGTATCCGTCATGGCGGGTCAGCTGCACTGGTCCTCGACCCAATAATTGATGGATTCCACCTCACACGAGTCCTCATGGACGATGGTAGTAGCCTCAACCTGCTTTATCAGGATATAATGCGCAAAATGGGAATCGATCCATCAAGGATCAAGCCCACCAAAACTACCTTTAAAGGAGTTATACCAGGTGTAGAGGCCTGCTGCTCGGGCTCAATCACATTGGAGGTCGTCTTCAGATCTCCGGACAACTTCCAAAGCGAAGAGTTAATCTTTGATATCATCCCCTTCTGCAATGGCTTTCATGCACTGCTCGGACGATCTGCGTTTACCCGTTTCAATGCGGTGCCGCACTATGCTTATTATAGCTCAAGATGCCCGAACCACATGGTGTCATAACACTCAATGGAAACATGGAGCACTCCCTCCGTACCGAGGAGCACACCGCTGCCCTGGCAGCAGAGGTACATAGTGGCCTTCACAAGCAGAACCTTAATTCGGCGGCCATACTCCCAGATACTGTCAAACGAGTCCGGACTACTCTACGACAGGATAGTCCAGCTCGTCAGGAGCTCGACTAGCAATTCAACCTCCATCTCAGTACCGACCAAGTGGCGGCTGATAACCCACAAGTATAGGGGATCGCAACAGTTTTCGAGGGTAGAGTATTGAACCCAAATTTATTGATTCGACACAAGGGGAGCCAAAGAATATTCTCAAGTATTAGCAGCTGAGTTGTCAATTCAACCACACCTGGAAACTTAATATCTGCAGCAAAGTGTTTAGTAGCAAAGTAATATGATAGTAGTGGTAACGGTAGCAAAAGTAATATTTTTGGTTTTATAGTGATTGTAACAGTAGCAACGGAAAAGTAAATAAGCGAAGAACAATATATGAAAAGCTCGTAGGCAATGGATCAGTGATGGATAATTATGTCGGATGCGATCAATCATGCAACAGTTATAACATAGGGTGACACAAAACAAGCTCCAATTCATCGATGTAATGTAGACATGTATTCCGAATATAGTCATACGTGCTTATGGAAAAGAACTTGCATGACATCTTTTGTCCTACCCTCCTATCGCAGCGGGGTCCTATTGGAAACTAAGGGATATTGAGGCCTCCTTTTAATAGAGTACCAGACCAAAGCATTAACACATAGTGAATACATGAACTCCTCAAACTACGGTCATCACCGGTAAGTATCCCGATTATTATCACTTCGGGGTTAACGGATCATAACACATAATAGGTGACTATAGACTTGCAATATAGGATAACGAACTCACATATATTCATGAAAACATAATAGGTTCAGATCTGAAATCATGGCACTCGGGCCCTAGTGACAAGCATTAAGCATAGCAAAGTCATAACAACATCAATCTCAGAACATAGTGGATACTAGGGATCAAACCCTAACAAAACTAACTCGATTACATGATAAATCTCATCCAATCCATCATCGTCCAGCAAGCCTACGATGGAATTACTCATGCACGGCGGTGAGCATCATGAAATTGGTGATGGAGGAAGGTTGATGATGATGATGGCGACGGATTCCCCTCTCCGGAACCCTAAACGAACTCTAGATCAGCCCTCCCGAGAGAGTTTAGGGCTTGGCAGTGCCTCCGTATCGTAAAACGCGATGAATCCTTCTCTCTAATTTTTTTCTCCCCGAACGTGAATATATGGAGTTGGATTTGAGGTCGGTGGAGCATCAGGAGGCCCATGAGGCAGGGGGCGCGCCCCCACCCTCATGGATAGGGTGTGGCCCCCTGACGTTAATTCTTTCACCAGTATTTTTTTATATATTCAAAAAATAATCTTCATTGATTTTCATTCCAAGAACTTTTATTTCTACACAAAAATAACACCATGGCAATTCTGCTGAAAACAGCATCAGTCCGGGTTAGTTCCATTCAAATTATACAAGTTAGAGTCCAAAACAAGGGCAAAAGTGTTTGGAAAAGTAGATACGTTGGAGACGTATCAACTCCCCCATGCTTAAACCTTTGCTTGTCCTGAAGCAATCCAGTTGATAAATTGAAAGTGATAAAGAAAAACTTTTACAAACTCTGTTTGCTCTTGTTGTTGTAAATATGTAAAGCCAGCATTCAAGTTTTTAGCAAAGATCATGAACTAACCATATTCACAATAACATTTAGGTCTCATGTTTACTCATATCAATGGCATAATCAACTAGCGAGCAATAATAATAAATCTCGGATGACAACACTTTCTCAAAACAATCATAATATGATATAACAAGATGGTATCTCGCTAGCCCTTTCTGGGACCGCAAAACATAAATGCAGAGCACCCTTGAAGATCAAGGGCTGACTGGAAATTGTAATTCATGGTAAAAGAGATCCTGTCAAGTCATATTGAATGTAAACTGACAATAATACATGCAAATAACAGTGGTGCTCTCCAACTGGTGCTTTTTAATAAGAGGGTGATGACTCAGCATAAAAGTAAATAGATAGGCCCTTCGCAGAGGGAAGCAAGGATTTGTAGAGGTGCCATAGCTCGGTTTTGAAATAGAGATGAATAATATTTTGAGCGGTATACTTTCATTGTCAACATAACAACCAAGAGATCTCGATATCTTCCATGCTACACACATTATAGGCAGTTCCCAAGCAGAATGGTAAAGTTTATACTCCCCCACCACCAACAAGCATCAATCCATGGCTTGCCCGGAACAACGGGTGCCTCCAACTAACAACAATCCTGGGGGAGTTTTGTTTGCAATTATTTTGATTTGATTTGAGCATGGAACTGGGCATCCCGGTGACCAGCCATTTTCTCGTGAGTGAGGAGCGGAGTCCACTCCTCTTGAGAATAACCCGCCTAGCATGGAGGATACAGACAGCCCTAGTTGAAACATGAGCTATTCGAGCATACAAAACAGAATGTTTATTTGAAGGTTTAGAGTTTGACACATACAAATTTACTTGGAACGGCAGGTAGATACCGTATATAGGAAGGTATGGTGGACTCATATGGAATAAATTTTGGGGTTTATGGAGTTGCATGCACAAGCAGTATTCCCGCTTAGTACAAGTGAAGGCTAGAAAGAGACTGGGAAGCGATCAGCTAGAGAGCGATAACAGTCATGAACATGCATTAAAATTAATCAACACTGAATGCAAGCATGAGTAGGATATAATTCACCATGAACATAAACATCATGGAGGCTATGTTGATTTTGTTTCAACTACATGCGTGAACATGTGCCAAGTCAAGCCACTCGAATCATTCAAAGGAGGATACCACCCTATCATACCACATCACAACCATTTTAATAGCATGTTTGCACGCAAGGTAAACCATTATAAACTCCTAGCAAATTAAGCATGGCATGAGCAACTATAATCTCTAATTGTCATTGCAAACATGTTTCATACATAATAGGCTGAATCAGGAACGATGAACTAATCATATTTACAAAAACAAGAGAGGTCGAATTCATACCAGCTTCTCTCATCTCAATCAGTACATCATATATCGTCATTATTGCCTTTCACTTGCACGACTGAATATTGTGGATAATAATAATAGTGCACGTGCATTGGACTAAGCTGGAATCTGCAAGCATTCAATACACAGGAGAAGACAAGGTAATATGGGATCTTGGTTATATCAACAATAATGCATAGGAGAGCCACTCAACATTTTCATTATGGTCTTCTCCTCTCGACCCCCAAAGAAAAGAAACAAAACTATTTACACGGGAAAGCTCCCAACAAGCAAAAGAAGAACGAGAAATCTTTTTCGGTTTTGTTTTTAATTACTGCTGCTACAGGCATGAAAAGTAAACTAGCTAAAAGCTACAACTAATTTTTTTGGTTTTTTCTTAAGGGTTTTCAAATGCACAAGAAGAAAGCTTAAAAATAGAAAATAAACTAGCATGGATGATACAATGAAAAAGTATGAGCACCGACAATTGGCATGAGTGTGTGAACATGAATGTAATGTCGGTGAGAAATATGTACTCCCCCAAGCTTAGGCTTTTGTCCTAAGTTGGTCTATGCCCACGGATCAAAACTGCCCTCTCCGGTGTACTGAGGAGGGTCTTCGGTGTGCCACTGGTTGGCGATCTCCTTCGAATCCCACTGATAAACAGACTAACGGTGAGGATCAGATTGTGGCTCCGGCTCTGGAGCTGATGTCAGGCTCTGGTATGCCTGAACGGCCTTCGGCAAAACAAGGTACGTGCCTGAAAATATGTTGAACAAAGAGGGAGCAGGCAAGGTAATAGTCTGAAAGTTTTTCTTATCAAATATAAATCTGTAATTAAGCATCTTATTCTTATGCTTAACAATAAAATCATGTGCTACCATGCTCTTATAATCTAGCAAAATATGAGGTAACAACTTTTCCTCCTTCTCATAATGCCTAATAGGTATGTTAAAGTGTGTAGCAAGGCGCGAGGCGAAGATGCCTCCCAAGACGAGACCCTTTGTATGGTTTAGATTTAACCGTTTAGCAACAATAGCGCCTAAACTGAAAGTGGTATCACGAAACAAAGCATGGTGCAAAATAACAATATCAGGGGCACTAAGATTTCCATAGTTCCCGCGACCAATTAAGCATCTACTAGCAAATATTGCAAAGTTGCATAGAACAGGAAAATGTATGCTAGTGATTCTTGCATCGGAAACTTTCCTCGTTTCCCCTACATCAATTGCATCAATGAATCCCTCCACATCATTACGATGTGGTTCCTCTATGCTGCCCTCAAAGGGTATCCTACAAACCCGACAAAAATCATAAAGTCACATCTCCTTATGCTCATCATATAAATAAAATTCCATCAAAGGTGGTGATCTCCTAGCATGGAAATGAAAATTTTACACAAAAATATTGGTGAGTAAGAGATACTATTCGCGCTGGTCGTGGAGGAAGTCGGTGATGCCTGCATTCTTAGCCAAATAATAAAAATCTTCATAAATCCTGACCTCTTTCAAGAACTCATCACAAGGCCATTCACATGGCCGAACCTCCGCAGTACGAGGTAGATTATACTTAGGCTTCTTATTCTCTTCACTTTGCTTATCCTTAGAGCTTCGACTCGATGAGCCCCTCAAGAATCTCTTCATCTTTTTCTGAAAATTTCTGAAATTTTTAGTAACTCAAAAATAAAGTGAACCAAACTCAACAAAATTGATAGCTACTACTCCCATAAGTGCCTAGAGGCCATATCATGCATTAAAACTACTTTTGATCACATAAATTTGACATGCAAGCTCAAGAATAGGGTCACCTAAGTAGCAAAAATTTTCAATAAATAAAGCACTAGAACAAAAACTAATTGGACCATTGGAGGAGTCACATATTGAAGAACAATCCCCCAAAGCAGTTTTGCGAATGGAGCTTTGAGCAAGGAGGTCAAAAATGGCAGCAAGATGAGCTAGAACTCGGGTTTGAGCTGGCTAGTGATTTTTTCTGGATGAAGAAGGAGAGTGTGGGTGCTGGAATAAGTGGAGGGGACCCACGTGGGGTCCACGAGGCAGGGGGGCGCCCTCCACCCTCGTGGGCATGTGGTGGGTCCCCCTGGTGTGTTCTCAGTGCGAGATATTCTCACATATTCTGGAAAAAAACATATTTCATTTTCAGGGCATTTGGAGAACTTTTATTTTTTGGGTATTTTTTATTGCAAGGATAATTCAGAAAAACAGTCAGAAAATACTATTTTACTTTATTTAATATAAATAACAAAAAGTAAAAGGAGGGTACAGAAAGTTGTGCTTTCTAATTTCATCATCTCATGCTCATCAAAAGGAATCCATTAACAAGGTTGATCAAGTCTTGTTAACAAACTCTTTCTGAATAACATGAAATTGGAGAAATTTTGAATAACACTAGGTTACCTCAACGGGGATATGCATATCCCCAACAATAAGAACATCATATTTCTTCCTGACAGTAGGGAGAGGAAATTCAAAACCCCCAATAGTGATTGTTGAAAATTTTCCAATAGAATTGATACTGTGGACTTGAGGTTGTTTCCTCGGAAAGTGTACCGTATGCTCATTACCATTAACATGAAAAGTGGCATTGCCTTTGTTGCAATCAATAACAGCCCCTACAGTATTCAAAAAGGGTCTTCCAAGAATAATAGACATACTATCGTCCTCGGGAATATCAAGAATAACAAAGTCCGTTAAAATAGTAACGTTTGCAACCACAACAGGCACATCCTTACAAATACTGACAGGTATAGCAGTTGATTTATCAACCATTTGCAAAGATATTTCAATAGGTGTCAACTTACTCAAATCAAGTCTACGATATAAAGAGAGAGGCATAACACTAACACCGGCTCCAAGATCACAAAAAGCTGTTTTAACATAGTTTCTTTTAATGGAGCATGGTATAGTTGGTACTCATGGATCTCCAAGTTTCTTTGGTATTCCACCCTTAAAAGTGTAATTAGCAAGCATGGTGGAAATTTCAGCTTCCGGTATCTTTCTTTTATTTGTAACAATATCTTTCATGTACTTAGCATAAGGGTTCATTTTAAGCATATCAGTCAAAGGCATACGCAAAAAGACATGTCTAATCATTTCAGCAAAGTGCTCAAAATCCTCATCATCCTTTTTCTTGGATGGTTTAGAAGGAAAAGGCATGGGTTTCTGAACCCATGGTTTTCTTTATTTACCGTGCTTCCTAGCAAAAAAGTATCTCTTATCATAATGTTGATTCTTTGATTGTGGGTTATCAAGATCAACAACAGGTTCAATTTCTACATCATTATTATTGCTAGGTTGATCATCAACATGAACATCATCATTAACATTATCACTAGGTTCATGTTCATTACCAGATTGTGTTTCGGTATCCGAAATAGAAATATCATTGGGATTCTCAGGTGAAAGGATCGATATGGTTGACTAGAGGGGGGGCTGAATAGGCAACTAACAATTTTTAGCTTTTCTTTAATAATTTAAACTTTGCATCAAAGTAGGTTGTCTAGATATTTAACTAGGTGAGCAACCTATATGATGCAACAAGGATAGGAACACAAGCAAGCAAGAGATATGACACAAATAAGCTTGCACAAGTAAAGGCACGAGATAACCAAGAGTGGAGACGGTGGAGACGAGGATGTGTTACCGAAGTTCCTTCCCTTTGAGGGGAAGTACATCTCCGTTGGAGCGGTGTGGAGGCACAATGCTCCCCAAGAAGCCACTAGGGCCACCGTATTCTCCTCACGCCCTCACACAATGCGAGATGCCATGATTCCACTATTGGTGCCCTTGGAGGCGGCGACCGAACCTTTACAAACAAGGTTGGGGAAATCTCCACAACTCAATTGGAGGCTCCCAACGACACCAGAAAGCTTCACCACAATGGACTATAGCTCCATGGTGACCTCAACCGTCTAGGATGCTCAAACACCCAAGAGTAACAAGATCCGCAAGGGATTAGTGGGGGGAATCAAATTTCTCTTGGTGGAAGTGTGGATCGAGGCCTTCTCAACCACTCCCGAGCAAATCAATGAGTTTGATTGGCTAGGGAGTGAGATCGGGCGAAAATGGAGCTTAGAGCAACAATGGAGCTTAGGGTTAGAAGAGGTAACTCAACGGGGAAGAAGGGGACCCCTTTTATAGTGGGGGACAAAGATCCAACTGTTATCCACCTACCAGCCCGCGGCCAGCGGTACTACCGCTCCAGGCCAGCGGTACTACCGCAGGGCCGCGCGGTACTACCGCACGGTCATGCGGTACAACCGTCAGGCCCGCGGTACTGCCGCAACACCAGCAACAGCAAGGTCAGCCCTGTAGCACAAGTGCCGAGGGCGGTACTTCCGCGAGCGCGGTACTACCGCTCCGTCTTGCGGTACTACCGCAAGGCAGGAATCCCTTAGCCAGGGGGAAAGGAAACATCCGTGCCTACTTCCGCAAAGAAACGGAAGAAGCAAAAACCCGACAAAGTACTCCTGCAGAGGGGCGGTACTACTGCCTAACAACATAGCACGGTACTACCGCAGAAGGAATGCGGTACTACCGTGGTAGGCACAGATGTAAAAAATTACATCCGCCCCTACTACCGCGAGGGAGCGGTACTAGCCTGGTGGGCAACGGTAGTGTAGCTCCAGGGGAGCGGTACTACCGTGGGCACCTGCGGTACTACCGCACCGCAGCACGGTACTACCGCTCACCTGGGAGCAGTACTACCGCGAGCCAACACAGCAGCCAGAAACATGGAGGCGAGAAAGCGGAGGATGCTCCAAGGGAAAGGAGGGGACTAGAAAGAGACGTGTACGTGATGATTCCACCCAAACCTTTCTGACCCGGACCCCCTCTTAATAGTACGGCTTTCCTGAAGGAAATATGCCCTAGAGGCAATAATAAAGTTATTATTTATTTCCTTATAATCATGATAAATGTTTATTATTCATGCTAGAATTGTATTAACCGGAAACATAATACATGTGTGAATAAATAGACAAACAAAGTGTCACTAGTATGCCTCTACTTGACTAGCTCGTTAATCAAAGATGGTTATGTTTCCTAACCATGAACAATGAGTTGTTATTTGATTAACGAGGTCACATCATTAGTTGAATGATCTGATTGACATGACCCATTCCATTAGCTTAGCACCCGATCGTTTAGTATGTTGCTATTGCTTTCTTCATGACTTATACATGTTCCTATAACTATGAGATTATGCAACTCCCGTTTACCGGAGGAACACTTTGGGTACTACCAAACATCACAACGTAATTGGGTGATTATAAAGGAGTACTACAGGTGTCTCCAATGGTACATGTTGGGTTGGCGTATTTCAAGATTAGGTTTTGTCACTCCGATTGTCGGAGAGGTATCTCTGGGTCCTCTCGGTAATGCACATCACATAAGCCTTGCAAGCATTACAACTAATATGGTAGTAGTGAGATGATGTATTACGGAACGAGTAAAGAGACTTGCCGGTAACGAGATTGAACTAGGTATTGGATACCGACGATCGAATCTCGGGCAAGTAACATACCAATGACAAAGGGAACAACGTATGTTGTTATGCGGTCTGACCGATAAAGATCTTCGTAGAATATGTAGGAGCCAATATGGGCATCCAGGTCCCGCTATTGGTTATTGACCGGAGACGTGTCTCGGTCATGTCTACATTGTTCTTGAACCGTAGGGTCCGCACGCTTAACGTTACGATGACAGTTATTATGAGTTTATGCATTTTGATGTACCGAAGGTTGTTCGGAGTCCCGGATGTGATCACGGACATGACGAGGAGTCTCGAAATGGTCGAGACATAAAGATTGATATATTGGAAGCCTATGTTTGGACATCGGAAGTGTTCCGGGTGAAATTAGGATTTTACCGGATTACCGGGAGGTTACCGGAACCCCCCGGGAGTCATATGGGCCTTATTGGGCCTTAGTGGAAAGGTGAAAGGGCTTCCCATAAGGGCTGCGCGCCTCCCCCCTCCCCTAGTCCTATTAGGACTAGGAGAGGTGGCCGACCACCCCTCTCCCTCTTTCCCCCTTGGGAATCCTAGTTGGAATAGGATTGGGGGGGGGGGAGTCCTACTCCCGGTAGGAGTAGGACTCCTCCTGCGCCCTCCTCCTAGCCGGCGCACCTCTCCCCCTTGGCTCCTTTATATATGGAGGCAGGGGGCACCTCTAGACACACAAGTTGATCATTGAGATCGTTCCTTAGCCGTGTGCGGTGCCCCCTGCCACCATATTCCACCTCGATCATATCGTTGTAGTGCTTAGGCGAAGCCCTACGTCGGTAATACATCAAGATCGTCACCATGCTGTCATGCTGACAGAACTCCTCCCTGAAGCTTTGCTGGATCGAAGCCCGGGGATCGTCATCGAGCTGTACGTGTGCCAAGAACTCGGAGATACCGGAGTAACGGTGCTTGGATCGGTTGGATCGGGAAGAAGACGTACGACTACTTCCTCTACGTTGTGTCAACGCTTCCGTTGCGATCTACAAGGGTACGTAGATCATACTCTCCCCTCGTTGCTATGCATCACCATGATCTTGCGTGTGCGTAGGAAAATTTTGAAATTACTACGTTCCCCAACAGTGGCATCCGAGCCTAGGTTTTATGGTTTGATGTTATTTGCACGAGTAGAACACAAGTGAGTTGTGGACGATACAAGTCATACTGCCTACCAGCATGTCATACTTTGGTTCGGCGGTATTGTTGGACGAGACGACCCGGACCAACCTTACGCGTACGCTTACGCGAGACCGGTTCCCTCGACGTGCTTTGCACATAGATGGCTTGCGGGCGAATGTCTCTCCAACTTTAGTTGAACCAAGTGTGGCTACGCCCGGTCCTTGCGAAGGTTAAAACGGAGTCTATTTGACAAACTATCGTTGTGGTTTTGATGCGTAGGTGAGATTGGTTCTTGCTTAAAGCCCGTAGCAGCCACGTAAAACTTGCAACAACAAAGTAGAGGACGTCTAACTTGTTTTTGCAGGGCATGTTGTGATGTGATATGGTCAAGGCATGATGCTAAATTTTATTGTATGAGATGATCATGTTTTGTAATCGAGTTATCGGCAACTGGCAGGAGCCATATGGTTGTCGCTTTATTGTATGCAATGCAATCGCGATGTAATGCTTTACTTTATCACTAAACGGTAGCCGTAGAAGCATAAGATTGGCGAGACGACAACGATGCTACGATGGAGATCAAGGTGTCGCGCCGGTGACGATGGTGATCATGACGGTGCTTCGGAGATGGAGATCACAGGCACAAGATGATGATGGCCATATCATATCACTTATATTGATTGCATGTGATGTTTATCTTTATATGCATCTTATCTTGCTTTGATTGATGGTAGCATTATAAGATGATCTCTCACTAAATTATCAAGAAGTGTTCTCCTTGAGTATGCACCGTTGCGAAAGTTCTTCGTGCTGAGACACCACGTGATGATCGGGTGTGATAGGCTCTACGTTCAAATACAACGGGTGCAAAACAGTTGCACACGCGGAATACTCAGGTTATACTTGACGAGCCAAGCATATACAGATATGGCCTCGGAACACGGAGACCGAAAGGTCGAGCATGAATCATATAGTAGATATGATCAACATAATGATGTTCACCGATGAAACTACTCCATCTCACGTGATGATCGGACATGGTTTAGTTGATTTGGATCACGTGATCACTTAGAGGATTAGAGGGATGTCTATCTAAGTGGGAGTTCTTAAGTAATATGATTAATTGAACTTAAATTTATCATGAACTTAGTACCTGATAGTATCTTGCTTGTTTATGTTGATTGTAGATAGATGGCTCGTGCTGTTGTTCCGTTGAATTTTAATGCGTTCCTTGAGAAAGCAAAGTTGAAAGATGATGGTAGCAATTACACGGACTGGGTCCGTAACTTGAGGATTATCCTCATTGCTGCACAGAAGAATTACGTCCTGGAAGCACCGCTGGGTGCCAGGCCTGCTGCTGGAGCAACACCAGATGTTATGAACGTCTGGCAGAGCAAAGCTGATGACTACTCGATAGTTCGGTGTGCCATGCTTTACGGCTTAGAATCGGGACTTCAACGACGTTTTGAACGTCATGGAGCATATGAGATGTTTCAAGAAAATGCCCGGATTGAGAGATATGAAGTCTCCAATAAGTTCTATAGCTCCAAGATGGAAGAGAACAGTTCTGTCAGTGAGCATATACTCAAAATGTCTGGGTATAACAATCACTTGGTTCAATTGGGAGTTAATCTTCCAGATGATTGCGTCATTGACAGAATTCTCCAATCACTGCCACCAAGCTACAAGAGCTTTGTGATGAACTATAATATGCAAGGGATGAACAAGACTATTCCCGAGCTCTTCGCAATGCTGAAAGCTACGGAGGTAGAAATCAAAAAGGAGCATCAAGTGTTGATGGTTAACAAAACCACTAGTTTCAAGAAAAAGGGCAAAGGGAAGAAGAAGGGGAACTTCAAGAAGAACGGCAAGCAAGTTGCTGCTCAAGAGAAGAAACCCAAGTCTGGACCTAAGCCTGAAACTGAGTGCTTCTACTGCAAGCAGACTGGTCACTGGAAGCGGAACTGCCCAAAGTATTTGGCGGATAAGAAGGATGGCAAGGTGAACAAAGGTATATATGATATACATGTTATTGATGTGTACCTTACTAATGCTCGCAGTAGCACCTGGGTATTTGATACTGGTTCTGTTGCTAATATTTGCAACTCGAAACAGGGGCTACAGATTAAGCGAAGATTGGCTAAGGACGAGGTGACGATGCGCGTGGGAAACGGTTCCAAAGTCGATGTGATCGCGGTCGGCACGCTACCTCTACATCTACCTTCGGGATTAGTATTAGACCTAAATAATTGTTATTTGGTTCCAGCGTTAAGCATGAACATTATATCTGGATCTTGTTTGATGCGAGACGGTTATTCATTTAAATCAGAGAATAATGGTTGTTCTATTTACATGAGTAATATCTTTTATGGTCACGCACCCTTGAAGAGTGGTCTATTCTTATTGAATCTCGAGAGTAGTGATACACATATTCATAATGTTGAAGCCAAAAGATGCAGAGTTGATAATGATGGTGCAACTTATTTGTGGCACTGCCGTTTAGGTCATATCGGTGTAAAGCGCATGAAGAAACTCCATACTGATGGACTTTTGAAACCACTTGATTATAAATCACTTGGTACTTGCGAACTGTGCCTCATGGGCAAGATGACTAAAACACCGTTCTCCGGTACTATGGAGAGAGCAACAGATTTGTTGGAAATCATACATACAGATGTATGTGGTCCGATGAATATTGAGGCTCGTGGCGGATATCGTTATTTTCTCACCTTCACAGATGATTTAAGCAGATATGGTTATATCTACTTAATGAAACATAAGTCTGAAACATTTGAAAAGTTCAAAGAATTTCAGAGTGAAGTGGAAAATCATCGTAACAAGAAAATAAAGTTTCTACGATCTGATCATGGAGGAGAATATTTGAGTTACGAGTTTGGTGTACATTTGAAAAATTGTGGAATAGTTTCGCAACTCACGCCACCCGGAACACCACAGCGTAATGGTGTGTCCGAACGTCGTAATCGTACTTTACTAGATATGGTGCGATCTATGATGTCTATTACTGATTTACCGCTATCATTTTGGGGATACGCTCTAGAGACGGCCGCATTCACGTTAAACAGGGCACCATCAAAATCCGTTGAGACGACGCCTTATGAACTATGGTTTGGCAAGAAACCAAAGTTGTCGTTTCTGAAAGTTTGGGGCTGCGATGCTTATGTGAAAAAGCTTCAACCTGATAAGCTCGAACCCAAATCGGAGAAATGTGTCTTCATAGGATATCCAAAGGAAACTATTGGATACACCTTCTATCACAGATCCGAAGGCAAGACTTTTGTTGCTAAATTCAGAAACTTTCTTGAGAAGGAGTTTCTCTCAAAAGAAGTGAGTGGGAGGAAAGTAGAACTTGACGAGGTAATTGTACCTGCTCCCTTGTTGGAAAATAGTACATCACAGAAAACTGTTTCTGCGACACCTACACCAATAAGTGAGGAAGTTAATGATAATGATCATGAAACTTCAGAACAAGATACTACTGAACCTCGTAGATCAACCAGAGTAAGATCCGCACCAGAGTGGTACGGTAATCCAGTTCTGGAAGTCATGCTACTAGATCATGATGAACCTACGAACTATGAAGAAGCGATGGTGAGCCCAGATTCCGCAAAGTGGCTTGAAGCCATGAAATCTGAGATGGGATCCATGTATGAGAACAAAGTATGGACTTTGGTTGACTTGCCCGATGATCAGCAAGCAATTGAGAATAAATGGATCTTCAAGAAAAAGACTGACGCTGACGGTAATGTCACTGTCTATAAAGCTCGACTTGTCGCAAAAGGTTTTCGACAAGTTCGAGGGGTTGACTACGATGAGACCTTCTCACCCGTAGCGATGCTTAAGTCTGTCCGAATCATGTTAGCAATTGCTGCATTTTATAATTATGAAATTTGGCAGATGGATGTCAAAACTGCATTCCTGAATGGATTTCTGGAAGAAGAGTTGTATATGATGCAACCAGAAGGTTTTGTTGATCCAAAGGGAGCTAACAAAGTGTGCAAGCTCCAGCGATCCATTTATGGACTGGTGCAAGCCTCTCGGAGTTGGAATAAATGCTTTGATAGTGTGATTAAAGCATTTGGGTTTATATAGACTTTCGGAGAAGCCTGTATTTACAAGAAAGTGAGTGGGAGCTCTGTAGCATTTCTGATATTATATGTGGATGACATATTATTGATTGGAAATGATATAGAATTTCTGGATAGCATAAAGGGATACTTGAATAAAAGTTTTTCAATGAAAGACCTCGGTGAAGCTGCTTACATATTAGGCATAAAGATCTATAGGGATAGATCAAGACACTTAATTGGACTTTCACAAAGCACATACCTTGACAAGATTTTGAAAAAGTTCAAAATGGATCAAGCAAAGAAAGGGTTCTTGCCTGTGTTACAAGGTGTGAAGTTGAGTCAGACTCAATGCCCGACCACTGCAGAAGATAGAGAGAAAATGAAAGATGTTCCCTATGCTTCAGCCATAGGCTCTATCATGTATGCAATGCTGTGTACCAGACCTAATGTGTGCCTTGCTATAAGTTTAGCAGGGAGGTACCAAAGTAATCCAGGAGTGGATCACTGGACAGCGGTCAAGAACATCCTGAAATACCTGAAAAGGACTAAGGATATGTTTCTCGTATATGGAGGTGACAAAGAGCTCATCGTAAAAGGTTACGTTGATGCAAGCTTTGACACTGATCCGGACAATTCTAAATTGCAAACCGGATACGTGTTTACATTGAACGGTGGAGCTGTCAGTTGGTGCAGTTCTAAACAAAGCGTCGTAGCGGGATCTACATGTGAAGCGGAGTACATAGCTGCTTCGGAAGCAGCAAACGAAGGAGTCTGGATGAAGGAGTTCATATCCGATCTAGGTGTCATACCTAGTGCATCGGGTCCAATGAAAATCTTTTGTGACAATACTGGTGCAATTGCCTTGGCAAAGGAATCCAGATTTCACAAAAGGACCAAGCACATCAAGAGACGCTTCAACTCCATCCGGGATCTAGTCCAGGTGGGAGACATAGAGATTTGCAAGATACATACGGATCTGAATGTTGCAGACCCGTTGACTAAGCCTCTTCCACGAGCAAAACATGATCAGCACCAAGGCTCCATGGGTGTTAGAATCATTACAGTGTAATCTAGATTATTGACTCTAGTGCAAGTGGGAGACTGAAGGAAATATGCCCTAGAGGCAATAATAAAGTTATTATTTATTTCCTTATAATCATGATAAATGTTTATTATTCATGCTAGAATTGTATTAACCGGAAACATAATACATGTGTGAATAAATAGACAAACAAAGTGTCACTAGTATGCCTCTACTTGACTAGCTCATTAATCAAAGATGGTTATGTTTCCTAACCATGAACAATGAGTTGTTATTTGATTAACGAGGTCACATCATTAATTGAATGATCTGATTGACATGACCCATTCCATTAGCTTAGCACCCGATCGTTTAGTATGTTGCTATTGCTTTCTTCATGACTTATACATGTTCCTATAACTATGAGATTATGCAACTCCCGTTTACCGGAGGAACACTTTGGGTACTACCAAACGTCACAACGTAACTGGGTGATTATAAAGGAGTACTACAGGTGTCTCCAATGGTACATGTTGGGTTGGCGTATTTCAAGATTAGGTTTTGTCACTCCGATTGTCGGAGAGGTATCTCTGGGCCCTCTCGGTAATGCACATCACATAAGCCTTGCAAGCATTACAACTAATATGGTAGTTGTGAGATGATGTATTACAGAACGAGTAAAGAGACTTGCCGATAACGAGATTGAACTAGGTATTGGATACCGACGATCGAATCTCGGGCAAGTAACATACCAATGACAAAGGGAACAACGTATGTTGTTATGCGGTCTGACCGATAAAGATCTTCGTAGAATATGTAGGAGCCAATATGGGCATCCAGGTCCCGCTATTGGTTATTGACCGTAGACGTGTCTCGGTCATGTCTACATTGTTCTCGAACCGTAGGGCCCGCACGCTTAACGTTACGATGACAGTTATTATGAGTTTATGCATTTTGATGTACCGAAGGTTGTTCGGAGTCCCGGATGTGATCACGGACATGACGAGGAGTCTCAAAATGGTCTAGACATAAAGATTGATATATTGGAAGCCTATGTTTGGACATCGGAAGTGTTCCGGGTGAAATCAGGATTTTACCGGATTACCGGGAGGTTACCGGAACCCCCCGGGAGTCATATGGGCCTTATTGGGCCTTAGTGGAAAGGTGAAAGGGCTGCCCATAAGGGCTGCGCGCCTGCCCCCCTCCCCTAGTCCTATTAGGACTAGGAGAGGTGGCCGGCCACCCCTCTCCCTCTTTCCCCCTTGGGAATCCTAGTTGGAATAGGATTGGGGGGGGGGAGTCCTACTCCCGGTAGGAGTAGGACTCCTCCTGCGCCCTCCTCCTGGCCGGCGCACCTCTCCCCCTTGGCTCCTTTATATACGGAGGCAGGGGGCACCTCTAGACACACAAGTTGATCATTGAGATCGTTCCTTAGCCGTGTGCGGTGCCCCCTGCCACCACATTCCACCTTGATCATATCGTTGTAGTGCTTAGGCGAAGCCCTGCGTCAGTAATACATCAAGATCGTCACCACGCCGTCGTGCTGACAGAACTCCTCCCCGAAGCTTTGCTGGATCGGAGCCCGAGGATCATCATCGAGCTGTACGTGTGCCAAGAACTCGGAGGTACCAGAGTAACGGTGCTTGGATCGGTTGGATCGGGGAGAAGACGTATGACTACTTCCTCTACGTTGTGTCAACGCTTCCGTTGCGATCTACAAGGGTACGTAGATCATACTCTCCCCTCGTTGCTATGCATCACCATGATCTTGCGTGTGCGTAGGAAAATTTTGAAATTACTACGTTCCCCAACATTTCCTACGACTCAAATCCACCAAAAAGAAACGTAGAAAAGACGCCATCTTCAACAGTCTTCGAGGGGCACCAAACCGTCTAGTGCCTAGCGATGAAACGTCTGGGAAACTCAAGGCACACTATTAGTCCGCAAACGCATTGTCATCAATCACCAAAACATCTTAGGGATAAATATGCCCTTACATCAGGTGTGTCAACAATAGGTTCACTAGAAGCATGCAAACTCCTATTACTTTTCTTTTTCTTCCTCTTATAAGGACTAGGTGTATCAACATTGGCTCTCTGAGGATCTTGCTCAATTCTCTTGGGGTGGCCCTCGGGATACAAAGGTTCCTGAGTCATTTTACCTCTTCTAGTCATAACTCTAACATCTTTATCATTTTTCTTATTATTTAATTCATTGAGCAAATCATTCTGAGCTTTAAGCACTTGTTCTACTTGAGTGGTAACCATAGAAGCATGCTTACTAATAAGTTTAAGTTCACCTTTAACTCTAGACATATAATCACTCAAGTGTTCTAGGATATCAGCATTGTGGTTCAATTGTCTACCAACATAAGCATTGAAGTTTTCTTGTTTAACAATAAAGTTATCAAACCCATCCAAGCATTGTCTAGCAGACTTATTACGAGGAATATCACCTTCATCAAATCTATAGAGAGAATTTACCTTTACTACCTGTGTCGGGTTATCAAGACCATGTATTTCTTCAATAGATGGTAAATTCTTAACATCTTCAGCTTTGATACCTTTTCTTTCATAGATTTCTTTGCCTCTTGCATATCTTCAGGACTGAGAAATAGAATACCCCTTTTCTTCGGAGTTGGTTCAGGAAGTGTCCAATTATTTTCATTAGTCAACATATTATTCAATAGCAATTCAGCTTGATCAATAGTTCTTTCCCTGAAAACACAACCAACACAACTATCCAGGAAGTCTCTAGAAGCATCGGTTAGTCCATTATAAAAGATATCAAGTATTTCATTTTTCTTGAGAGGATGATCAGGCAAAGCATTAAGTAATTGGAGAAGCCTCCCCCAAGCTTGTGGGAGACTCTATTCTTCAATTTGCACAAAATTATATATTTACCTTAAGGCAGCTTGTTTCTTATGAACGGGGAAATATTTAGCAGAGAAGTAATAGATCATATCCTGGGGACTACGCACACAACTAGGATCAAGAGAATTAAACCATGTTTTAGCATCACCCTTTAATGAGAATGGGAATAACTTAAGGATAAAGTAATAGCAAGTTTTCTCATCATGAGTAAACAGGGTGGCTATATCATTTAATTTAGTAAGATGTGCCACAACAGTTTCAGATTCATAGCCATAAAAAGGATCAGATTCAACCAAAGTAATTAACTCAGGATCGGCAGAGAAATCATAATCCTTATCAGTAATAATGTAACACCCACAATGCGGCTATATCTCCCACGTATCAGGGCACGACTTAGAGGCATAGCCGCATGGTAGGTTTGTCGCAAGAGGGGTAATCTTCACACAATCCCATGTACTAAATAAGAAAGGGATAAAGCGTTGGCTTACAATCGCCACTTCACACAAATACAAGTTAAACATACATCATCCAGATTACAATCAAGGTCCGACTATAGAACCAAAAATAAAAGAAGAAAACCCCAAATGCTAGATCCCCGATCGTCCCAACTAGGCCCCACTACCGATCAACAGGAAACGAAACTAAACAACGATCAAGATCTTCATCGAGCTCCCACTTGAGTAGGGTTGCGTCACCTGCACTGGTATCATCGACACCTACAACTGTTTGGAAGTATCTGTGAGCTACGAGGACTCAGCAATCTCACACCCGCGAGATCAAGACTATTTAAGCTTATGGGTAGGAGAAGGTAGTAAGGTGGAGCTGCAATAAGCACTAAGCATATATGGTGGCTAACATACGCAAATGAGAGCGAGAAGACAAGCAACGCAACGGTCGTGAAGCTAGAAGTGATCCTGAAACTACTTACGCACAACCATAACACAAGAACCGTGTTCACTTCCCGAACTCCGCCGAGAAGAGACCATCACGACTACACACGCGGTTGATGCATTTTAATTAAGTTAAGTGTCAAGTTCTCTACAACCGGACATTAACAAATTCCCATCTGCCACATAACCGCGGGCACGGCTTTCGAAAGTTCAAACCCTGCAAGGGTGTCCCAACTTAGCCCATCACAAGCTTTCACGGTCAACGAAGGATATTCCTTCTCCCGGGAAGACCCGGTTAGTCTCAGAATCCCAGTTACAAGACATTTCGACAATGGTAAAACAAGACCAGCAAGACCGCCGGATGCGCCGACATCCCGGTAGGAGCTGCACATATGTCGTTCTCAGGGCAACACCGGATGAACACTACGTACAGCTAAAACCAGCCCTCAAGTTTCCCCGAGGTGGCGCTGCAAGTGGATCTATTTCGGACCAACACTTAGAGAAGCACTGACCCGATGGGGTTAAAATAAAGATGACCCTCTGGAGCATGACTCCCAAGGGAAAAGTATAGGTGGTGGTGAGGCAAATGGTAAAACCAAGGTTCAGCCTTGCTGGAGGAGTTTTATTCAAAGCGAACTGTCAAGGGGTCCCCATAACACCCAACCGCGTAAGGAACGCAAAATCAAGGAACATAACACCGGTATGACGGAAACTAGGGCGGAAAGAGTGGAACAAAACACCAGGCATAAGGCCGAGCCTTCCACCCTTTACCAAGTATATAGATGCATTAAAGTAAATAATATATAATAATGATATCCCAACATATCCATGTTCCAAACATGGAACAAACTTCAGCTTCATGTGCAACTAACAACGCTATAAGAGGGGCTGAGCAAAGCGGTAACATAGCCAAACAACGGTTTGCTAGGAAGGTGGTTAGAGGCTTGACATGGCAATATGGGAGGCATGGTATAACAAGTGGTAGGTAGCGCGACATAGTGGTAGAGCGAACAACTAGCAAGCAAAGATAGAAGTGATATCGAGGGTATGGTCATCTTGCCTGAGATACCACAAGGAAGAAGAATGAGTCCATGAAGAAGACAAACAGACGTAGTCGAACGGATCCTCACAACTCCAAAATGAAACCAAAGCGAACGAGAGAAGCAACCCGGAAAGAAGCAAGCAACTGCTACCTCTTGAGCACTGCGTTGGTTTTCCACGAAGAGGAAGGGATGATGCAGCAAAGTAGCGTAAGTATTTCCCTCAGTTTTTGAGAACCAAGGTATCAATCCAGTAGGAGGCTACGCGCGAGTCCCTCGCACCTGCACAAAACAAATAAATCCTCGCAACCACCGCAAATATTATTGGTATTTTTATGATAAAACATGCAAAGTAAAATAAAGGCAAAGTAAATAGCAAGGGAAATAGCTAAGTAGTAGGAGATCAATATGATAAATATAGACCCGGGGGCCATAGGTTTCACTAGTGGCTTCTCTTGAGAGCATAAGTATTCTACAGTGGGTGAACAAATTACTGTTTAGCAATTGACAGAATTGAGCATAGTTATGAGAATATCTAGGTATGATCATGTATATAGGCATCACACCCGAGACAAGTAGACCGACTCCTGCCTGCATCTACTACTATTACTCCACTCATCGACCGCTATCCAGCATGCATCTAGAGTATTAAGTTAAAAACAGAGTAACGCCTTAAGCAAGATGACATGATGTAGAGGGATAGACTCATGCAATATGAAGAAAACCCCATCTTTTTATCCTCGATGGCAACAATACAATACGTGCCTTGCTGCCCTTACTGTCACCGGGAAAGGACACCGCAAGATTGAACCCAAAGCTAAGCACTTCTCCCATTGCAAGAAAGATCAATCTAGTAGGCCAAACCAAACTTATAATTCGAAGAGACTTGCAAAGATAACCAATCATACATAAAAGAATTCAGAGAAGATTCAAATATTATTCATAGATAGACTTGATCATAAACCCACAATTCATCGGTCTCAACAAACACACCGCAAAAAGAAGATTACATTAAAAAGTTCTCCACAAGAGAGGGGAGAACATTGTATTGAGATCCAAAAAGAGAGAACAAGCCATCTAGCTACTAACTATGGACCCGTAGGTCTGAGGTAAACTACTCACACTTCATCGGAGGGGCTATAGTGTTGATGTAGAAGCCCTCCGTGATCGATGCCCCCTCCGGCGGAGCTCCGGAACAGGCCCCAAGATGGGATCTCGTGGATACAGAAAGTTACGGCGGTGGAATTAGGGTTTTGGCTCCGTATCTGATTGTTTGGGGGTACGTGGATATATATATATATATGCATGTATATATATAGGAGGAAGGAGTACGTCGATGGAGAAACAGGGGGCCCACGAGGGTGGAGGGCGCGCCTAGGGTAGGCAGGCGCGCCCCCTACCTCGTGGCCTCCTGTTTTATTTCTTGACATAGGGTCCAAGTCTCTCTGGTCTTATTCGTTGAGAAAATCACGTTCCCGAAGGTTTCATTCCGTTTGGACTCCGTTTGATATTCCGTTTCTTCGAAACCCTAAAACAGGCAAAAAATAGCAATTCTGGGCTGGGCCTCTGGTTAATAGGTTAGTCCCAAAAATAATATAAAAGTGGATAATAAAGCCCAATATTGTCCAAAACAGTAGATAATATAGCATGGAGCAATAAAAAATTATAGATACGTTGGAGACGTATCAAGCATCCCCAAGCTTAATTCCTGCTCGTCCTCGAGTAGGTAAATGATAAAAACAGAATTTTTGATGCGGAGTGCTACGTGGCATAATTTTAATGTAATTCTTCTTAATTGTGGTATGAATATTCAGATCCGAAAGATTCAAGACAAAAGTTCATATTGAAATAAAAATAATAATACTTCAAGCATACTAACAAAGCAATTATGTCTTCTCAAAATAACATGGCTAAAGAAAGTTATCCTTACAAAATCATATAGTTTGGCTATGCTCTATCTTCACCACACAAAATATTTAAATCATGCACAACCCCGATGACAAGCCAAGCAATTGTTTCATACTTTTGACATTCTCGAAACTTTTTAATCTTCACGCAATACATGAGCGTGAGCCATGGATATAGCACTATAGGTGGAATATAGTGGTGGTTGTGGAGAAGACAAAAAGGGAGAAGATAGTCTCACATCAATTAGGCGTATCAACGGGCTATGGAGATGCCCATCAATAGATATCAATGTGAGTGAGTAGGGATTGCCATGCAAGGGATGCACTAGAGCTATAAGTATATGAAATCTCAAAAAGAAACTAAGTGGGTGTGCATCCAACTTGCTTGCTCATGAAGACCCAGAGCATTTTGAGGAAGCCCATCATTGGAATATACAAGCCAAGTTATACAATGAAAGACTCCCACTAGTATGTGAAAGTGATAACATGAGAGGCTCTCTACTATGAAGATCATGGTGCTACTTTGAAGCACAAGTGTGGTAAAAGGATAGTAACATTGTCCCTTCTCTCTTTTTCTCTAATTTTTTCTCTTTTTTTATTTGGGCCTTTTCTCTTTTTTATGGCCTCTTTTCTTTCTTTTTTTATTTTTCGTCCGGAGTCTCATCCCGACGTGTGGGGGAATCATAGTCTCCATCATCCTTTCCTCACTGGGACAATGCTCTAATAATGATGATCATAACACTTTTATTTTTGTTACAACTCAACAATTACAACTCGATACTTAGAAAAAAATATGACTCTATATGAATGCCTCTGGCGGTGTACCGGGATATGCAATGAATCAAGAGTGACACGTTTGAAAGAATTATGAATGGTGGCTTTGCCACAAATACGATGTCAACTACATGATCATGCTAAGCAATATGACAATGAAGGAGTGTGTCATAATAAATGAAACGGTGGAAAGTTGCATGTCAATATATCTCAGAATGGCTATGGAAATGCCATAATAGGTAGGTATGGTGGATGTTTTGAGGAAGGTATATGGTGGGTGTATGATACTGGCGAAAGGTGCGCGGTATTAGAGAGGCTAGCAAAGGTGGAAGGGTGAGAGTGCGTATAATCCATGGACTCAACATTAGTCATAAAAACTCATATACTTATTGAAAAAATCTACAAGTCATCAAAGCAAAGTATTACGCGCATGCTCCTAGGGGGATAGATTGGTAGGAAAAGACCATCACTCGTCCCCGACCGCCACTCATAAGGAAGGCAATCAAAAAATAAATCATGCTTCGACTTCATCACATAACGGTTCACCATACGTGCATGCTATGGGAATCACAAGCTTCAACACAAGTATTTCTCAAATTCACAACTACTCAACTAGCATGACTTTAATATCACCATCTTCATATCTCAAAACAATTATCAAGTATCAAACTTATCATAGTATTCAACACACTCATAAGAAAGTTTTTATTATTAATCTTATATACCAAGCATATTAGGATTTTAAGCAAATTACCATGCTATTTAAGACTCTCAAAATAATCTAAGTGAAGCATGAGAGATCAATAGTTTCTATAAAACAAATCCACCACTGTGCTCTAAAAGATATAAGTGAAGTACTAGAGCAAAATCATATAACTCAAAAGATATAAGCGAAGCACATAGAGTATTCTAACAAATTCCAAATCATTTATGGCTCTCTCAAAAGGTGTGTACATCAAGGATGATTGTGGTAAACTAACAAGCAAAGACTCAAATAATACAAGAGGCTCCAAGCAAAACACATATCATGTGGCGAATAAAAATATAGCTCCAAGTAAAGTTACCGATAGAAGTAGACGAAAGAGGGGATGCCTTCCGGGGCATCCCCAAGCTTAGGCTCTTGCCACTCCTTGTTCCATAATCCATCAAATCTTTACCAAAAACTTGAAAACTTCACAACACAAAACTTAAAGTAGAAAATCTCATGAGCTCCGTTAGCGAAAGAAAACAAAAGACCACTTCAAGGTACTGTAATGAACTCATTCTTTATTTATATTGGTGTTATACCTACTGTATTCCAACTTCTCTATGGTTTACAAACTATTTTACTAGCCATAGATTTATCAAAATAAGCAAATAACACACGAAAAACAGAATCTGTCAAAAACAGAACAGTCTGTAGTAATCTGTAGCTAGCGCAAGATCTGGAACCCCAAAAATTCTAAAATAAATTTCTGGACGTGAGGAATTTATCTATTTATCATCTTCAAAAATAATTAACTAATATCACTTTCGAAATAAAAATGACAGCAGTTCTCGTGAGCGCTAAAGTTTCTGTTTTTTACAGCAAGATTAACAAGACCTTCCCCAAGTCTTCCCAACGGTTCTACTTGGCACGAACACTAATTAAACACAAAAATCACAACCAAAACAGAGGCTAGATAAGTTATTTATTACTAAACAGGAGCAAAAATCAAGGAATAAAAATAAAATTGGGTTGCCTCCCAACAAGCGCTATCATTTAACGCCCCTAGCTAGGCATAACAAGCAAGAATAGATCTAGGTATTGCCATCTTTGGTAGGCAATACATAAGTGGCTCTCATAATAGATTCATAAGGTAATTTGATTTTATTTATATGAAAGTTTTCCATGCCTTTCCTTAATGGAAATTGGAATCTAATATTTCCTTCCTTCATATCAATAATTGCACCGATCGTTCTAAGGAAAGGTCTACCAAGAATAATAGGACATGAAGGATTGCAATCTATGTCAAGAACAATAAAATCTATGGGCACATAATTCCTATTTGCAACAATAGGAACATCATTAATTATTCCCATAGGTTTCTTAATAGTGGAATCCGCAAGGTGCAAGTTTAGAGAGCAATCATCAAAATCACGGAAACCTAACAAATCACACAAAGTCTTTGGAATCGAGGAAACACTAGCACCCAAATCACATAAAGCATAGCATTCATGATCTTTAATTTTAATTTTAATAGTTGGTTCCCACTCATCATAAAGTTTTCTAGGGACAGAAACTTCCAATTCAAGTTTTTCTTCATAAGATTGCATCAAGGCATCAACGATATGTTTAGTAAACACTTTATTTTGACTATAAGCATGAGGAGCATTTAGCACGAATTGCAACAAGGAAATACAATCAATCAAAGAGCAATTTTCATAGTTAAATTCCTTGAAATCCATAATAGTGGGTTTAGCAACATCTAGGGTTTTAATTTCTTCAATCCCACTTTTATCAAATTTAGCATCAAGATCAACAAATTCCGAATTCTTGGAATGCCTTGTAGGTAAAGGTGGATCATATTCAGTCCCATCATTATCAAGATTCATATTGCAAAACAAGGATTTAATAGGGGACACATCAATAACTTTTAGATCTTTATCTTTATTTGCATAGCAATTTGGTTTAGCGGCCATCTTATTAACTAAGGTAGCCTGCCTATCCGAAATTTCAGCAGTTAATTTCTCAAGATGAGCAATTTGGGCTCTTAAACCATCGAATTCTTTAGACATATCATCAAGCTCTTTATTCATAAAATTCATAAAACTTTTCTGTTCTTTAAGCTCATTTCTAAAGAAACTATTATGTTCAAATCGCAAGACCATGAAACTCCTGACATTGCTTTCGATCTCTTCTAATATTTTAAGGTGAAGGTCACCAAATTTAGGTAGAGTCATCGCGACAAGCAAGCAAACTAACACACAAGCAAACAAAAAGCAAGCGGGGAAAAAGAGGCAAATAGAGAGGGAGGATAGAGAGAGAGAGGGCGAATAAAAGGCAAGGGTGAAGTGCGGGGAGAGGAAAACGAGAGGCAAATGGCAAATAATGTAATGCGGGAGATAAGGGTATGTGATGGGTACTTGGTATGTTGACTTTTGTGTAGACCTCCCCGGCAGCGGCGCCAGAAATCCTTCTTGCTACCTATTGAGCACTGTGTTGGTTTTCCCCGAAGAGGAAGGGATGATGCAGCAAAGTAGCATAAGTATTTCCCTCAGTTTTTGAGAACCAAGGTATCAATCCAGTAGGAGGCTACGCTCGAGTCCCTCGCACCTGCACAAAACAAATAAATCCTCGCAACCACCGCAAATAGGGGTTGTCAATCCCTATAGGGCCACTTACGAGAGTGAGATCTGATAGATATGATAAGATAATATTTTTTGTATTTTTATGATAAAACATGCAAAGTAAAATAAAGGCAAAGTAAATAGCAAAGGAAATAGCTAAGTAGTAGGAGATCAATATGATAAAGATAGACCCGGGGGCCATAGGTTTCACTAGTGGCTTCTCTCGAGAGCATAAGTATTCTACGGTGGGTGAACAAATTACTGTTGAGCAATTGACAGAATTGAGCATAGTTATGAGAATATCTAGGTATGATCATGTATATAGGCATCACGTCCGAGACAAGTAGACCGACTCCTACCTGCATCTACTACTATTAATCCACTCATCGACCACTATCCAGCATGCATCTAGAGTATTAAGTTAAAAATAGAGTAACGCCTTAAGCAAGATGACATGATGTAGAGGGATAGACTCATGCAATATGAAGAAAACCCCATCTTGTTATCCTCGATGGAAACAATACAATACGTGCCTTGCTCCCCTTACTATCACCGGGAAAGGACACCGCAAGATTGAACCCAAAGCTAAGCACTTCTCCCATTGCAAGAAAGATCAATCTAGTAGGCCAAACCAAACTGATAATTCGAAGAGACTTGCAAAGATAACCAATCATACATAAAAGAATTCAGAGAAGATTCAAATATTACTCATAGATAGACTTGATCATAAACCCACAATTCATCGGTCTCAACAAACACACCGCAAAAAGAAGATTACATCGAATAGTTCTCCACAAGAGAGGGGGAGAACATTGTATTGAGATCCAAAAAGAGAGAAGAAGCCATCTAGCTACTAACTATGGACCCGTAGGTCTGAGGTAAACTACTCACACTTCATCAGAGGGGCTATGGTGTTGATGTAGAAGCCCTCCATGATCGATGCCCCCTCCGGCGGAGCTCCGGAACAGGCCCCAAGATGGGATCTCGTGGATACAGAAAGTTACGGCGATAGAATTAGGGTTTTGGCTCCGTATATGATTGTTTGGGGGTATGTGGATATATATAGGACGAAGGAGTACGTCGATGGAGCAACAGGGGCTCCACGAGGGTGGAGGGCGTGCCTAGCGTAGGCAGGCGTGCCCCCCTACCTCGTGGTCTCCTGTTTTATTTCTTGACATAGGGTCCAAGTCTCTACGGTCTTATTCATTGAGAAAATCACGTTACTGAAGGTTTCATTCCGTTTGGACTCCGTTTGATATTCCTTTTCTTCGAAACCCTAAAACAGGCAAAAAACAACAATTCTGGGCTAGGCCTTTGGCTAATAGGTTAGTCCCAAAAATAATATAAAAGTGGACAATAAAGCCCAATAATGTCCAAAACAGTAGATAATATAGCATGGAGCAATCAAAAATTATAGATACGTTGGAGACGTATCAGCAACATAGTAAACAACCATCATATAAGCATGGCATGATGCACAACCAAGTATGATGCATGTCTGGTTTAATGAGGCATGGCATGGCAAACTGCACAAACAATACCAGAAATTAAGTGGACCTCAATATACAACGAGTTGCATATTGACGAAATACCACATGACTTATTTAGTTCTCTCTCGGTTATGAACTCAACAATATTAAATGTTGGTTAGCATGTCAAGGGGTGAAGCATAATAAAACTACATATCTAGCTAAGTTTAAATGAGGCCGGAACAACAAGCAACAAGTCCGGAAAAATACTCACAAGCATATATTTGATTTGGTACTGTTCTGCCCTAAAGCATATTTTTAGAGTTGTTTAACATGCAAAGTAGGACTACCATGTTAAACTATGCATTTTTCTACCCCATTTACATATAAAGTTTATTAAAATCGGAGCTACCATTATTTAGTTATGAATTAAAACATTTTACCATGGAAATAGGCAAATTTAAACAAACAACATTTTAAATATTTTTAACATGGATGAAAGTTGGAAATTATGAAACTAGATAAAATTCTAAGCATTTTTCATATATAAGTTATTTACATATGATGCACGGTTGTGAAGTTATTATATGCATGTAGTCTAGGGGGTTTTCTGCAAAACAGGCACTCTCTGGAAAAAAATACTAAAACGCAGAACTAGAAAAAAAAACACATGCAGGCTGAATCCGATGGGTGCTGGGCTTTGGGTGGCTCACCATGGGCTTTAGCCTAGTTGGTGAGGGGGAGGCCAGGCAGGCCGGATCTGGCGAGACTGGGCCTTGGTCAACAGGCGAAGGAGAGGCGGCCCAGGCACATGGAGCAGTGGGCCTGGCTGGAGCGATGGGCCGGCCACGCATGGTCGACGGGCAGGTGCGGATCGGGGACCTCCCGATCGAGCGAGGCGGCAGCGACTCCGGCGCTCCGGCGAGCAGGTGGCGGCGGGGCCGAGCGAAGGGCATGGGAGGACGACGGATCCGAAGGTGGCGGCTCCGTTTTCGGGCGAATCCAGGGGCGAGAAGTGAGGGCGGCGCCGAGAGAGCTCCGGCTCTGGCAAACTCCCATGGCGGCGGTGGTTCCTGCAGGGCTGCGACACTGGTGAGGAGCAGAGAAGAGAGAGAGAGAAACGGAGGGAGAAGAAAGGAGAGGGGGCGCGGGGCACTGGCCTGGGTCGGAGGTGCTCGTCGATGGCAAGGCTCCAGTGGCCGGCGAGTGCAGGACGGCGGCGATGGAGATCGGGCGCTGTCCGATCCAGGCGAGGGAGGTTGATGGGGCTCGGGACGAGCGGGATCCGGTGGCGGGCCACTTTGGGCCGGGCGGGCGGCGACCGGGCTTGGCGGGCCGCGGTGCGGTGGAGGGCACGAGGAGGCAATGTGGCGGCTTGCCATTGGCCACGGGCGGCGCTGGGTGGCGGCGCCGCCAATTGCTACGCGCCAAGTGGCGGGGACGAGGTGGAGGGCGCCGGAAAACAAGGAGGATGGCAACGGCGGCTCGTTAGGATGGCACGGGAAACGAGGGAGGAGAGGGATGACCAGATTTGGAAGGGAGAGGTGGTTTAAATAGGCAGGTTTAGGGTTAGGGGGATTTTGGAGCGTTTCGGAGCACCCGATCGCGATCCGACGGTTTCGATCGAGAGGAGGGGTTTAGCTGGGTTAGGTGGGCTGTGGAGAGTGGGTTGGGCTGAGAGGAGAGAGACGGAAATGCAGCCCGACAACCGTTTCCGGAGACTGGAAACGTCCGACGAAAAGACCGGCTATATTGCCGCTATAGTAAACCGTTGGGGCGTCAAATGGACTCCGAATGCGATGAAACTTGCCAAGCAACCTACAAACAACATAACAAGACCGCACGCCAACTCTCATCCCATTCCGAGAAGATTTTTCAGCCACTTATAAAATAATATTTCAGACGTGCCGTGGGCACGTGCAAGTGTGTCTGGGCTCAGAACGGACAACGGAAAGAACGGGGAGACCGAGACGGATGCAAGTTTGAAAGCATGATGATGCAATGCACATGATGACATGGCAAGATGCAACACGCAAGCAAATGACAAGGCAACAACAACGAATAACTGAAAGACACCTGGCGCATCGGTCTCGGGGCGTTACAACACTCCACCACTACAAGAGGATCTCGTCCCGAGATCTAGGATGGCACCGGGGGAAACAGAAGAGGAAGGGGAAGAGGTAAAACTAAGTTGCTTCTTTGACAAATGAGTGAAACTGAAGAACCTTGCGAGGTTGAAAGACATACGAAAAGGGTTGCAATGGACAAGAAGTGTGTGCAAGCACTCCGGTTGAAACGAGATGTACAAGGAACGATAAAGGTCAATTATGACAACACTCCGGTTGGAAATGGAAGGTAAAGAATATGAGATTGGAAAAATGAAAGCACTTGGATGAGAGTCTGGTTAGAAGAGGAATGATAGACACAACATTTCGGTTAAAACAAGATAGATAAGGAATAAGAATGATATAATTTGGGCAGCACTCCGGCTGTAAATGGAAGGAATTTAACAATAACTTGACAAGATGAGAGGATACTTGATGAAATCAACAGTACACTGCCTTCAGAACTATTGAAAGAATGGCACAAGGGGTAAGAAAGATTTCAAACAGCACCCTGGTTGAGAAGGGAGGCAAAACTTGACAGAAAGGGAAGAACTTGAAAAAAGGGCACGACACTCCGGTTAAATGGATAAGCACGAAAAAAACACGGTCCTCACAATTCGAGATGATGAGTGAAAAGAGAAACATCACAAAGTCTCCGGAAGAAGGAATAGAAGATAGATCATTGGAATAACAGAATGGAGAAGAAAAGTCAACTTCTGTGACCAATGAACTAGGAAAGCACCCTTCCAAGAAGGTTAAAACGGAGTTGTTGAAAAGACCAACAACGAAACAAATAAACTTGTAGTGGGCTTATGGAAAATATCTCAAAACTGAGGTGAAGTTCTGCCACCGAAAACAAATATTGATCGGGAACAAAGAAGAGATGAAAAACTCCTTCACCGAGATAGGAAGGAGAAGATTGGATCATTGATAAGCGCCACAATTGCAACATTCCTTAGGGAAGGCTTTAGGTGAAATATAACCCAAGATAACTCCAACGAAGAGGTTGATGGATTTAAAATATTTCATTCTTAACAACTGCTGAATCACGACATACGAAGGGAAATTGTCAAGAGTGACATAACACTACCTCAAAAGATGAGATATGAATGAATTGCACTCTGGAATGCCAGATGAAGAATGTTTGAACTCCTCAAAACAAGACATGTGTTTAACACCATGTTTATTTTTGAGTATAGCTTGGTGGAACTTAACTTCGAGAGAAATCTTGAAGAACAATTGAAGAATGAAAAGAATCCTTGATGAACCACCATGTAGAGTCTCCATGAAGAACTCTGGTAATAAAAGAAATGGTAGGAAGGAAGAGAAATTGAAAACACAGGGTGAAGCCTTGCAAAGATTTAGATGAAGCTTCGCGACAATATAATGCGGAAAACTTGGAACTCCGGAAAACAAAGACGAACAACTTAGCACCGACAAATTGATATCATGAATGAACTCCGGAAGAAAAGAATAGAATCACCTCAAAGAAAACAAGAATAAGATTTACTGTATGTTTATCCTTCATCAACTTAACTTGATGACAAGCAACGGATTTGGCATACTACTTATTCTCCTTGAAAAGATTAAGATAGATATAGCGCAAACTTGAGAAAAGACTTCAACGAATCATCGGTAGGATTTGAAAGAACGAAAGAGTCGATACGATAACGAAGGAAGAGAAATTTTGAACGAACCACCATAAGAATTGAAAATGAACGAAGAAAAGATAAAGGAACACCGGGAAGAATTAGAGAACGAATGAAAATAGTTGAGAGAATTTAGATACATAAGAACGAAGAGATCACGAGCTAATTAGAGAATATTTGAATGATGCACCGGTAAGATTTGCAGAATGAGAGCTCAAAGCTGAGAATGAATAAACCCGAAATGATGGCCTCTGGTTAACCAAACTGAAAAGACACCTGAATTGCTCCGGATGGGTGAAAAGAATTCTCACAATCATAAATAATTATGATAGGATGGCAGCAAGCTTGAGCTACGCATCTCTAAGAGGATGGATAAGATTTGGAGGAAAAACTCTTCTTTGGTCTTGAAAATACGAGAATGACGACGAGAAACACCACCATGAATTTTTGAGACACTCCAGAATAATGTAGAATATAAAGGTTGAATCAACAATGAAACGAATTTGAAAGATCTTAGAGAAAGACATATGACTGATGACAATTCATTCTTACGTCAAACTTTGAGAGAATTTGAGGATAGCTCCGGGAAAAATTAGAAGAGTCAGGTAAGATCCTGGAAAAGACTTGTGGGTTAGGGCCCACTCAAAGGATACACCATTGAGAGATTTAAAATATAGATTGCACTAGTTGAATTAAATGGCTCGAATGAGATAACATCCTCGAAAGAGCTTGAATGAAAGCAGAGTGGAAACACGAATATTCGAGATATCTTGAGCACTCCGGAACAATTGAATAGCGAGAAGTGGATGATTAAGAGGTGCACCGGCATGAGAAAGCATTAGAACCGAGGAAAGGATATGATCAACAAAGCTTGAATTAAATCCACCGGAGAAGAAAAGAATGAAGAATGATAAACTTGAAGCTCCATTAGTATCTTCGTGAGAATCACCAGATAAGAACATTGAAAGAAAAGAAAGAAGAGACTTCACATGAATAAAATGGATACTTGATTAAGATATATGAGTCCTTGAAGAAAAGAAAGGGTGGGAGGGCGTGAAAACAAAGGCAACTTGGGGACGGATGAAACAAACACCGGTTGGAAAGAATTAAAAAGACAACCTTAATGATCAAGAAGGATTAATACTCTCATAGAAATATGAGAACACCGCTTAGAAAAGGTATGGAATCCACATTTGACTTCGAAGCAACTCGAATACCACAACTCAAAACAAAACAAAGGATTTGCTTGTAGAATAAGCTGGAACAAACATATGATAGATCCCATATCGTATCATGTGTCTGTTGGAAAGATATTCTAGGAGCTACTTGAATTCCCACTTATAAACTCCCCAGACTTTCTGGTTATGCAATCAGGTGTTGTGGATACAGGGGAAGCATAATATCTCACCCAAACTAACAACCCCTACATCCAGCTGTATCCATCCTTCAACACATAACCAAGAAACCTTTGGAAATCATGTACCTCAACCTTCGAAAAGCATATGTTATACGAGTTATGGCAATACTCCCAAACTCCCGCCCCAGTACAGGCTGGCGTTGAGGTTATCTCACCAACAACTGCATAAAAGAGATTTTCGATGTCGGCGAAACTCAGGTATTCCAAAACTGCAACGATAAAATTGTGACGACAACACCTCAGAGCTCAAATCCCCGGGACACTACCACAACCCCTAAATGTCAGGAGGCACCAAGAACAATGTTCTCGTCACAAAACTATTGGAACAATTCCAAGATAGCCGCATGATCCTAAATTTTTTTCGTGAAATTTGAGGAGAGAAGAGTCAAAACTTCGACATCAGAAGGCCTCACCAGAGCGATGAAGGGACTGAGGAGTAAAAAGAATCCTACTCTATGATATATATAATCCTAAGACTCAAAACATTTTGTTCTAGACTCAACAACGTCAGCGATTCGATCAAGTAGGGGGCTCCTAAGTCGGGGATGGCTCTGATACCAACTTGTAACACCCACAATGCGACTATATCTCCCACGTGTTGGGGCACAACTTAGAGGCATTGCCGCATGGTAAGTTTGTCCCAAGAGGGGTAATCTTCACACAATCCCATGTACTGAATAAGAAAGGGATAAAGAGTTGGCTTACAATCGCCACTTCACACAAATACAAGTTAAACATACATCATCCAGATTACAATCAAGGTCCGACTACGGAACCAAAAATAAAAGAAGAAAACCCCAAATGCTAGATCCCCGATCGTCCCAACTGGGCCCCACTACCGATCAACAGGAAATGAAACTAAACAACGACCAAGATCTTCATCGATCTCCCACTTGAGCTGGGTTGCGTCACCTGCACTGGTATCATCGACACCTGCAACTATTTGGAAGTATCTGTGAGTCACGAGGACTCAACAATCTCACACCCGCGAGATCAAGACTATTTAAGCTTATGGGTAGGAGAAGGTAGTAAGGTGGAGCTGCAGCAAGCACTAAGCATATATGGTGGCTAACATACGCAAATGAGAGCGAGAAGAGAAGCAACGCAACAGTCGTGAAGCTAGAAGTGATCAAGAAGTGATCCTGAAACTACTTACGCACAACCATAACACAAGAACCGTGTTCACTTCCCGGACTCCGCCGAGAAGAGACAATCATGTCTACACACGCGGTTGATGCATTTTAATTAAGTTAGGTGTCAAGTTCTCTACGACCAGACATTAACAAATTCCCATCTGCCACATAACCGCGGGCATGCCTTTCGAAAGTTCAAACCCTGCAGGGGTGTCCCTACTTAGCCCATCACAAGCTCTCATAGTCAACGAAGGATATTCCTTCTCCCGGGAAGACCCGATCAGTCTTGGAATCCCGGTTACAAGACATTTCGACAATGGTTAAACAAGACCAGCAAGACCGACCGATGCGCCGACATCCCGATAGGAGCTGCACATATATCGTTCTCAGGGCAACACCGGATGAACACTACGTACAACTAAAACTAGCCCTCAAGTTTCCCCGAGGTGGCGCTGCAAGTGGATCTGTTTTGGACCAACACTTAGAGAAGCACTGGCCCGAGGGGGTTAAAATAAAGATCACCCTCTGGAGCGCGACTCCCAAGGGAAAAGTATATGTGGTGGTGAGGCAAATGGTAAAACCAAGGTTGGGCCTTGCTGGAGGAGTTTTATTCAAAGCGAACTGTCAAGGGGTCCCCATAACACCCAACCGTGTAAGGAACGCAAAATCAAGGAACATAACACCGGTATGACGGAAACTAGGGCGGCAAGAGTGGAACAAAACACCAGGCATAAGGCCGAGCCTTCCACCCTTTACCAAGTATATAGATGCATTAAAGTAAATAAGATATAATAATGATATCCCAACATATCCATGTTCCAAACATGGAACAAACTTCAGCTTCACGTGCAACTAACAACGATATAAGAGGGGCTGAGCAAAGCGGTAACATAGCCAAACAACGGTTTGCTAGGAAGGTGGGTTAGAGGCTTGACATGGCAATATGGAAGGCATGGTATAACAAGTGGTAGGTAGCGCGACATAGCGGTAGAGCGAACAACTAGCAAGCAAAGATAGAAGTGATATCGAGGGTATGGTCATCTTGCCTGAGATCCCGCAAGGAAGAAGAACGAGTCCATGAAGAAGACAAACGGACGTAGTCAAACGGACCATCACAACTCCGGAACGAAACCAAAGTGAACGAGAGAAGCAACCTGGAAAGAAGCAAGCAACATAGTAAACAACCATCACATAAACATGGCATGATGCACAACCAAGTATGATGCATGTCCGGTTTAATGAGGCATGGCCTGTAAAAGTACACAAATACTACAAATTAAGTGGAGCTCAATATACAACGAGTTGCATATTGACGAAACACCACATGACTTATTTAGTTATCTCTCGGTTATGTACTCAACAATATTAAATGTTGGTTAGCATGGCAATGGGTGAAGCATAATAAAACTACATATCTAGGCAAGTTTAAATGAGGCCGGAACAACAAGCAACAAGTCCGAAAAAATCCTCATGAGCATATATTTGATTTGGTACTGTTCTGCCCTAAAGCATATTTTTAGAGTTGTTTAACATGAAAAGTAGGGCTACCATGTTAAACTATGCATTTTTATACCCCATTTACATATAAAGTTTATTAAAATTGGAGCTACGGTTATTTAGTTATGAATTAAAACATTTTACCATGGCAATAGGAAAAATTAAACAAACAACATTTTAAATATTTTTAACATGGATGAAAGTTTGAAATCATGAAACTAGATAAAATTCTAAGCATTTTTCATATATAAGTTATTTACAGGTGATGCACGGTTGTGAAGTTATTATATGCATGTAGTCTAGGGGGTTTTCTGCAAAACAGGCGCTCTCTGGAAAAAAAAAACTAAAACGCAGAACTGAAAAAAACCATATGCGGGCTGAATCTGCTGGGTGCTGGGCTTTGGGTGGCTCACCATGGGCTTTAGACCAGCTAGTGAGGGGGAGGCTAGGCAGGTCGGATCAGGCGTGACTGGGCCTTGGTCAACATGCGAAGGAGAGGCGGCCCAGGCACATGGAGCAGTGGGCCTGGCTGGAGCAATGGGCCGGCCCATACGCGGTCAACGGGCAGGTGCGGATCGGGGACCTCCCGTTCGAGCGAGGCGGCGGCGACTCCGGCGCTCCGGTAAGCAGGTGGCGGCGGGGCCGAGCGAATGGCGTCGGAGGACGACGGATCCGAAGGTGGCGGCTCCATTTCTGGGGGAATCCAGCGGCAGGAGGCGAGGGCAGCGCCGAGAGAGCTCCGGCTCCGGCAAACTCCCATGGCGGCGGTGGTTCCTGCAGGGCAGCGGCACTGGTGAGGAGCAGCGAGAGAGAAACGGAGGGAGAAGAAAGGAGAGGGGGCGCGGGGCACTGGCCTGGGTCGGAGGTTCTCATCGGCAGCAAGGCTCTGGTGGCCGGCGAGTGCAGGACGGCAGCGATGGAGATCAGGCGTTGTCCGATCCAGGCGAGGGAGGTTGGAGGGGCTCGGGACGAGCGGGATCCGGCGGCGGGCACTTCGTACCGGGCGGGCTGCGGCCGGGCCCGGCGGGCCGCGATGTGGTGGAGGGCACGGGGAGGCGACGTGGCGGCTTGCCACTGGCCACGGGCGGCGCTAGGTGGTGGCGCAGCCAATGGCTACGCGCCAAGTGGCAGGGACGAGGTGGAGGGTGCAGGAAAACAAGGAGGATGGCGGCGGCGGCTAGTTAGGATGGCATGGGAAACGAGGGAGGAGAGGGATGACCAGATTTGTAAGGGGGAGGTGGTTTAAATAGGCAGGTTTAGGGTTAGGAGGATTTTGGAGCGTTTCGGAGCACCCGATCACGATCCGACGGTTTTGATCGAGAGGAGGGGTTTAGCTGGGTTAGGTGGGTTGGGGAGAGTGGGTTGGGCTGAGAGGAGAGAGACGGAAATGCAGCCCGGCAACCTTTCCGGAGACCGAAAACGTCCGACGAAAAGACTGGCTATATTGCCACTATAGTTAACCGTTGGGGCGTCAAACGGACTCGGAATGCGATGAAACTTGGCAAACGACCTACTAACAACATAACAAGACCGCACGCCAACTCTCATCCCATTCCAGGAACATTTTTCGGCCACTTAGAAAATGATATTTCGGACGTGCCGCGGGCACGTGCAAGTGTGTCTGGGCTCAGAACGGACAATGGAAAGAACGGGGAGACCGGGACGGATGCAAGTTTGAAAACATGATGATGCAATGCACATGATGACATGGCAAGATGCAACACGCAAGCGAATGACAAGGCAACATCAGCGAATAACTGAAAGACACCTGGCGCATCGGTCTCGGGGCGTTACAAATAAAGATAGGTGAAGTAGAAAAAAAGGGTCATATTTCATTCTAGCATTCTAAGACTTTTCTTTAAGCTTAGCTTAAAGTTTCTTAAGATCAGATCTATCATTGCAAGCTAAAAAGTCTCTAGCAGTTTCTTCATCCATAACATAACCCTCGGGCACAACAGGCAATTCATATCTAGGGGGAGAATCTTTATCATCACTTTCATCAATATTATCAGTTTCAACAATTTCACTCTCTCTAACCCTAGCAAGTTGTTCATCAAGAAATTCACCTAGTGGCGCAGTAGTATCAAGCATGGAAGTAGTTTCATCATAAGCATCATGCATAGCAGAAGTGGCATCATCAATAACATGCGACCTATCAGAATCAATAGCATGTGTAGGTGTCGCAAGTTTACTCAAAACATAAGATGAATCAAGTGCAGAGCTAGATGGCAGTTCCTTACTTCCCCTCGTAGTTGAGAGAAAATATTGGTTCTTTGATATTTCAAGTTCTTCATAGTGACCAGCAGATATAAATCCCAAGTGACTCAAAGAATATAGCTATGCTCCCGGCAACGACGCAAGAAAATAGTCTTGATAAACCACAAGTATAGGGGATCACGACAGTTTTCGAGGGTAGAGTATTGAACCCAAATTTATTGATTCGACACAAGGGGAGCCAAAGAATATTCTCAAGTATTAGCAGCTGAGTTGTCAATTCAACCACACCTGGAAACTTAATATCTGCAGCAAAGTGTTTAGTAGCAAAGTAATATGATAGTAGTGGTAATGGTAGCAAAAGTAATATTTTTGGTTTTATAGTGATTGTAACAGTAGCAACGGAAAAGTAAATAAGCGAAGAACAATATATGAAAAGCTCGTAGGCAATGGATCAGTGATGGATAATTATGTCGGATGCGATCAATCATGCAACAGTTATAACATAGGGTGACACAGAACTAGCTCCAATTCATCAATGTAATATAGGCATGTACTCTGAATATAGTCATACGTGCTTATGGAAAAGAACTTGCATGACATCTTTTACCCTACCCTCCTGTCGCAGCAAGGTCCTATTGGAAACTAAGGGATATTAAGGCCTCCTTTTAATAGAGTACCGGACCAAAGCATTAACACATAGTGAATACATGAACTCCTCAAACTACAGTCATCACCGGTAAGTATCCCGATTATTATCACTTCGGGGTTAATGGATCTTAACACATAATAGGTGACTATAGACTTGCAAGATAGGATCATGAACTCACATATATTCATGAAAACATAATAGGTTTAGATCTGAAATCATGGCACTCGGGCCCTAGTGACAAGCATTAAGCATAGCAAAGTCATAGCAACATCAATCTCAGAATATAGTGGATACTAGGGATCAAACCCTAACGAAACTAACTCGATTACATGATAAATCTCATCCAACCCATCATCGTCTAGCAAGCCTATGATGGAATTACTCACGCACGGTGATGAGCATCATGAAATTGGTGATGGAGGAAGGTTGATGATGACGATGGCAACGGATTCCCCTCTCCGGAACCCCGAACGGACTCCAGATCAGCCCTCTCAAGAGAGTTTAGGGCTTGGCGGCGGCTCCGTGTCGTAAAATGCGATGAATCCTTCTCTCTTATTTTTTTCTCCCCGAACATGAATATATGGAGTTGGAGTTGAGGTCGGTGGAGCGTCAGTGGGCCCACGAGGAAGAGGGTGCGCCCAGGGGGTAGGTGTGCCCCCACCCTCGTGGACAGGGTGTGGGCCCCCTGACGTTGATTCTTTTGCCAGTATTTTTTATATATTCCAAAAATAATCTCTGTTGATTTTCATGTCATTCCGAGAACTTTTATTTTTGCACAAAAATAACACCATGGCAATTCTGCTGAAAACAGCATCAGTCCGGGTTAGTTCCATTCAAATTATGTAAGTTAGAGTCCAAAATAGGGGCAGAAGTGTTTGGAAATGTAGATACGTTGGAGACGTATCAGCGGCATACGTACTGCGCGTACATAACTACGCACTAAAAATACCATGGGCAGAGACAGAGGCATAGCCAGACTGTGGTCCACAATGTGGCTCTACCTTCCTTGGACACACATACTTTTACTTTTCTTTTTATCCTTTTCTGGTTTCTTTTCTGCAGGCCCCTCTCGACGGCCTCATAATCGGTCCTTCCGAAGGACAGATATACCAAGGTGGCAAGTAGCACATACGTGTGGGGGAATCTCTAGATGTTCTTCTAAACAATCATTCTACCTGCTTTTAGCACCCATACGCAGCCCCCCCTTGGTCTTGGCACGTTAAATAGCCATTGTTGCTTATCGCACTATTTGTACAAAATATGCTTTGACGTATTAATCAAACTATAATGGAAACAGTTTGCGGCCCGACTTTTGTGGCACTAGCTTGCTACTTCATTTTGTCTTGATAATCTTATCAATTGCACTCGTACACTTTGGTACGCCTTAAATCGCCAGGAGCTTTATTGCGCTCCATTCTATGGCAACAAAGTCCGAACACTTTTACAATACAGTTTGGCACCCCGAAATTCAGCATTATATGCATTGGCTCCGAATCATGTCTTTGGTCAATAGTTGGGTTGCCCGGCTCCTGTTCTTACTACCTTACGTGCTCTATCGGCTAGGGTAGTAAAGGGAGAACTACTGCGATTGTGTCTTATCCAGATGAGCACCTCAGTAGAGAAATCCGAAAACTGACTATCATGATGCGGCATGAGCCGGTCAGCTGTTCGAAGGTTAGAAATCTTTTGCCATTTTTTTCGCATTATGTGATGAATTGGTCTTTACCCCATCAGGTGTTTACAGCACCCTAGTTTGGAATCACGAATACTAGGGGTTGCGCCTAAAATTCTGTTGTCAAACTCCTATGGCTAAGTGAGGCTGATAAAGCCACATAGTCCAATTGTCTGGTTCGTTGCACTAAATACCTCCTTGAAGGACCAAACTTTTGGATAAATAGTGTTTTATATTCATCCCGAACACCCCCGTACTACCTACGCGGGGGCTGAAGCCGACGACTGGCCAACTCTCAAACCTAATAAAATGGCCGCACACGAGGTAAAATTTTAAATAATAAACAACAAAGTGTTATATTACATATCACCCTTGTTTTCATCATACAGGAAGGGACAATATGAATGATTTCATTCAAAGATAATGCCTTTTGAACACTTTCCTTCTACAATACGAGATCCACTCAAGACATCTTCAAAATACCACTCGGGCGTGCGGTGCTCCTTGCCCACGGGCGGTCCTTCGGTCGGAAACTTGACATCATCCATCTTTTCCCATTGTATCTAGACACAGGCGAAGGCCATCCGTGCACCTTCTATGCAAACTGACCGCTTGATGATGTCCAGACGGGGGCAGACATTGACCAGCCGCTTCACGAGCCCGAAGTAGCTGCTGGGTATGACTTCGGCAGGCCATAGCCGGATTATCAAATCCTTCATGGCTAGTTCGGACACCCTATGCAGTTCGACCAACTGTTTTAGCTGATCGCTAAAGGGCACCGGATGTTCTGGCGCAAGGTATTGCGACCAGAACAGCTTCTCCGTTGAGCTCCCCTCTTCGGCTCGGAAGAACTCCGCAACATCGGCAACACTGCGCGGCAGATCCGCAAACGCCCCTGGAGAAATCCAAATCCGGGTCAGTAAGAGGAACCTTTTCTTCACATACTTGCTCTACATAATAAAGGCCTTGCCAGCCGTGATTTTTCTGGCCTCTTGGATCTCCTGGAGGGCGCCTTGGGATTCGGCCCAGGCATCTGGTGCACTTCGGCGGGCCTTGGCAAGTTCGGAGTCTTGATTCGCAACGTGGTGCTCCAAGGACTCGCATTTCTGCACAGCGTCCTGGAGCTCCTGCTAGACCTCGCCAACCCTGGCCTCGTGTTTCTCATGAGCGTCTTGTTCCTTTGCTGCTCTCTACTCGGCCTCGGCCAGCGCCTTCTTGAGGGCCTCCACCTCGGTCTCCGCCCCTAACAATAAATATCATGACACTAGGGTTAGTACAAATCATCCATCCTTTCCGGATATACACAAGGACATTGCATACCTTGTTTATCTTCTAGCTGCTTTTTTACACGGCCGAGTTCTCCCTCTGCCCGCTCCAGCCTCTGCTTCAGTCCGGAGACTTCTGTAGCATGAAAGGTCGCGGCTAGCAGCGACGCCTGCTTATTCGCATAGACATATATGGTTAGTCTCCTGCGAAAAACTATTTGATCCTCTGTTCAGCTATTCTTTCTGAACACCGAATAGAGTCTCAGGGGCTACCGTCTATACTATGACTTTATTTTTACATAATTACGTCGCTTACCTCAAAGCCTGTTAGAAGTTGGGTATAGGCTTCGGTCAGTCCGCTCTTAACAGAATGAACCCTTTCAATCACCGTACCCATGAGGGTGCGGTGTTCTTCCACAATAGAAGCGCCTCTCAGCATTTCCATTAGAGTATCTGGTGCCTCTGGATGGACAAAGGTCACCAGTGGGATAGGTGCACCTCCTTCTTTCGAAGGAGGTTGCCTGCTTCATTCTGGCGCCATATGGGCCTCCGGAACAATATTCATCTGGGGGCCGCACTGGATATGGCCCCCATCGCCAGTCTCTAGGGGGTTTTGCTCCCCCAGGTGTCCGGCAGCCGAGGTTTTGCCCTCCAGCGCCATCCTAATGGCCCTCTGCACCTCTCCCTGGCTCGTAAAGGTCCGTCGGGACACCGCCTCAGCGTCGTCCGTGCCTTGGGAGAGGTGGTTGTCGGCAGCGAACCGCTGTCCACAGCCTTTGGATCCAACGAACCTCTCGATGAGGATCGCTGGGAATAGTCGTGGGCCGGACTGTAGCGCGTGATTCAACACGTCAGAATTACAAAATAAGAGAGTCGGACATATAAGTGCGTCAGAGCCTTCAAAAACTTACGATCTGGCCGGGGGCTTCTCCCTGGGGCGCCACTCCGAGCTGCTGGCGGTGTCTGACACGGTGTCGTCTGCGAGGGAAGTTTTCCCCTCTTGGACGCTTCGGCCTCCAGAAATGTGGAGGCCACCCTTTTCTTCCTTCCCCCGCTGGGGGAGTTACTTTCCTCCTCCTCCTCCTCCTCCTCGTCGGTGGCGGGTGAGGATTGGGTCTTGACGTCTTTGGACGTCATGTCCGAAGTGCTCTTCTAATGGAGGCCACCTCTGGCCCCTTGGCCTTCTTCTCCGGTGCCTGGTAGGGCGCCGGAACCATCATCTTCGGCAGAAGAGGAATTGCAGGGTCTTCGGGCAGCGGAGCTGGACTCTTTATCAGCTCTGGCTTCTTCGTCCAGCTCTAAAAAAATATAAAGATGGGGAAGCTTAGACATGCCCCTTGAATATGTGATTAAAGGACACACCTTGAAAACACACAGGACTGGCAGGGTGGGTCGGGTTGTACCCACGGTCTTCAGTCTCCTTTGGCCATGTTTTGTCGGCCTTGAAGAGCACCTTCCAAATACCTTCGTGTGCAACGCCGAAGAAGTGTTGCAGGGTCTGGTGCTTAGCTGGATCGAATTCCCACAAATTGCAGGTCCGGCTTTGGCATGGAAGGATCCAGCGAAAGAGCATCACCTGGATCACATTGACAAGCTTGATGTTCTTGTCAACCATGCTCTTTATGCGCATTTGCAGCACTATCAGCTCGTCCGACGAGGCCCGGTCGAGGCCCTTCTCTAGCCAGGTGGTGAGCCGCATTGGGGGCCTGGACCTGAACTCAGGGACTTCGGCCCAGGTGGTGTCGCAGGACTCTGTGACATAGAACCACTATTTTTGCCACCCTTCAACAGTCTCCATGAAAGTGCCTTTGGGCCACACGACATTGGGCATCTTGCTCACCATGGCGCCTCCGCACTCGGCGTGTTAGCCGTCCACCACCTTCGGCTTCACATTGAAGATCTTCAGCCACAATCCGAAGTGGGGTGAGATGCAGAGGAAGGCCTCACACATGACAATAAATGCCGAGATGTTAAGGAAGGAGTTGGGGCCAGATCGTGGAAATCCACCCGATAATAGAACATAAGTTCCTGGACGAATTGGTGGAGTGGAAACCCCAGCCCACTGACGAAGTGGGGGATGAAAACTACCCTCTCGTGGGGCTCCGGGGTAGGGATGATCTGTCCCTCGGACGGAAGCCGATGGGCGACTTCCTTGGCCAAATATCCGGCCTCCCAGAGCTGTGTGATGTCCTTCTCCTTGATAGAGGACACCATCCACTTGCCTTGCGCTCCAGATCTGGACATGACTAGAGAGCTATTTGCAGGCGAAAAGGATGAGGACTTGGGTGCTGGAGCTCGAGAACTGATGGGCAGAGAGAGAGAAGGCGTGGGTGAAAGGGGGTGAGTCCTTATCCCTTTATAAAGGCAACGAATATCAAGCGCCTCCCCACTAGCCTTAAAACTCGCCTGTTTCCCAAGGGCCGTGCAGGCGGCACAGTTGGATTACCCACGCCCGTATTGATGAGAATCCCGTAATAAGGGGACACGATCTCTGCTTTGACAAGATGTGCCAATAAAACCGCATCTCGAAATATGAAGTGGCAGGCCGGAAAACGGTTCGAAATAATGACCGGGTGGTAATGTGGTGTCATGCTACAAAAAGTTGTCAGCGGATTGGACTCGTGAAATATTATACTCTCTACAGTTGTGTGTGGTGCTTTTTTTGCAGAGCCGGACACGTTCTTTGTGTTCGAAAGCTGTTTTGAAGTAAGCGGAGGAGGCCGTCTTGCAATGCCGAAGACAATCTGCGCGCCGGACACCTTGTCATTGAAGCCTGGTTCAGGGCTACTGAGGGAGTCCTGGACTAAGGGGTCCTCGGGCATCCAGCCTGTTGGACATGGGCCGGACTGTTGGGCCATGAAGATACAAGACTAAAGATTCTCTCACCCGTGTCCGGATGGGACTCTCCTTGGCGTGGATGGCAAGCTTGGAGTTCGGATATGAAGATTCGTTTCTCTGTAACCGACTTAGTATAACCCTAGTCCCCTCCCGTGTCTATATAAACTAGAGGGTTTAGTTCGTAGAGGCAATCATAATCATATAGGCTAGACTTCTAGGGTTTTTAACCATTACGATCTCGTGGTAGATAAACTCTTGTAACCCCCATACTCATCAATATTAATCAAGCAGGACGTAGGGTATTACCTCCATCGAGAGGGCCCGAACCGGGGTAAAACTTCGTGTCCCTTGTCTCATGTTACCATCAACCTCGGACGCATAGTTCGGGACCCCCTACCCGAGATCCGCCGGTTTTGACACCGACAATCACAGCCGGAGACTCACCTTCAATCGGGAGAGCCACCAATCGTGTTGCCGCAGCAATCATATTAACTAGAGGGTTAGAATAATGACCCGGTGGTGTCGGAACATGCTGAGACGGAGCCATATCCAAACGAGGCAGATCCATAGCACGCGGCTATACCGGTGCTCCGGTCACGGGCGTCTCAATCGCCCAGTTCACCACGGGCGGGTCACTGGTCCTTGCCCCAGGTGTGTTGAAAAGGTTCCTCGCATCATACTCTAGAGGTAAACGACTCTAGTGCCTCCTTCTCATGATGGCATTTGAAGCGTTTTGACCCAAGGTAAGTCGGAAAGATTCTACATGAATCTGTTGTGCCTGAGCGTCCAAAGCAGCTCACTCCATGGCCATCCTAGCGTTCTCAGCCGCTAGCTCTTCCTTGGCTTGAGCTATCTCATCTTGTAGCTTAGCAACATCCACTTTATACTGCTCGTGAGTGTCCGGGGTCACCTCCGCCCCCATCAAAGCTGCCAAAGGATCCAACATTCAGTCAAAACCCAAGCCAGCGGGCGCCCAGAACAGCTAGCCCCAGCCATCGCCACAACCATTGAGCTGGAAGTCATAGCTGCAACGGTCATTGAACCGAGCACCGGCTCTGTACCGGCCATGAAGATTGCAACCCTGTTCGGCAGCTCATAGGGGTGCGAAATACTGTCGCCATCAGAACAACCCACAAGCCGGCCGGCCTGCAGTTGATACATTGAATCGGTCTCAATAGTTGACGACTCACTATCAGAGCAGATGGGCGTCTCACCACCAGACAGAGATCCTTCCTCAAATTCCGCCCCATGGATGAAACCGACAAATGCATGCTTCATAGCGGTTTGAACCTTGGTGGGCCGTGCAAGTTGAGCCGTCTCGATGATGTCGGTGCAGGTGTCCGGCTCAGGGCCCGACTCGTCGATCTTGACGATGAAGACGTGTATTCCGCCGAAGGGGACCTGGTAACCGTACTCAATTGAGCCGGCCTCGGGGCCCCAGCCAACGTCGTCGATGTAGATCTTGCCACGATGACTCTTGGTCATCCGGCCCACGGCGTATCCCTTGATCCCTGCGAAGCTGCCCTTCAAGAACTCGAAACCACCGTGCGTTGGCCCCATGGTGGGCGCCAACTGTCATGGACTTAACACGACATATGCCCTAGCGAAAGGACTTAGTCGTGGAGCTATCGCAACTAGGTTAGCTTGAAGGGGTTAATCAGGACAAAGGACACAGAGAGTTTATACTAGTTTGGCCCCTCGCAACGAGGTAAAGGTTACTCCAGTTTGGGGTTGTATTGCTAGGGTTTCGATTACCAGGGAGCGAATACGCTTGAACTAGTTCTCGATCTCTTGTTTCTTACCCTAACCCGCTGTCGGGTTACCCCTTTGTATACACAGGTGGATGCCCGGCGGCTTACAGAGTCCCGGCCGGCTCATACACACCGTGTCCCGCTTGGTGACCAACTAAGCTTGCCTTACAATACAAGTCATACAATATGGCGATTCATACCAATGTTCCTCAAATCACCTCCGGGTCTTGGGCTTTCAATAAGATTGCTCTATGGACCGACATCCTCATTGTCTTCCTGGGCATTCTCTTCTTAAGCCACCAATGGCATGACCCGGCCCCTCCTGGGTGGGTCATACCCGATAGTTATATCCCCAACAATTGTTGTCGCTACTACTATCAAAACTATCATATTACTTTGCTACTGATCACATTGCTGCAGATAATTAATCTCCAGGTGTGGTTGAATTGACAACTCAGCTGCTAATACTTGCAAATATTCTTTGGCTCCCATTGTGTCGAATCTATAAATTTGGGTTGAATACTCTACCCTCGAAAACTGTTGCGATCCGCTATACTTGTGGGTTATCACACCCAAATGACGAGGTTCATACCCATTGATCATATAATACACTGGGATGGCTCACCCGCGAGGAACCCGACGACATGCATACCAGGGGGCACTAGGCCCATTAGAAACCTGACAACAAGAGGGAGCCTAGAGGAAGGGATAAGTGTTCCCTGAACAACTTGATCCCCAAGTTGATGGCGGCAGCGACCTAGATTGCATCTCCCATTTTAATACCCTAGCCTCCACCGTGTATATAAGGGGAGGTGATACGTCTCCATCGTATCTACTTTTCCTAACGCTTTTCCTCTTGTTTTGGACTCTAATTTAAATGATTTGAATGAAACTAACCCGGACTGATGCTGTATTCAGCAGAACTACCATGGTGTTGTTTTTGTGCAGAAATAAAAGTTCTCATAATGGCATGAAACTTTTTGGAGAATTTTTATGGAATAAAAGAACAATACTGGAGCCAAGAACCACCGGAGGGGGCCTGGGTGAGTGTCGGTGTCAAAACCGACGGATCTCGTAGTAGGGGTCCTAAGCTAGGCGTCTTGGAGCGATGGTAACATGTACACAGATTTTACCCAGGTTCGGGCCCTCTTGATGGAGGTAAAACCCTACGTCCTGCTTTTGATTGTATTCATATGGGGGTAGTACAGAGTACATGTGTCTACCATGAGATGGTAATGAATATGAGATATTGTCTATTGACTAGCCTGGCCTCGGTTTATATATGCACCGTAGGCCTAGGGTTTAGAGGAGTCCTTGTCTTGGGCGCCAAGTCTTGTGGAGTCTTCCTTGTATGCTGCAGGGGTTGTCCGAACTGGCCCATGAGTATGCGGCCATGGGGTCATCGGCCCAATCTAACTGATCAGGAAACGACGTGGTGAGTACCCCCTAGTCCAGGACACCGTCAGTAGCCCCCTGAACCGGTCTTCAAGTTGGGGAAGCTCCTTGATTCTTCCAAACTGTTCTTCATCTTCGGTCGTCGATCTTGAAAACTGGTTCAACAAATCTTCCCATCTTTGATCTTGAGGATCGCCAAAGTGCATCCGAAGAGTTTACACGTCGGGTACCCGAGGAGCCCCTTTAAGTTTCTGGCCTTTATCAATGCCTTGTTGTTTCCACGCCCACCTCGGGTTTGAAGTTGTCCCCGTGCGGTGGTGTCCTCTTGCATCCGAGCTCCAACGCCGGACTGCATTTGAGGTATCTTTTGCAGCCAAGCACCAACGCCGGGCCGCTTTCCGAGCTCCAATGCCGGAATGTATCCGAGCTCCAATGCCAGACTATGTCCAAGCTCCAACGCCAGACTGTATCCGGGCTCCAACACTGTACTAAATCCGAGGTGTCATAAATCACCTTGGTTCAAAAAATTTGAAGGAGTTTAGCCGAGCTTAATGCCGGAAATGCCCTCTATGGAGCCAGCCACTAGCGCCCAAGCTTTATGCCGGACTGCTTCTGAGGTGGTGCACCACCCGGACTGTGGGTCGATTTTTTGTCAGTATTTTTGATTAGTGCAATTTATTCTCTGCCGAGATATATAGCAAGTAGCCCTCAAGGTGTGTATCGGTCTAAAACCCGAGATGCACCTGAAGGATGACATAAGACCGCTGATCCCAGTAGCCACTGGGACTCAGGTTGATTTGCAAAATCATCCTGAGGATCAACTCCTAGCTCGGCAGAATACTTCGGGACACAAAAAGCGGCGTGCTTAGTCCTCAAGCCTCAGGTTGGGTGCGTCCGACCAACCTGAGGATCAAAATCTCCTCGGAAATTGTATTGCACTTAAAATTTTCTACACTGGACATGCAATGCAGTAGCCCCCGAGACACTGGTCGGGTGGCAACACCAGATTAGGGGATCGATGTGCCCCTTTAATATTTGTAAATAATAAGCGTGAAGCCCAGTAGCACCCGAACCTTAATGCGGGCACAGGTGGCCGAATTAAGGATCGATATCCATATTAAAATCACAAATTATGTGTAATGAGTCTATGTATCCAAGGACGTTACATCATTAATGCTTGGATCCGCGTTGTACAAAACTTTGTTGATCGACCATCTGCTTCCACCTCCTCGGCCAGTAGCCGAGGAGTGTTTGTTCTATTTTATAAAGCCTTTATGAGGGCAAAGATTTACGACAAACTAGGCAATCTGGCCATACGGTTTTATAAACAAAGGTACGCAGAGAGATATGTTATATTACTGTTTAACATAAGAGATGTATTCCAAGGAAAATAGTCCCGCTATCGGTTCCTTTCTTTGGGTTATCATGCTAAGCATGATCATGAAACCTCAGCTCTAATGTAAGAGCAAAATATTGAGGATTTAGTTTGGGAGGCCAGTTACTACCCCCGGTAGTGTTCGGCGACAGTCGAGGTCAAGCCATAAACACTTCGGCCAATGTTATGAATGGCCCATCATTTAACACAGTCATCGGATCGCTGACCAGTTTACGCTTATTGTGACAGTCAGTTTTTGGCTTTCTCCACTGAGGTGCTTAACCATGTGAGCTGGAAGCACAATCGCAGTGGTTCTCCCTTTGCACACCTTGTCGAACAAAGTCGAACGTAGGAGGCAAGCGAAGGATCCAGGCAACCCAACTATTGACCGAAGACACAATTTGAAACCGATGCATATATAGCAATGTCCGAGAATGTTTTTGCCGAATCTCTAAAGGTGTCCGGCGTTGCACTGCGACACTTGTGCTGAAAACACACAAATAGTTTGAAAGTGCCATAAGCTTGGAAAACCAAAAAAGTGAGTAAAAACTTGACATCCAAACAAGATCAAGTGTCCGGTGCCAATCCGAAAATTGGAAAAAAAAATTGTGCTTCTGTCGTGCTTTAACATGACACATCCGATCTCAAGACTTCAGCGGGTCAGCCTACGGCTTCAAGCTCCTTATCCCAAAGGCGGAGTACTTCTCCGAGGTCAGTTTAGCAAGCTAAACTCAAGCGGCTTTCAGAGAGAAGACAGGCTATCTGACTATTGACCATAAACTCGAGTCGAAAAAGGAGCGGTAGAAAAAAAACTTTGCAATGACTAAGAAGAAAACACATTTACTATAAAACAACTCATATAAATTTTAATAGCCCCCGAGTGACTTGGGTAAAATAATTTTATGTATAATGATTGTATGTACCAAAGTACTTATATTATATCTGTGTTCACCCGACTTTAAACGCGTCTTAACCAGCCGTCGGCTTCTCCCTCTTCGGCCAAGGGCCAAAAAGTGTCATGTACTCCACCTGTCGAGAGTATGGACGGTGTTTCCGGTGACCAGGCAATCAGGCCATAAGGCTGTAACAGACAAAGCACGCTCAGGGAACTTATGCTATGTTACTAACGAAGTGTAAGAAGCATCTTCGAAGAAAATAGTACCCCCACCGATACCTTCCTTTGGTGCTCATTATTATATGAGACTTGTGCAATAGATTTTTTGTACTCATGAGTTCCGTTGTGTGCCGACCATGATTGAAAACAATAAGAGCGCTAGCTTTCGACTTCACCCAGTCTGAGGTCAGAGCTCGGATGACCCGGTCATGACAATCGTAGAGGTGCTCCCTTTACTCCCTAGCCAAACAATCGGGAACGTAGGGGTAAGCACAGGAGCCAGGCAACCCAGCATGCGGAACACTTAAGTCAATATGGTGCATATTGTGGCGTAATACACGAACAAGGAACGAAGCCGTACAAGGATAATCATATGCAAGAGGAAAAGCTTCATGAAGGAAGCCCCCAAGTAAATGGGGTATTTGAATTTGTGCGTCACAGACAAAGTTTTGACAAGTAAGTTTTTCACATACAACTTTTTACCAAAAAGGTATAATGCTTGGTCGAACCGAATAAAATTTAAAACTTTGAGCAGAAAGCGACTTAGCTGGTTAATGTGTTCGGCATTGATGACGCGGTCCAAGCTTGATGCGGGGCAAGGTTCCAGCCCCCAGGCTGGTCCCGAGGTGGCCGAGCGGAGAGTTTGGCACTCCGAAAAGGTGAAGCCCCCAGTCCCGCCGCGGTGATGGAGTAGGTTGGCGGGTGACACCGGAGTCTCCGGCTGAGTAGCTAGGTTGGCGAAGTGACGACGTGGGGTTGCCTACAAAGGGCAGCGCGCCAAGGTGACAACACAATTTGGTCGATGGAGGAGACAACGCGGCTCAGTCTAAGTCGATTGGCTACACAGATAAAATAGTGCCAACCAAAAGTAATGACAGATAATATAAAAAAAATTCTTCTACTCAATTAATATAAGTGAAGTAAATAATGAAAGAGATATGGCCTGAGCGTCGAGGTCGGCCCGGCAGAGCCGCAATGTGAAAAAGTTGACACAGGGACAAGCGTCGACGCGACGTCATGACTTGGTCAAGGTCGGCGGGACGACGATATCGCCTTGCCGAGGTGTTAGCGCGGCCCAACCTAGATAGATTGCCTGCACACACAAAGTAGTGTAACCAAGAAATAATAATAGTGTAAAAAGGTGCACAATTAATATATGCGAAGCGAATAGTCCGGCTGATCGTCGAGGTCGGCTCGATGGTATGACGACGTTGTGGCACGGCGATGTCGAAATAGGTCGGCTGGCCTAGGTGACGGCGAGAGGCTGGCCAGACCGTCAACGTGCACATGTTTCGGAAAAATATCTCTGCAAAAATAATGCAGTGCAAAATAACAGAAGATATTCTGTGTGCAATAATTTTAGGAGCTAACCGAATAGTTAGGGAAAGATAAAACCTGTTCACCGGCGGCGACGACCTTAGCAGACCAAAGCAAACGTATGAACTGATCCGTACTGAACATGCTGCAAAAATAGTCGTCACTATACTTAGTAGTAATTTTGTTTTACGTACTTGTCAACAAAAGTAATGAGGAACCGGCAATCGACTAGGTGGGGATTGAATAATAAAAAGGGGAAAAACAAATCTCCCTGTGGTGTGCTGCCATCGAGCCAAGCTCTGATCGGTGCACTGCCCCGCACTGTCTTTTCAACATGCATGATTTCTCTGGCTGGACCCTCCACCGCCGCCGTGCTGCTGCGCATGCATATGTTCGTCCAACTGTGGATAAAGGTGCATCGACGAAACGCCCCTTGATGCAAAGCTAGATAGCACTGTTCATCAGTTAGATTTAAAAAATCATGCTACAAAAACTAGCACTTGATTAAGTTGGTCATGCGACAGAGGGAAATACTGCCTCTTTATAGTACTAGTGCATGAAAGCGACATCTATGTGCTGAATTAAAAAGAAAGAGGATAAAGAAAAGGAAAGAAATCCCTTGATGGCCGACGCCTATGCGGGATTGTCCTTGGCGCTGCATGTGTTTGCTCGATCTTGGCCAGTACTCCTTGGGACCTAGCACAGTGTACGTCACGCAAGGCCGGCCGCTGGTATCTCTATGAAGGCATCTGACGGAGGCCTCGACTCGCCTGCTATATTCGGATCGCCCACCATGGCTGCAGATTAAAACTAATCTGCAAACAAAAATAGCGCAAGACTACAGGCAATAATTGCAAAGGAAATTTGATGTAGAAAAAATAGATTGAATTGAAATCATAACACCTGATTTATGTTGTCGATCCGTGACGACACCTAGAAGGCTCTCAATGAAAGCACCAATGTCGGTGTCAAAACCGGCGGATCTCATATTAGGGGTCCTAAGCTAGGCGTCTTGGAGCGATGGTAACATGGACACGAATTTTACCCAGGTTCAGGCTCTCTTGATGGAGGTAAAACCCTACGTCCTGCTTTTGATTGTATTCATATGGGGATAGTACAGAGTACATGTGTCTACCACGAGATTGTAATGAATATGAGATATTGTCTATTGACTAGCCTGGCCTCGGTTTATATATGCACCGTAGGCCTAGGGTTTAGAGGAGTCCTTGTCTTGGGCGCCAAGTCTTGTGGAGTCTTCCTTGTATGCTGCAGGGGTTGTCCGAACTGGCCCATGAGTATGCGGCCATGGGGTCATCGGCCCAATCTAATTGATCGGGATACGACGTGGTGAGTACCCCCTAGTCCAGGACACCGTCAGTGGGCATAACCCACCAGGGCACCCCCCTCCTGGCGCGCCCAGGTGGGTTGTCCCCACCTAGTAGCCCCGCAGACCCTGATTCCAATGCTATAAATTCACATTTTCAGAGAAAAAAGTATGAGAGAAAGAATTATCGCATTTCACGAGACAGAGCCACCGCCACCTCCCATTTTTCATCGGGAGGCCACATCTAGAGTCTGTTTGGGGATTCAGAGAGGGGGATCTTCGATATTCGTCATCATCAACCATTGTGTATCGCCAATTCCATCATGCTCCCAACCGGGAGTGAGTAATTCCTTCGTAGGCTCGCTGGTCAGTGAGGAGTTGGATGAGATTCATCATGTAGTCGAGTTAGTTTTGTTAGGGCTTTATCCCTATTATCCATTATGTTCTGAGATTGATGTTGCTATGACTTTGCCATGCTTCATGCTTGTCACTTTGGGTCCGGGTGCCATGATTTCAGATCTGAACCGTTTATGTTATCACCATTATATCTATTTTCTTCATGCTTGTCACTTTGGGTCCGGGTGCCACAGTAGTCGGGATACTTTTTGATGATGATCGTAGTTTGAAGAGTTCATGTATTCACTATGTGATAATGCTTTGTTCCGGTACTCTATTAAAAGGAGGCCTTAATATCCCTTAGTTTCTATTAGGACCCCGCTGTCACTGGAGGGTAGGACAAAAGATGTCATGCAAGTTCTTTCCATAAGCACATATGGCTATTTACGGAATGCATGCCTACATTATATTAATGAACTGGAGCTAGTGCCATATTGCCCTAGGTTATGACTATTATATGATGAATATCATCCAACGAATTCACCGATCCAATTCCTACGAATTTCTCTTATATTGTTTCTGCTAAGTTACTACTGCTGCTGTTACTGTTACACTTGCTACAAAACCATTGCTATCACTGTTACTGTTACTATTGCTATTGCTACTACTATCAAAACTATCATACTACATTGCTACTGATCACTTTGTTGTAGATAATTAATCTCTAGGTGTGGTTGAATTGACAACTCAGCTGCTAATACTTGCAAATATTCATTGGCTCCCCTTGTGTCGAATCAATAAATTTGGGGTGAATACTCTGCCCTCGAAAACTGTTGCGATCCCCTATACTTGTGGATTATCAAGACCTTTTTCTGGCGTCGTTGCCGGGGAGCATAGCTATATTTGTTGAGTGACTTGGTATTATTATCCAATTATCACTATGAAGAATCAGAAGGATACTAAACTCAAGATTGTTCCCTCTAGGACGAGGGGAGGTAAGGAACTTCCATCACACTCTTTACTTGATTCACCTTTTGTTTTGAGTAGACTTGCAACACCACCACATGTTATTAATCCTATTATGTCGCAAGTCATTGATGATGGTACTTCTGCTATGGATGATACTCATGATGATGCTCGTACCTTGCTTGATGATAATGTGCCACTAGGTGAATTTCTTTATGAAGAACTTACTAGAACTAAAGCTCTTGAGAATGCTAAAACTGATAAAATTATTGAAACTAAAAATCTTGAAACACCTATTAGACCTACTCCTCCTAGATATGAAAATTGCCTAAGATACCGGAAGGTTATGTTATGGATGAGGAGACAACTGGAGACTTTCTTGCTTGCAGTGATAGGGATTATCTTAATAAATTATTATGCAAATGAAAGAAAAATCTTTGAATGCTAGAATGAAATGTGATCCTAAGTTTGCTACTTCACCTATCTTTGTTGATGATAAGGATTATGAATTCTCTGTCGACCCAGAGTTAATTACTTTGTTTGAATATGATCCTTTCCATGGTTGTGAAACATAAACTATTGTCGCACATCTTACTAAGTTGAATGACATATCCACCCTTTTTGCTCACGATGAGAAAATTCGCTACTGTTACATTCTAAAATTATTTCTGTTCTCATTAAAGGGTGATGCTAAGACTTGGTATAATACTCTTGCTCCTGGTTGTGTGTGTAGTCCCCAGGATATGATTTACTACTTATCTAAAAAATATTTTCCTTCTCATAAGAAACAAGGTGCCTTACAGGAAATATTTAAGTTTATGCAAATTGAAGAAGAGAGTCTCCCACAAGCTTGGGGGAGGCTTCTCCAATTGCTTAATGCTTTGCATGATCATCCTCTTAAGAAAAATGAAGTACTTGATATCTTCTATAATGGACTAACCGATGCTTCTAGGGACTTCCTAGATAGTTGTGGTTGTTGTGTTTTCAGGGAACGAACTGTTGAACAAGCTGAAGAATGATTCAATAATAGATTTAAAATTATGATGATTGGGCTCTTCCCGAACCACCGCCTAAACCCAATCTGAAGAAGAGGGGTATCTTATATCTCAGTCCTGAAGATACGCACGAGGCAAAGAAATGAATGCAGGAAAAAGGTATTAAAGATGTGGATGTCAAAAATTTACCTCCTATTGAAGAAATACATGTGCTCGATACACCACCACCATCTAAGGTGGTAGAGGAAAATTATTTAATGAAATTCAATGCAATGATAATCCTTAAAATGTGCATCCTAGTCAACGCCTTTATGAGTTTGACAACTACATTAGAAAACAAGATAACTTCAATGCAAATTATGAAACAATTGAAATACAACTCTGCTATGATTGCTCACTTCAGTGACTTGCTATTTAGAATTACCAATGATGTTAGAGGTGTAGGAAAGCATGCCTCTATGTGGTTCAAACTCAACTAGAACAAGTTGCTAAATCTCAAAAAGAATTTCTTGATGAAATGAACAATAATATGAGTGATCATGCTGCCAGAGTAATGGCTAGAGGAGGTAGAATGACTCAGGAACCACTTTATCTTGAGGGACAACCTAAAAGAATTGAACAAGAATCTCAAAGAATTAACGCTGATGCACCTAGTCCTTATAAAAAGAAGAAGAAAAAGAAAAACGATAGGACTTCGCATGCCTCTAGTGAACCTGAAGTAGAAAAGCCTCCTGATAATGATAATAAGGTTTCTATTTCTGATGCTAAAACTCAATCTGGTAATGAACACTCACCTACTGATAATGAAAAAGATAATTATGAGGTTCATGAAGACACTCAAACAAATAATAAAGAACCAGATAATGATGTTGAAATAGAACCAGCTATTGATCTTGATAACCCACAACCCAAGAATAAAAGATACGATAAAAGAGACTTTATTGCTAGAAACAGGGTAAGGAAAGAGAACCATGGGTTCAAAAACCTATGCCCCTTCCACCTAAATCAACTAAGAAGAAAGATGATGAATAATTTGAATGCTTTGCGAAATGATTAGGCCAGTCTTTTTGTGCACTCGTTTAACTGATATCTTAAAGATGGCCCCTTATGCAAAGTACATGAAAGACATTGCTACGTCTTGAGCTTGCGTTGGTTTTCCCCGAAGAGGAAGGGATGATGCAGCAGAGTAGCGTAAGTATTTCCCTCAGTTTTTGAGAACCAAGGTATCAATCCAGTAGGAGCCCACGCTCAAGTCCCTCGTACCTGCACAAAGCGATAGCTACTCGCAACCAACGCGATTAGGGGTTGTCAAGCCCTTCACGGTCACTTACGAGAGTGAGATCTGATAGATAGAATATTTTTGGTATTTTTGATATAAAGATGCAAAGTAAAAAGTAAAGGCAAAGTAAATAGCAAAACAATATAAAAGTGATGGAGATTGATATGATGAGAATAGACCCGGGGGCCATAGGTTTCACTAGTGGCTTCTCTCAAGAGCATAAGTATTCTACGGTGGCTGAACAAAGTACTGTTGAGCAATTGATAGGATTGTGCATAATTATGAGAATATCTAGGCATGATCATGTATATAGGCATCACGTCCGTGACAAGTAGATCGAAACGATTCTGCATCTACTACTATTACTCCACTCATTGAGCGCTATCCAGCATGCATCTAGAGTATTAAGTTAAAAACAGAGTAACGCCTTAAGCAAGATGACATGATGTAGATTGATAAATTCATGCAATATGAAATAAACCCCATCTTGTTATCCTCAATGGCAACGATATAAATACGTGCCTTGCTGCCCCTTCTATCACTGGGTAAGGACACTGCAAGATCGATCCCAAAGCTAAGCACTTCTCCCATGGCAAGAACTACCAATCTAGTTGGCCAAACCAAACGGATAATTCGAAGAGACTTGCAAAGATAACCAATCATGCATAAATGAATTCAAAGAAGATTCAAATATTATTCATAGATAGACTTGATCATAAACCCACAATTCATCGGTCTCAACAAACACACCGCAAAAAGAAGATTAGATCGAATAGATCTCCACAAGAGAGGGGGAGAAGTTTGTATTGAGATTCAAAAAGAGAGAAGAAGCCATCTAGCTACTAACTATGGACCCGAAGGTCTGAGGTAAACTATTCACACTTCATCGGAGGGGCTAGGATGATGTAGAAGCCCTCCGTGATGACGGCCCTCTTTCGGTGGAGCTTCGGAATAGGCCCCAAGATGGGATCTCGTGGATACAGAAAGTTGCGGCAGTGGAATTAGGTTTTTGGCTCCTGTTCTGATCGTTTGGGGGTACGTGTGTATATATAGGAGGAAGGAGTACGTCGGTGGAGCACCAAGGGGCCCACGAGGCAGGGGGCGCGCCCTAGGGGGGGCGCCCCCACCCTCGTGACCACCTCTTTGATCCCTTGCAGTAGGGTCCAAGTCTCTTGGATCACGTTCGGTGAGAAAATCACGTTTTCGAAGATTTTATTCCGTTTGGACTCCGTTTGATATTCCGTTTATCCGAAACACGGAAATAGGCAAAAAACAGCAATTCGGGGCTGGGCTTCCGGTTAATAGGTTAGTCCCAAAAATAATATAAAAGTGGACAATAAAGCCCAATATAGTCCAAAACAGTAGATAATATAGCATGGAGCAATCAAAAATTATAGATATGTTGGAGACGTATCAGACATCATCACCAATAAGAGAAAAATACTGAAAGCTAAAATCTCCACCATGCTTGCTAATTATTCTTTTAAGGATGGTGTACCTAAAAACATTCAGGCCCGGAAAAACCAACTATACCTTGCTCCATCAAAAGAAATCATGTGAAAATTGCTTTGTGTAATTTAGGAGCTGGTGTTAGTGTTATGCCTTTCTATTTGTAAAAAAGACTTGATTTGAAAAAACCACACCTACTGAAATATCTTTGCAAATGGTTGACAAATCAACTGTCATACCTATCGGTATTTGTGAGGATGTGCTCGTTGTTGTTGCTAATGTTACTATATTGACTGACTTTGTTATACTTAAGATGCCTGAGGATGACAACATGTCCATTATCCTTGGTAGACCCTTCTTGAATACTACAAGGGATGTTATTGATTGCAATAAAAGCAAGGTTACTTTTCATATCAATGGTAATGAGCATACGGTGCACTTTCCGAAGAAACAATTCCAAGTGAATGGTATTAACGTTATTGAAAAATCTCCGAAACTCACTATTGGAAGTTTTAAAATCCCTCTACCTACTTCCAAAAAGAACTAGTTACCTATGTATCGTCCTTTGTTGGATTTGGATCGTGTATCTCTTTGTGTTTCGAGGATCTAGCATTTGTATGACCGAATCTTGTTAGTTTGAGTGATTCGCTCGTGTTTCCCCTCGTGATTTCTCCTTGTGTTCTTCGTGTTCATCGCGGGATCCGCTCCTTTCGTGAAAGATCGGCCATCTAGGGTTCCACCCTACATCATCTTGGTATCATGAGCCATGTTGATCATGATTTCGGAGCCTCCCCTCTTCATTTTCTAGCCTTATTTTGTTGATTTTGTCCCCAATTTGAAAATTCCCCACAAAAATAGCCCCCCCCCAATATTTTTTCGTGATTTGTTGGAGTGATGAAGTCTTGTTAGATTTGATCTGCGGTTTTCGTGTGTAGCAGGTAGATCTAGCTTCTCCTAACTTTTCTCCCAAATCCATCCACGAAATATCTCGAATTTTGCCCCACAATTTCGATTTCCCAATGAGTTCATCAAGTTCATCCACGGATCCCGAGCCCGAATATCCGGCCCGACCCCCGGACATCCGGCCCCTGACAACATCACTTCCATCCATCACCCCGTTTACCGCCTAACTCTCACCAAATTTTGCTCCGGTGCCCTCGTCCACTTCCACATGCCACCATCACGTCCGCATATCACCACTGGTTTCCGCAAACACCACCATCACTTAACCGCTACCAATTCCAACAATTTTTGACACGTTTTGCTGTGAGAATTTGAGTTGTGGTTCACGTGACCTATTGTGTTTCGGCTATATAGGTACAATTCGACATCAACATCTCCACCGCTCATCTTCGCCACGGACTCGTCATCGACAACAACCACTCAACAATTTTGACACCCTCAACCCTAAGCAAGGACGGTAATCTTGATGACATCTTGGTCTACTCCTTGCCATTACTTTGATAACCACCATAGCCCAATTTTGCGTATCTTGCCTATTGAGACTAGCCTTTGAGTATTGCCGGCAACGTCACTTGTGCACATTAGTGGTCATAGTTCCAATTGCATACTTACCATATCATCTTGGAACATATCTTGATATCATCTTTTGTGTCACAAAGCTGTCATCGCATACACAATTGCTATCTTGGTTCGTGAAGTTTTGCATGAGAAAGAGCTCAAAAGCGAAGGAGCCAAACAAGCTTTTAAGAAAAAGGGAAAGATAAGCAAAGAGCTTATAAGCAAGAACGATAGCATCATACTACATTAAGATTGTCATACTCGATCATGTTGGATCATATCATCGGAATACCAATCATATAGCATACTTGGGATAGAAGTCGTTGCATTTTTGCTTAGTAGGTTGTGCATAAGTTTCGTATCCGCCTATTATGCAATCATGCTAGCATCTCTCTAGTGTTGTGCAACAAGAGCATTTTTCGTGGATTCCACATTTTCCGCTCATTTTTGGTTTGCACAACCCCATTTATCTATTGGCATGTGTGTTTCCATGTACCACTACTTGCTATTGGTGTACTTGTTGCATTTGCGAATTTCTGAATTGTCAGGGGGGATGAACCCCAGGCAGGCAACGGAACCAAGATCCTTTTCAAAAACATCGGGGCCAGCAACGCCCCTCAAGCCGGCTCGCGCTTGGCCGGGTTGCTCAACCCGGCCAAGCCCGTTGACCCGGCCGAACTCCACGACCCGGCCCCTACAGCTGGCACGGGATGGCCGAACCCGGCACGCCATGACTTCTCCAACAAGCCAGCTCCCCCTTTGGCGTGTTCCTCGACCCAGACGCGGGTCTGCTCCCGTCCCATCCCGGCCGTACGATGGGACGAGTCTTCATTCAAGAATGAGAAAGGCAACAGTGCCCCTCCCATGCCTCTGGTCAGCCGGGGCGTGGCAACAGTGCCCCACCTACCCGCTGACCAGGGCCGGCGTGGCTACAATGCACCCGTCATCATTGTTGATGCCAGCAAGCGACAACCTGACGGAGCGCCACTATAGCAGACTCAACCCGGCCACTCCCTGACGATCAACAGGACGACAAACGGTGCCCCTAGGCCCGCAGGGCCCGCGCCCGGAGAACCTGACGAGCCCTGACACCCGATGGGTCCCAGCACCGGCTTCCCGGACGATGACAACCTGTCCCCATGACCTTGTAGCATTACCATTGTACCCCTGGGGGTTGCCCTATAAAAACCCTAGGAGCCCTCATGCATACGGGCACGACGACGACGAGAACGAGAGCACACACCGGATCCACCATACTAGCCACACCTAAGGAGAGGGAACAGCCTATGCCTTGGCCTGCCTTCCCTCTTCTCCCATACAGCTCTAGGAGTAACTCTGTAATGTTACATATAAACCACACTCGGCAGGACTAGGGGTGTTATATCTCCAAAGAGCCTAGAACCTGGGTATGTCTTGCGTCCCGCGCTCACTCATGGCGACCTCACCCTCTAGAGCCCACCAGTGCCCTCGAGCCTCCTCCTCTCTTTATCCATCACTTGGCATCTACTGTGCACCCATAATGATAGTTGGCGCCCACCGTTGGGCGGCTCAAGGTCCTGGCCGGAAGCATGTCACGCTCCTCTCCGACTCCGACGAGCCTGTCACGCTGGCGGACGACGTCATCGACGCGCTCGCCGCCTTCTTCGCCACATTACGCATCTCCGATGCGCCCGTGGACAACGAGTACCCCAACAAGGTACTTGACTTCTCCGACTCCCCCCTCTCCCTCGGCGGCAGCGTTCTCGCAGGGGGAATGGACCTTTGTGTGGAGGTCTTCGTCACCAACACCGGCGCTTCTTCCTCGTCTAGCATGGCGTGGAAGCCCGCTGAAGCCAGGGCCGTAGTGGATCGGGCCGGCTCGCCCAATATGTTGCGCGCCACGATGGAGAGCCTTCACGTCCCCATCACCACCGATGTCGACGCCTCCAGCATCGTCGAGGCCCGGACTCGGCTCGAGGAGGACCGCCAGCGCCTGCTGGACCTGACTTAGACGCTCGCTGCCACGCAACATCGTCTGGACTCCGCTCTGCTGGAGTGCAACGCCGCCTACGGCTTCACGCCTGCCGCGCCCGAGCCAAGCCGGGTCACCAACATGCGAGCCCGGGGCGGCGCAATTGGTTGCGCCTTCGGCGCCATCCCTCCCATCTATGAGACTCCCGTGAAGAACATGCATGCCGCCCAGGTCGCCGCAGTCGGCCTGGATGAGCTCGCGGGCGAGGAGCTGAAGGACCGCCTCAAGCGGATGAACGACCTCCTCGATACGGCCAACTCACAGCAGGACCGCCTCACCAAACTCGCCAAGCCGGCGGGATCCGGCTCCATCCGCACCAACGGTCCTGAGGACCAACAGAAGACGACGTCTTCACCACACAGCGAGGTGCACTCCGTCCGCACCCGGACCCGGTGCAACCCCGCCCCGACGGCTACCGGTGGCTTGGGCGACGAGCTGGCCCTCGAAGGCTGACGCCGGCTTGATCCTCCCCTCCAACCCGGCCGATGTCCGGCTTCGGTCAACCCGGCTCCCCGTGGCGTGTCGCCAACCAGCTAGGCCCGCGCGCCATCGACGACACCCACACCCGCCACTGCCTCGATCGACTCGCCCTCTCCCTGGAGCTGGAAGAAAGCGGCACCGTCGAACCGGCGTGCTTCGGCCCGCGCATCCGGGATGAGCCCTTTCCTGAAGGGTTCACTCTTCCTTGCGACACCCCCAAGTACAATGGCACCGTCAAGCCGGAGGACTGGCTCACCGACTACACCACCGCCATCGGCATCGCCGGCGGCAACCACCGTCTCGCCGTACGTTATGCGCCGCTCATGCTCCAGGGCTCGGCCCGCATGTGGTTGAACAACCTATAGGTGGGCAGCATCAACGCGTGGGTCGATTTCGAGCAAGCCTTCGTACGCAACTTCACCGGGACCTATCGGAGACCCGACTGACCCAGCGAGCTTGCCATGTGCGTGCAGGGGCTAGAGGAAGCCGGTCGTGAGTACCTCGCACGCTGGACCGAGCTCCGGAACAATGGTGAGGGTGTCCACGAAGTCCAAGCAATCCAGTACTTCGTCGACGGGTGCCGAGATGGCACCCTCCTCAAACACAAGCTCTTTCGCTCTGAGCCGGCCACCATGGCCGCGCTCATGGTGACGGCGGACAAGTACGGTAACGTAGACTCTGCCATGAAGATCTAGGTTACGCTAGACGAAGTCGGCAAGGCAAAGCCGGTTCCCCCCTCCGAAGTTGGCCGGCGAAGGCAGCCGACAGCAGCACAACCAGCAGAACAACAAGCGCCAGGCCTATCGGCCAGCCCAGCTGAGGGAGTCCTGGATTAGGGGGTCTCCGGACAGCTGGACTATATCCTTTGGCCATACTGTTGGACTATGAAGATACAAGATTGAAGACTTCATCCCGTGTCCGGATGGGACTTTCCTTGGCATGGAAGGCAAGCTTGGTAGTACGGATATGTAGATCTCCTCCCTTGTAACCGACTCTGTGGAACCCTAGCCCCCTCCGGTGTCTATATAAACCGGAGGGTTTAGTTCGTAGGACGGGATACAATCATACCATAGGCTAGCTTCTAGGGTTTAGCCTCTACGATCTCGTGGTAGATCAACTCTTGTAATACTCATATCATCAAGATCAATCAAGCAGGACATATGGTTTTACCTCCATCGAGAGCCCAATCGCTACGGACGATCGCCGCTCTGGGAGTCGCTACGGACGATTGGGCTCTATCTGATGGGTGACAGGCGGAGAGTCAATTTCCCTTTGGTCGGATTGGGCTTAAACCCGACCAAAGGGAAATTGACTCTCCGCCTGTCACCCATCAGATAGCGGTGGTGGAGGAGCAATGCGGCGATCCTCCCTTTATCATGAGGACGAACTATGTCCGGATTCCCGAGCTCTCCGAGCCGGATACCCGCTCACGGGAGGACAACCCCTAACCCTAAACCTAGAATCAGGCTACATACCGAAACTGCGGGGCAACGTCCCGGAGCCCGAACTTCCAAGATCGGAAACTCCCCCGCCCCAGGGTCTCAGATTGGGTCAAGGTCCGGACTTAAATCCACCCACCCACCCAGGTACAAACGGTCTTTCCCACATTAGGCAAGAGCCCCAAGAGATAGTACATCACTATTGGGCTAGATTCCTCATAATGAACAAGGTCAAGGACTGTCGCGAGGAAGACGCAATTTCGTTCTTTTGCAACAATTGCACGGACTAGGGAATCCTCAACGCCATAAGTCACCATGACATAGCACACTTCGCTGACTTGGGGGCCATAGTACGGAAATACTGTGCGATGGAAAGCGCCTGGAAAACCCAAACAAAATTTTGGGATAATCCGGCTCTGACAAAACCCCCAGTCCGAACTAAAAGGGTGCACTCTCATAAGTCGCCCGACTCAATTACAAAGAAGCAAAAGTCCACTACAGGGCATGGAACCGTATAGGAGGGATAGCTTAACGGGCCCTGCAAAATTCATAGTACAGCGGATACCATACCAACACACAGCCTTAGAGCATGTTGGGTACTCTGGCAGGTGGCCAAGAGCGGTGAGGATCTCCTCATCCAAAACACCTCAGAGCACCTTCCCGTGGATAACAATACAGTATTGACAGTCTTCGAGACCTTCGCCTCAAATAATAGGCGTAAGCGAGCACTCCGCGGCCTTGCCGAAGTCTGCCACGTGGCAGCAATAAATCCATGGAGCGACACGTCAATCACCTTCAATGCCAGTGACGAACCTAAATTCCGAACAGGACGAGCACCAGCCGCCTTGGTCCTTAGTCCAATTGTGGACGACTTTCGGCTCACTAAAGTGCTCATGGACGGCGACAGTGGATTAAACCTCATTTATGAGGAGACTCTTCAAAAAATGGAAATAGACAGAAACTGTATTAAGCAAAGCAGCACGACCTTCCGAGGAATCATCCCTAGTCGGGAGGCATGTTGCGCTGGGAAAATCACACTAGATGTGGTATTCGGCACTCCATAGAATTACAAGTCCGAAGAAATTACATTCCAAGTGGCCCCGTTCAGTAGCGGATACCACACCCTTCTAGGGCGGGAGGCATTCATGATCTTCCAAGCCATACCCCATTACGGGTACATGAAGCTCAAAATGCTCGGGCCCAATGGAATCATCACTATAGCTATTGATCCGGACATAGCACTCCGCACCGAGAACAAAACGGCCGCACTGGCCCTCGAGGCATTATCTTAAGCCCTTGTGGCGGAGGAATTAACCGCGCTGCGCTCCACAGTGGACAGGGACGACGTGATACTAGACAAAAGATCCAAGTCCACCTCTTTTAAACCAGCGGATGAAATAGTCAAATTCCAAGTCCATCCAACGGACCCCACAAAAACAACATCCATCGGGGCACAGTTAAACCCCGCTATAGACGCTGCACTACGGGAGTTCCTGCGCGAGAATTGGGACATATTCGCCTGGCATCCTTCAGACATGCCAGGAATCCCATGCAGGCTGGCAAATCATAGCCTCAACATTCTAAAAGGATTCAAGCCGGTCAAGCAGACTCTTTGGCATTTCTCCGAACCCAAGTGACAAGCCATGGGAGAGGAGCTAGCCCAGTTACTGGAGGCCGGATTCATTAGAGAAATAAAGCATCCAGGCTGGCTAGCAAACCTGGTGATGGTACCAAAGAACGACAAATCCTGGCGCCTATGCGTCGACTTCAAGTACCTTAATAAGGCTTGCCCAAAGGATCCCTTCCCCCTCCCTCGCGTCGATCAAATTATCGATGCTACCGCAGGACACGACTCATTGTGCTTCCTCGACACATACTCCGATTACCACCAAATTAAGATGGCGGAGTCCGATCAAGCCGCAACGACATTCATCACTCCATATGGCCCCTTATGTTTTAACACTATGCCCTTCGGGCTCAAAAACGCCGGCACAACATATCAGCGCATGATTCAGACATGTCTTGAAAAGCAGATCAGCAAAACAGTGGAGGCATACGTAGACGATGTGGTCGTTAAAACAAGACATGTCGACTCCTTAATAGACGACTTGAGCCTCACGTTCGACAATCTCCGAACATACGACATTAAGCTCAATCCAGAAAAATGCGTTTTTGGCGTACCCGCCGGAAAGCTCCTGGGCTTTATCGTCTCCAGTAGAGGAATTGAAGCAAATCCAGCCAAAATCTGAGCTCTGTCGCAGTTGGCTATCCCAACTGACCTCAAGCAAATCCAGAAGTTAATGGGATGTGTGGCGGCCTTAAGCCGCTTTATCTCCTGATTAGGAGAAAAGGCACTCCCCCTTTATCGCCTTCTTTGGCGCACCGAACACTTCGAGTGGACGGATGCAGCCATGGCTGGATTGGAAGAAATAAAAGCCATCCTGGACACCAACCCAATCTTGGCCGTGCCAAATGTTGATGAACCAATGTTGTTATATATAGTGGCAACTCACCAAGTTGTAAGCGCAGTGCTCGTCGTCGAACAAGAGACGGGCGGACATAAATTCCCACTTCAAAAGCCGGTATATTATGTATCCACTATCCTCACTCCATGCAAATCACGGTACCCACATTATCAAAAGATAGCATACGCGGTATTCATGGCATCCCGGAAATTACGACACTACTTTGAAGAGTGTTCAATTATGGTGGCCTCCGAAGTACCACTCAATGACATAATAAACAATCGCGATGCCACGGGACGGATTGCCAAATGGGCTATCGAGCTCCTCCCGTTCGACATAACATATAGACCACGGCGAGCCATTAAGTCGCAAGTACTAGCCGATTTCGTCGTCGAATGGACAGAAGGCGAACTCCCTAAAGAGTACCGCTCATACTCCAATTGGATCATGCACTTTGACGAGTCTAAAATGCTGGCTGGTCTAGGGGTTGGCATCGTCCTGACGTCCCCCACCGGAGATACAGTCCAATACATACTCCAAATACTATACATAGACTCCAACAACGCAGCCGAATACGAGGCCCTATTACATGGTCTCCGGATGTCAGTTTCCATGGGCATTCAACACCTGGAGGTGCGTGGGGACTCGAACCTCGCAATATCTCAAATAAATGGAGACTTCGATACCAAGGATCCAAAAATGGCGGCATACTGCAACGCCGTCCTCAAAATGTTAGCTCGGTTCGAGGGGCTTGAATTCCACCATGTGGCTCGGGAAAACAATCAGGCGATGGATATCCTCGCTCGTATCGGCGCTAAACGTGACCCTGTCCCACCTAACATCTTCCTGGAAAAGTTCTTTAAGCCATCCGTAGTATGGGAAGGGGACACTGGTAACAATAGTCCAGACCCAGCCACAACACCAGATACCGAATACTCTGACACAATCGGAGGCTCTACCATAGAAATAACACCTTCTGCCCACGTGATAATGGCCGTTATCGCCCTATGGACAGAACCATTCCTGGCCTACCTAACCAGGCAGGAACTACCCGAGGACCAAAATGAGGCACGCTGCATAGTGCGGCGATCTAAAGCCTACAAGGTCCATGAGGGAGAGCTTTATAAGAAAAGCACTACCGGAGTCCTTCAAAGGTGCATCTTCGAAGAGGAAGGGCGGAAGCTTTTGGTAGAAATCCTTGCTGGACTCAGCGGCCATCACGCCACAGCCCGGGGCCTTGTAAGCAAGGCCTTCCGTACAGGTTTCTATTGGCCGACGGCCCGAGCAGATGCACAACATCTGGTCCAGTATTGCGTCGGTTGCCAGCTTTTTGCAAACCAAATCCATATGCCGCCTACCGCTCTCCAAACAATCCCCATTACTTGGCCCTTTGCGGTCTGGGGGCATGATATGGTCGGACCCCTTAAAGGGGTGATACGTCTCCAACGTATCTATAATTTTTGATTGTTCCATGCTATTATATTATCAACCTTGGATGTTTTATATGCATTTATATGCTATTTTATATGATTATTGGGACTAACCTATTAACCCAGAGCCCAGTGCCAGTTTCTGTTTTTCCCTTGTTTCAGTGTTTCGAAGAGAAGGGATATCAAACGGAGTCGAAATGGAATGAAACCTTCTCGAGAAGTTATTTTTGGAAGGAAAGCAACCCAGGAGACTTGGAGTCCATGTCAAGAAAGCAACGAGGAAGCCACAAGGTAGGGGGCACACCCACCCCCTTGGGCGCGCCCTCCACCCTCGTGGGCCCCACGTGGATCCCCTGATGTATTTCTTCCGCCTATATATACCCATATAACCTAAAATGATCGGGGAGCACAATAGATCAAGAGTTCCTCCGCCAGAAGCCTCCATAGCCACCGAAAGCCAATCTAGACCCGTTCCGCCACCCTGCCGGAGGGGAAAATCCCTCTCCGGTGGCCATCTTCATCATCCCGGTGCTCTCCATGACGAGGAGGGAGTAGTTCTCCCTCGGGGCTGAGGGTATGTACCAGTAGCCATGTGTTTGATCTCTCTCTCTCTCTCTCTCTCTCTCGTGTTCTTGAGGTGGTACGATCTTAATGTATCGGGAGGTTTGCTATTATAGTTGGATCTTATGATGTTTTCTCCCCCCTCTACTCTCTTGTAATGGATTGAGGTTTCCCTTTGAAGTTATCTTATCAGATTGAGTCTTTAAAGATTTGAGAACACTTGATGTATGTCTTCCCGTGCGTATCTGTGGTGACAATGGGATACCACGTGATTCACTTGATGTATGTTTTGGTGATCAACTTGCGGGTTCCGCCCATGAACCTATGCATAGGGGTTGGGACACGTTTTCGTCGTGATTCTCCGGTAGAAACTTTGGGGCACTCTTTGAGGTTCTATGTGTTGGTTGAATAGATGAATCTGAGATTGTGTGATGCATATCGTATAATCATGCCCACGGATACTTGAGGTGACATTGGAGTATCTAGGTGACATTAGGGTTTTGGTTGATTTGTGTCTTAAGGTGTTATTCTAGTACGAACTCTAGGGCTGTTTGTGACACTTATAGGAATAGCCCAACGGATTGATTGGAAAAAATAACTTTGAGGTGGTTTCGTACCCTACCATAATCTCTTCGTTTGTTCTCCGCTATTAGTGACTTTGGAGTGACTCTTTGTTGCATGTTGAGGGATAGTTATATGATCCAATTATGTTATTATTGTTGAGAGGACTTGCACTAGTGAAAGTATGAACCCTAGGCCTTGTTTCAACACATTGCAATACCGTTTACGCTCACTTTTATCATTAGTTACCTTGCTGTTTTTATATTTTCAGATTACAAAAACATTTATCTACCATCCATATTGCACTTGTATCACCATCTCTTCGCCGAACTAGTGCACATATACAATTTACCATTGTATTGGGTGTGTTGGGGACACAAGAGACTCTTTGTTATTTGGTTGCAGGGTTGCTTGAGAGAGACCATCTTCATCCTACGCCTCCTATGGATTGATAAACCTTAGGTCATCCACTTGAGGGAAATTTGCTACTGTCCTACAGACCTCTGCACTTGGAGGCCCAACAACGTCTACAAGAAGAAGGTTGTGTAGTAGACATCAAGCTCTTTTCTGGCGCCGTTGCCGGGAGGTGAGTGCTTGAAGGTATATCTTTAGATCTTGCAATCGAGTCTTTTAGTTTCTTATTTTATCACTAGTTTAGTCTATAAAAGAAAACTACAAAAAATGGAACTGAGTTTGCCTCATACGCTTCATCTTTTTAATATCTATCCCGAGTATGATGGAAAGGAAAATTGTGCCAAAGTGTTAGAAGAAGAATGCATTAGAATGTTTGGCACTAAATATTTGAATGATGAGCATGATTGCAATGTTGTTAGTATGAATTCCTTGAATATCCATGGTACTAATGATATGCAAAGCCACAAGCTTGGGAAAGCTATGTTTGATGAAGATGATATTTTTTGCCCCCCAAGTTTTGATGAGCAAATTTATTATGATGAAAGCATGCCTCCTATTTATGATGATTATATTGATGAAAGTGGATTTGGAGAGGTGATGACTTTATTTTTTGATGAATCCACTATTCCGGAAGAGGTTCCAATTGATTATGAGAACAAAGTTGCTATATATGATGATTATTGTGATGACTTGTATGCTATAAAGAGCGGCAATTGCTAACATGATTCGGACGGACTTAAGCATCGCTATCGGTGAGAAGGTCTCATCGTAGTCAACTCCTTGAACTTGTCGAAAACCTTTCGCAACAAGTCGAGCTTTGTAGATAGTAACATTACCGTCAGTGTCAGTCTTCTTATTGAAGATCCATTATTCTCTATGGCCTGCCGATCATCGGGCAAGTCAACCAAATTACATACTTTGTTCTCATACATGGATCCCATCTCAGATTTCATGGCCTCAAGCCATTTTGCGGAATCTGGGCTCATCATCGCTTCCTCATAGTTCGTAGGTTCGTCATGGTCAAGTAACATGACTTCCAGAACAGGATTACCATACCACTTTGGTGCGGATCTTACTCTAGTTGACCTACGAGGTTCGGTAGTAACTTGATCAGAAGTTTCATGATCATCATCATTAGCTTCCTCACTTACTGGTGTAGGAATCGCTGGAACTGATTTCAGTGATGTACTACTTTCCAATAAGGGAGAAGGTACAATTACCTCATCAAGTTCTACTTTCCTCCCACTCACTTCTTTCGAGAGAAACTCCATCTCTAGAAAGGATCCAGTCTTAACAACGAATAACTTACCTTCGGATCTATGATAGAAGGTGTACCCAACAGTCTCCTTTGGGTATCCTACGAAGACACATTTCTCCGATTTGGATTCGAGCTTATCAGGTTGAAGCTTTTTCACATAAGCATCGCAGCCCCAAACTATAAGAAACGACAAATTGGGTTTCTTGCCAAACCACAGTTCATAAGTTGTCGTCTCAACAGATTTAGATGGTGCCCTATTTAACGCGAAAGCAGTTGTCTCTAAAGCATAACCCCAAAATGATAGCGGTAAATCAGTGAGAGACATCATAGATCGCACCATATCTAGTAAAGTACGATTACGACATTCAGACACACCATTACGTTGTGGTGTTCCAGGTGGCGTGAGTTGCGAAACTAGTCCGCTTTGTTTCAAATAAAGTCCAAACTCATAACTCAAACATTCGCCTCCACGATCAGATCATAGAAACTTGATTTTCTTGTTACGATGATTTTCCACTTCACTCTGAAAGTCTTTGAACTTTTAAAATGTTTCAGACTTATGTTTCATTAAGTAGATATACCCATATCTTCTCAAATCATCTGTGAAGGTGAGAAAATAACGAGATCCACCGCGATCTTCAATGTTCATTGGACCACACACATCAGTATGTATGATTTCCAATAACTCTGTTGCACGCTCCATTGTTCTGGAGAACAGAGTTTTAGTCATCTTGCCCATGAGGCATGGCTCGCAAGTACCAAGTGATTCATAATGAAGTGATTCCAGAAGTCCATCAGAATGGAGTTTCTTCATGCGCTTTATACCAATATGACCTAAATGGCAGTGCCACAAATAAGTTGCACTATCATTATAAACTCTGCATCTTTTGGCTTCAATACTATGAACATGTGTATCACTACTATCAAGATTTAGTAAAAATAGACCACTCATCAGGGGTGCATGACCATAAAAGATATTACTCATATAAATAGAACAACCATTATTCTCTAATTGAAATGAATAACCGTCTTGCATCAAACAAGATCTAGATATAATGTTCATGCTCAACGCTGGCACCAAACAACAATTATTTAGGTCTAATACTAATCCCGAAGGTAGATGTAGAGGTAGCGTGCTGACGACGATCACATCGACTTTGGAACCATTTCCCACGTGCATCGTCACCTCGTCCTTAGCCAATCTTCTCTTAATCCGTAGCCCCTATTTCGAGTTGCAAATGTTAGCAACTGAACCAGTATCAAATACCCAGGCACTACTTCGAGCATTAGTAAGGTACACATCAATAACATGTATATCAAATATACCTTTCACTTTGCCATCCTTCTTCTTCGCCAAATACTTGGGGCAGTTCCGCTTCCAGTGACCAGTTCCTTTGTAGTAGAAGCACTCAGTCTCAGGCTTAGGTCCAGACTTGGGTTTCTTCACTTGAGCAACAACTAGCTTGTTGTTCTTCTTGAAGTTCCCCTTCTTCCCTTTACCCTTTTTCTTGAAACTGGTGGTCTTGTTGACCATCAACACCTGATGCTCCTTCTTGATTTCTACCTCCGCAGCCTTTAGCATTGCGAAGATCTCAGGAATTGTCTTATCCATCCCTTGCATATTATAGTTCATCACGAAACTCATGTCGCTTGGTGGCAGTGATTGAAGAACTCTGTCAATGACATTATCATCAAGAAGATTAACTCCCAGTTGAGTCAAGTGGTTGTGGTACCCAGACATTCTGAGTATATGTTCATTGACAGAACTATTCTCCTCCATCTTGCAGCAATAGAACTTATTGGAGACTTCATATCTCTCAATCCGGACATTTGCTTGAAATATTAACTTCAACTCCTGGAACATCTCATATGCTCCATGACGTGCAAAACGTCATTGAAGTCCCGATTCTAAGCCGTAAAGCATGACACACTGAACTATCGAGTAGTCATCAGCTTTGCTCTGCCAGGTGTTCAAAACTGAAAGGATCGAGAAGAGGTGTCTAGAGGGGGTGAATAGACTCTTAGCAAGAAAAGTTGCAGTTTTTAAGTTCTTTAAGTTGAGGTGGAGTTTCAGCACAAGTTCAAACATTCACAATACATATCAAGCAAGCATGACAAGAGTATATGAGCAGTGGAAAGTAAATCATGCAATTTGCAAGAATGTAAAGGGATGGGATTGAAGTGTGCAAACGCAATTGGAGACACGGAGATTTTTGGCGTGGTTCCGATAGGTGGTGCTATCATACATCCACGTTGATGGAGGCTTCAACCCACGAAGGGTAACGGTTGCGTGAGTCCATAGAGGGCTCCACCCACGAAGGGTCCACGAAGAAGCAACCTTGTCTATCCCACCATGGCCATCGCCCACAAAGGACTTGCCTCAGTAGGGTAGATCTTCATGAAGTAGGCGATCTCCTTGCCCGTACAAACTCCTTGGTTCAACTCCACAATCTTGACGGAGGCTCCCAAGTGACACCTAACCAATCTATGAGACACCACTCTCCAAAAGGTAATAGATGGTGTGTTGATGATGAACTTCTTGCTCTTGTGCTTCAAATGATAGTCTCCTCAACACTCAACTCTCTCTCATAGGATTCGATTTGGTAGAAAGATGATTTGAGTGGAAAGCAACTTGAGGAAGGCTAGAGATCAAGATTTATGTGGTTGGAATGGAATATCTTGACCTCAACACAAGTGTAGGTGGTTCTCTCTCAGAAAATGTATGTTGGAAGTGTAGGCATATTCCGATGGCTCTCTCCACGAATGGAGAGTGGGTGGAGGGTTATATATAGCCTCCACACAAAATCTAACCGTTACACACAAATCACCAAACTCGGTGGGACCGAATCATAAAACTCAGTCGGACCGATTTGGTTCATAATGTGACCGTTAGACATTTCGATGCGACCGACATGATCAACTCGGTGGGACCGATGTACTAGGGTTAGGGTAAAGCCTCATATCGGTTGGACCAATTACACAAACTCGGTGGGACCGATTTTGGTAATAAGCAAAATATAGAGTTGGCCAAGCAAACTTGGTGAGACCGATTGCATATTTTGGTGCGACCGAAATTAATGCAATAGGCAACAGAGAGTTTGCAAGCCCATCTCGGTGAGACCGAGATCCAATCGGTGAGGCCGAATTGATTAGGGTTTCTGGCAATGTCTATGTCAAGAGAACTCGGTGGCGCCGGATAGGAAATTTTGGTAGGGCCGAGTTTGACTTTTGGTTTGGGACATATGTGGATTTGAGAAAGTAGTCGAGGGCTGTGAAGCATGTCACTAAGCACTTTGAGCAAGCAAGCCATTAAGCAACATCTCATCCCCTCTTAATAGTATTGGCTTTCCTATGGACTCCATGTGATCTTGGATCACTGAAATAGAAAAATGTAGAGTCCTGAGCTTTGAGCTTGAGCCAATCCTTTGTCCTTATCATCTCGAATGGGTTCCACATCCTCTAGTCCATGCTACTCCATTGTTGAACTTATCTAAAACATACTAGATGAAAGCATTAGTCCAACAAGAGATATGTTGACATTAATTACCAAAATCACCCAGGGAGCACTTGTGCTTTCAATCTCCCCCTTTTTGGTAATTGATGACAACATACATCAAAGCTTTACATAAAGATATAGAGAATAACATGTAAATCTTTGGAAAGACATGTAACATGCATAGGCTCCCCCCACATGTATGCATCCATGTCAATATGGAATGTAAGAGCATGTGAATGCATAATCATGGCAGAGCAAGCAATGTTTTACATGTATCTTGGCTATATACATCAGAGCAAATGATGTGAATATGTGAAGTGTAACTTCATGTTCATGATTCCTCCTTGCAAACAATATGTACATCAGCAAGAAATCCTCATGCACATGAGTGTGATGAGTATAATTACCTTGTGGTCTTGAGTTGGCTTAGGAAGGAATGAACCTGAGTAAACAAGGTTAGATAGCACAGATACATTTACAAGCCAGAGCAACCAAAAGAAACCACAAGAGTACCAAGATTGGGATGACATGTAGAGAGTGAGTACTGAGTACTCTATTGGATATAGACATGTCCCTAAAGGAAAAAAGAACCGTTCTTACCTATGCATCAAAAACCACAATGCGGTATAGTGATTGCTTTTTGATCTTCAGAAAGAACCTTGTTCATTGAATCCGATTCAACTAAAGCTGGAGAAACACACACCCACCTGCCAACTGTGTGCGAAGCACGTCGGTAGAACCAGTCTCGCGCAATGTCGGTCTGGGCCGCTTCATCCAACAATGCCGCTGAATCAAGAATCAACTAGTGACGGCAAGCAATATGTATATACCCATGCCCACAACTCCTTTGTGTTCTACTCGTGCATATAACATCTTCGCATAAACCTAGCTCTGATACCACTGTTGGGGAACATAGTAATTTCAAAAAAATCCAATGCACACGCAAGATCATGGTGATGCATAGCAACAAGGGGGTAGAGTATTGTCTATGTACCCTCGTAGAACGTAAGCGGAAGCGTTATGACAATGCGGTTGATGTAGTCGTACGTCTTCATGATCGACCGATCTAGCACCGAAGGTACGGCACCTCCACGATCTGCACACGTTCAGCTCGGTGACGTACCGCGAACTCATGATCCAGTAGAGCTTCGAGGGAGAGTTTCATCAGCACGACGGCGTGATGACGATGATGATGATGCTACCGGAACAGGGCTTCGCCTAAGCACCGCTACGATATAACCGAGGTAGATTATGGTGGAGGGGGGCACCGCACACGGCTAAAAGATCAATGATCAACTTGTGTGTCTATGGGGTGCCCCCTCCCCCATATATAAAGGAGTGGAGGAGGGGGAGGGCCGTCCCTCTCTATGGCGCGCCCTAGGGGAGTCCTACTCCCTCCGGGAGTAGGATTCCCCCTTCCAAGTAGGCGTAGGAGAGGAAGGAAGGAGGAGAGAGGGAGGAAGGAAAGGGGGGCGCCCCCCTCCCAATTCGAATTGGGCTTGGGGGGCATGCCTCCCTTTTTCCCTTCCCTCCCCTCTATTCCACTAAGGCCCAATAAGGCCCATATACTCCCCGGGGGGTTCCGGTAACCTCCCGGTACACCGGAAAAATGCCCGAACCACTCGGAACCATTGCGATGTCCAAATATAGGCTTCCAATATATCGATCTTTACGTCTCGACCATTCTGAGACTCCTCGTCATGTCCGTGATCAAATCTGGGTTTGAGAACGTTAAGCGTGTGGACCCTACGGGTTTGAGAACTATGTAGACATGACCGAGATATGTTTCTTGTCAATAACCAACAGCGGAACCTGGATGCTCATATTGGTTCCTATGTATTCTACGAAGATCTTTATCGGTCAAACCGCATAACAGTATACGTTGTTCCCTTTGTCATCGGTATGTTACTTGCCCGAGATTCGACCGTCGGTATCTCAATACCTAGTTCAATCTCATTACCGGCAAGTCTCTTTACTCGTTCCGTAATGCCACATCCCGTAACTAACTCATTAGCTACATTGCTTGCAAGGCTTATTGTGATGTACATTACCGAGAGGGCCCAGAGATACCTCTCCAATAGTCGGAGTGACAAATCCTAATCTTGATCCATGCCAACTCAACAAACACCATCGGAGACACCTACAGAGCACCTTTATAATCACCCAATTATGTTGTGACGTTTGGTAGCACACAAAGTATTCCTCCGGTATTCGGGAGTTGCATGATCTCATAATCATAGGAACATCTATAGTTATGGATAAAGCAATAGCAAGGAACTAAATGATCATCGTGCTAAGCTAACGGATGGGTCAAGTCAATCACATCATTCTCTAATGATGTGATCCCGTTAATCAAATGACAACTTATGTATATGGTTAGGAAACATAACCATCATTGATTCAACGAGCTAGTCAAGTAGAGGCAAACTAGTGACACTCTGTTTGTCTATGTATTCACACATGTACTAAGTTTCCGGTTAATACAATTCTAGCATGAATAATAAACATTTATCATGACATAAGAAAATATAAATGACAACTTTATTATTGCCTCTAGGGCATATTTCCTTCAGTCTCCCACTTGCACTAGAGTCAATAATCTAGATTACATTGTAATGATTCTAACACCCATGGAGTCTTGGTGCTGATCATGTTTTTCTCATGAGAGAGGCTTAGTCAATGGGTCTGCAACATTCAGATCCTTATGTATCTTCCAAATCTCTATGTCTCCCTCCTTGACTTGATCGCGGATGGAATTGAAGTGTCTCTTGATGTGCTTGGTTCTCTTGTGAAATCTGGATTCCTTTGCCAAGGCAATTGCTCCAGTATTGTCACAAAAGATTTTCATTGGACCCGATGCACTAGGTATGACACCTAGATCGGATATGAACTCCTTCATCCAGACTCCTTCATTTGCTGCTTCCGAAGCAGCTATGTATTCCGCTTCACACGTAGATCCCGCCACGACGCTCTGCTTGGAACTGCACCAATTGACAGCTCCTCCCATTAATAAAAACACGTATCCGGTCTGTGACTTAGAGTCATCCGGATCAGTGTCAAAGCTTGCATCGACGTAACCGTTTATGATGAGCTCTTTGTCACCTCCATATACGAGAAACATATCCTTGGTCCTTTTCAGGTATTTCAGGATGTTCTTGACCGCTGTCCAGTGATCCACTCCTGGATTACTTTGGTACCTCCCTGCTAAACTTATAGCAAGGCACACATCAGGTCTGGTACACATCATTGCATACATGATAGAGCCTATGGCTGAAGGATAGGGAACACCTTTCATTTTCTCTCTATCTTCTGCAGTGGTCGGGCATTGAGTCTGACTCAACTTCACACCTTGTAGTACAGGCAAGAACCCTTTCTTTGCCTGATCCATTTTGAACTTCTTGCTGGTTCAAGAAGGCGAGGCACGTCACTGAGCTGAATGTGTGCAGAACTCGGAGGTGTCATACGTTCGGAACTTGATCGGTTAGAGCTAGAAGAAGTTCGACTACATCAACCGTGTTGTCAAACGCTTCCGCTTACGGTCTACGAGGGTACGTAGACACACTCTCCCCACTGCAAAAAAAAGACACTTCCGTGATGATACGTGTTTGTCACAGTAGGTCACGCTTTCTGTCATGCATGTACATCCATGACAATTTTATGATAGAATCAAGATATTCATACCTGTGCTGTCGTAGAAGTGTTCCATGACATTACCAAAATTATCATCATGGAAGTGTCAATTTCCATGACAATAAATCGCGCATCATAGAAGTGCTTTCATCAAGGGTGACCGACATGTGGCATCCACCGTAACGGGTCGCCGTTACGCTATCGGGTCCGGTTTTGGATCCGATAACCCGTTAACAACCCGGACCAATGAGGATTTTCCACGTGTAAGATTCTCATTGGCCGGAGGAAACACATGTTGGCTCACCATTGGGCAGATGTCATCCATTCATTGGACAGGAGGCGCCTATGATACGTCGACACGTGGCATGGCCAACAAAGGCCCATATAGGTTAAAAAGGCCGACCCAGTCAAAGGCCCGTAGTACTTACTCAAGTACTAGTGGGCCAGCCCAATAATGGCCTGTTTAATAAGGCACATTTACGGCCGAAGCCAGATCTGGCCTGTTAATTGTTTGCCGAATATTTGGGCCCAATTACGGCCCAGTGACTTTCGGCCTGTTAGAGGCCCTATGTAGACATAGGCCCATTTCAGCCCGGTGTGTCTTTCGGCCTGGGAATGGCCCGTGCTACCCATGGGCCATATATGGTCCGACGCTACATCTAGCCCACTAACGGCCCGTGATAAAGGTGGCAACAGTTTATCCCAACGTGACTTTGGGACTATTAAAGGCCTATCGTATAATTTGGCCCATTGATGCATGTACTAATCTTTCGGCCTCTTAAAGGCCCATGATATCAGTGGGCCAACTCAGGCCCGAAATATGTTTCGGCCTGGTAACGGTCCGTCATATAACTGGGCCTAAAAAGGCCCGGTCTACCTTTCAGCCTGCTGAAGGCCCATCGACGACTAGTGAAAATTGAGGCCCGACATGAATTTCGGCCTGCTAAAGGCCCATGGTTTCTTCTGGGCCGTAACAGGCCACCAAAATATTCAGCCTGTTAATGACCCAACGCTACATGGGCCAAACTAAGCACTGGGTCCATAAAAGGCCCAACTAAAATTTGGGTTGAATATAGGTTGGATTAAGTCGTGGGCCTGGTGCAAAGTGTGAAGGCCCCAATGGCCATTCGGGCCCAAGAAAGATGTAGGCCGGCCCAATTGTGGCCCGCTAAAAACCAGGACCGTTAGAGGCGAATGTTTTGGCCCGGTCGACTACATCAGATTTTCCATATAGCGAATGATGGCAGTAACTAGTAGGAATTAAGAACAAACCTACTCTATACAATAAAGAAATTACGGCATAGTAACTTAGAATAAACCTACACTATACAATAGAGGATTTATGGTATATTACATCCACTTGGCATCAAAGTTCGCCACAAGTGATCATAAAGCGCAACGAAGAAGAAGATTACAAAAACTGGGCACCATTGCAGCGTAACAAAATAATACTAAACCGTGACCACTTCCAAGACAGTTCAAGAAAGGTTAGCCTTGCGCGGGAACTGCTGCACAAGTTACTGAGCAATGCTGTGAGATCGGCCTAGCATGTCGGTCATAGCTTCCAGGTGTAGCTGTTTAGCAATGAGGTTCCCATTGGTGTTCTCCGCAATCTTTCTTAGAGATAGAACTTCAAGTCGAAGTTGAGTTGCAGAATGCCTTTCTGCTAGAACTTGGGACTGAAGAAGTCAAACTGATTCAGACAGCGAATTCTGTGAGCTTGTCTGACTGCTAGTCTCAAGTAACTTGAACACTCCATCAAGACAAGACTTTGGGGTTGTCTCTCTATCTTCAAGATGTTTTGCCTTCTTTGCTGCAATATATGTTGGGTTTGTGTCACAGCCTTCAGTAGACTTGTGCATGCCATCAGGCATATCACCCTGAAACAAGCAGAGAGATGACAGGTTTTGCACATGTATAAACAAAGATGACAACTGTGCTGTCAATTCCATCCAATTTCAAATTATAAAATAAGGAATAAGTTCAAAATATCAATAGCATAATTTGGCATTGTTCATAATGCGGGGAGCTTCACCACACTACTGGATTACCATGTCAACATAACAAGCATAGATGAAGGGCAAAGACAATCATTGTATCTATTTTGGTTAATGTGCATGGCATGTTGTTCATATCATCAGCCACATCAGTAAGACAAAACAGGAGATGACAAGGTGCAAATGTGGGCTGCTTCACCACACACTGGATTATAGATCCACAAAAACAAGCATACATATAGGGAGTATTGAGTAATGTGCATGGTATGAATAAGGAATTTGGTTTTATAAGTAAAACTTGGAACTTACGGTTGTTGCGAACATGCATTTTGATAGAAACAGCAAACTAAACAGTAGTAAACGATAGGGAGCAAATTAAACAATAGTTGAGGATAAAGGCTTTAGAAGGACTGACTTACATTAACAGTTAACACCGGCTTTATAATGCCCTTCTCCATGTCAAGGGAAGGATAAGTCAAGAATTTTAGCACAGAATCTTCTTCATAAGCATTGCCTGTACTCTACATTTCGTAGAGAGTAATTATAGATATAATAATACTGGAAGGGATAGAGGATAATGAAGATAAGATGCATATTGATGCTACATAATCAACTACCAATCCCTGGAAGTACAAGTGTTACAGGACAAAATGTACTGACAAGAGAAATGGGCTACACTTTTGCACTGGCATTGTGTGTGTATTCAACTTTTTGGTAAGATTAAATATAGATCTGATATTTTTTAGTAAATGGTGGGCGAGGGAGATAAGATGTGGAATGCTACACAATGAACCAATCCCTCTTCCCATAATACAAGAGTGTTTTGAACACTGGTGTACTATACAAAACATTCTTATATTATGGGACGGAGGGAGTAGCTGTTAATGTAAGTACAGTGATAGACGACGTTCAGTCCTTACAAGAGGACTGCAGAGCTAAACCTCTTCAAAAGCATTGGGTTGATTCTAAATTTATGTAAGAGTCTATACGGATCTTATAATGTCCACCAAATGGATGATAACGAGGCTAACATGTGCAATGATGCTATATAATCAAACAGCTATGAAAGTAAGTATGGTCATACATGGCAAGAGGTACTGACAAGAGCAATGCAGTGTGCAGTATAGTTCCAAGATTCTATGGTCCCTTGAGAATGAATGTTCTTCTGCTAACAGTTTTCGTACAAGTGAGATGTTAAGGCAAATGCAGAAATGTAGTTCAAATTGTGATGTGATACCGTAGACAGTACATTACGCTGCAGACGAGACCAATGTGTAACAAGATTATTCCAGTCACTGTCTGATTAATGTAGCACCGGAGACTTAACAGAAATTTTGTTTAGAGGCTTGCCATCAAAGTGGGCTTGCCTCAGGTAGGAACGATACTTCATCAACGAGTGCATGAAAAGTGCAACCAACCCTTGCTTGTCTTGACAATCCAGTTTGGTCCTTGCCTATTTAAAAGAATGAAATCATGTGTCTTCTGTCAGCAGAAACATATGCATTAATTACCATGAATAACATTAGTACATTACTTACGCGTAAGTTACGGACGAAGACTGGAAATTGTTCTGTGTCTGCGGTATAATCTTTCCATGAAGGAAAGATGCGCACAAAGTTCCTGACAACAATATAAGCTTCTTCTTCCAAAATGGGAAGAAATGGAACAGGGGTCCTATTTGTTGCAATTGGGGCTCTCTCTGGTTCAAAAAGGTATTTGGCAACTGGATTTGGTGTACTCTTTGCTGGAATGGGGGTTTTGCATCGTAGAGCTGGTGCTATGTCAACTGGCATCATCATACTGTTTGCTGCAGTTGGGGTCTGCTGAGTTGGGGCATCAGAAATGACTAGTGTAGTAGGGCTTGAGTCTGCTAGAGTTGGGGTGTTTTGTGGGTCAGGTGATATTGCAACTACACCTAATGGGCTATTTGATTTATCAGGTGTCACTACCTTTTCCAAACACTTTGCTCGTGCTCCTCTGCGATCAGCAATCACCCTCTTCCTTTTGAACGTCTGATACACAAGAACAACATTTGAATGGATAAATATGGTATGATGATAGATGGAATATGTACTGAAAATGGATAGGCAGGGCGTATTCACATACACGATGTGTAAACTAAGCTAATGGCAGTGCAACAAAGTAGAAACAATGCAAAGCATCAGTTGCAAGATATGTGCGACCAATATAACCTTGGAAAGTTAGAGCAAGCACCTTGATGGCTGAATAAGATAGGGCGTCTGCCTCTGACTCCTCCACTAGGGAACTACATTGACTTAGGTCTCCCTCTAGCTCAGAATCACTATTAGGATCATATTCTGAGCATGAATCTATAGGTGGAGAGCGTTTGGATTGCCTTGCATCAAGACTTGATTTCAGTCCCTTAATGCCAAGTTTGCCAGCCATGGCATTGTTCTGCTTTATTCTTTTCATGCGCGCAAGCTCATAATCATTATGAAGCTCTTCAGAATCTGAGATTCATGAAAACATAAAAAGTAGTCAGATTATCTATGGAATGCGTTGTGGATTCAACTCGAAGAGTGTCTCCCTATAAACCCCTGCATATGCAAAGTTCACCCCCCAACCGTGCTGACCAGACCACACACAGAAATACAAACCTTTATGTCTCTATAACAGGCAGACACAGATTTCAAAACTGAAGTAGGAACATTAGAATCAAATAAAATGTGTATTTGAACAAATAAACTAAGGAATTATTAGTGGCATAATGTTTAGCTTCAAGGGTGGAGTGCTAGTAGTGCGACACAAAGCAAGTAGGCAGATTGTATTCCATGTAAAAGATCGTAGTCTATGTAAAAGCTGGAAATGACACTTTCTTTCTAAACAATGTAGTGCTCGTTGCCCACACATGATGGAAGAGATCAGACATAGAAATACTATTCACTCATGTCTACGGTTCCAGTATTTTGAAATAGGGTAGTCCACCCTAAAAGAATATTGACAACAAATATGACAAGGAAAGCATAGATGTAGTGAATCAATCATTACTTGTGAGCTTACTAGGACATGTATGCTGCATTGTAACTGCAGTAAGAGAACGTCCAAAATCTGAATCAAGAAGTTTGTCTAGCACTTATTGTTTGCAACTAATCGACGTGAATAATTGGATATCATATCGAATGAGTAAGGAAGACAAGTAAAATTGTCAACAAACCTGGCCTGCAGTAGTAATCTGGGTCAATGTCACTACGACCAACAATCCAAAATGACTAGTGTCTGTTCCTAGGGCCGGAGTTTTGAAACCCTATGAACTTTATAGGTACTAAAGATTACTAAAATACATTTGAGCCATTAAGTGTAGGTAGCACTCAGCACACAACAAACCCTAATGACAGTCCTGCCTAGTGAGTAATGAATCAATTAGAAAATGGGTGATGAGGAGTGGCTGCTGAGTGTTGAGGACGTATCTCAGGATAAATCTTGTCGGCTTAGTGGGTGTTGCACGCCTGAGCCCTGGATGGACTGGGAAGGTAGGCACGACGGCGTGCCCGGGCAGCGGTGGCGCTATTGGGCGAGCGGCTCCTGACCTCATGTTAGTCCAGCGTCTCCTCCTAGAGTCATGCCGTCTGGGGACGGCAAGTCACCGGCGAGGCAGGCGGCTGGGGGCGAGTAGAGATTGAAAGCGCGCAGCAGAACAGAGGGGAATCGGGGCCTGGGCCGACCCAAAATCCCAGGGTGGGTCGCGCCCACCGTGGGCACCCAATAGAGATACACACCCGAGCGGCGAACATGCATTTTCGAAACTAAATTAGGAACATTTAGGTGACCGATTAAACAACTCTGTTTTAATAATATCCACTATTCATGATATCTTCCGATATTCCGATAAATCGGCTGATTTATCGCTTACCATTGTCTGGCCGATAAGATAAATCGGCCGATAAATTAGCCGATATGATGATAAATCGGCCGATACGCTGATAAACTGGCCGATTTACCCCTTATCTTGGGTCGACCGATAAGTTCCCAATAAGCGATATCCCCAACATTGATAATATCAGATTCGTATTTGAACAACTAAGCTTCTTTAGCTTGATGGGTGGAGCAGTGCTATTATGACACATATAGTGATCATAAAAGGGGGAAACCCTAAGCATTTTTTTGAGCAAAAGAGGGCTTCCCCTCCGACTTCTATTAAAGAAACCACCACGGAACCAACATGATCAATTAAACCCTAAGCATGATCAATTAAACCCTATTATGACTGTGCCATGGCAGATTTAAAGCTGCAAACCGGGGAAATGCTATTTAGCATCCATTGTTTGCTTCGAACTAAGAACTAAATTCTAAGAGCTAAAAAGAAAGTATAGTAACCAAGTTACGATCTATTTTCTGGTTGAGATCAAAAAGTTGTGGAGATATGAAGTACCACCTCTCTTGCGGCGTTGTGTAGGCATCGGGGGTGCGATGGCTGTCGGTGGCATTGAAGTAGATCTGCAATGGTAGACGGGTGCATCGAGGGATAAGTCCCGTTGTGGTGGAAGAGAAGGTCGTGTGAGCGGCCCCGGCAAAGAGGACGACAACGCCGATGAAGCGATAGGACAGGATGCAAGGCTCTTGGTCCGTCGCCGTGGATGAGAAACGTCCATCTCTAGCAGTGGACGACGCGGTCTTGGTAGGTGCTTCGGCATGGTGGAGGACGGTGGCGATGGATGGGGTGGAGGACGGTGGCGATGGATGGGGTGGAGGACGGCGGCGATGGATGGGGTGGAGGACGGCGGCGATGGATGGCGTGTGCTACCTCTTGAGCACTGTGTTGGTTTTCCCTTGAAGAGGAAAGGGTGGTGCTGCAAAGTAGCGTAAGTATTTCCCTTAGTTTTTGAGAACCAAGGTATCAATCCAGTAGGAGGCTACGCGCGAGTCCCTCGCACCTACACAAAACAAATAAATCCTCGCAACCAACGCAATAAGGGGTTGTCAATCCCTACACGGTCACTTACGAGAGTGAGATATGATAGATATGATAAGATAATATTTTTGGTATTTTTATGATAAAGATGCAAAGTAAAATAAAAGGCAATGAAAATAACTAAGTATTGGAAGATTAATATGATGAAGATAGACCCCGGGGCCATAGGTTTCACTAGTGGCTTCTCTCAAGAGCATAAGTATTTTACGGTGGGTGAACAAATTACTATTGAGCAATTGACAGAATTGAGCATAGTTATGAGAATATCTAGGTATGAACATGTATATAGACATCACGTCCAAGAAAAGTAGACCGACTCCTGCCTGCATCTACTACTATTACTCCACACATCGACCGCTATCCAGCATGCATCTAAAGTATTAAGTTCATAAGAACAGAGTAACGCCTTAAGCAAGATGACATGATGTAGAGGGGTAAATTCATGCAATATGATAAAAAAAACCATCTTGTTATCCTCGATGGCAACAGTACAATACGTGCCTTGCTGCCCCTACTGTCACTGGGAAAGGACACCACAAGATTGAACCCAAATCTAAGCACTTCTCCCATTGCAAGAAAGATCAATCTAGTAGGCCAAACCAAACTGATAATTCGAAGAGACTTGCAAAGATAACCAATCATACATAAAATAATTCAGAGAAGATTCAAATATTGTTCATAGATAAACTTGATCATAAACCCACAATTCATCGGTCTCAACAAACACACCGCAAAAGAAGATTACATCGAATAGATCTCCACAAGAGAGGGGGAGAACTTTGTATTGAGATCCAAAAAGAGAGAAGAGGCCATCTAGCTAATAACTATGGACCCATAGGTCTGAGGTAAACTACTCACACTTCATCGGAGAGGCTATGGTGTTGATGTAGAAGCCCTCCGTGATCGATGCCCCCTCCGGCGGAGCTCCGAAACAGGCCCCAAGATGGGATCTCATGGATAGAGAAAGTTACAGAAGTGGAATTAGGGTTTTGGCTCCGTATCTGATCGTTTGGGGGTACGTAGGTATATATAGGAGGAAGAAGTACGTCGGTGGAGCAACAGGGGGCCCACGAGGGTGGAGGACATGCCCCTACCTCGTGGCCTCCCTGTTGGTTGCTTGACGTAGGGTCCAAGTCTCCTGGGTCTTGTTCGTTCCAAAAATCACGTTCCCGAAGGTTTCATTCTGTTTGGACTCCGTTTGATATTCCTTTTCTTCGAGACGCTAAAATAGGCAAAAAACAACAATTCTGGGCTAGGCCTCCGGTTAGTATGTTAGTCCCAAAAATAATATAAAAGTGTATAATAAAGCCCAATAATGTCCAAAACAGTAGATAATATAACATGGAGCAATCAAAAATTATAGATACGTTGGAGACGTATCAAGCATCCCCAAGCTTAATTCCTGCTCGTCCTCGAGTAGGTAAATGATAAAAACAGAATTTTTGATGTGGAATGCTACTTGGCATAATTTAAATGTAATTCTTCTTAATTGTGGTATGAATATTTAGATCCGAAAGATTCAAGACAAAAGTTAAATATTGACATAGAAATAATAATACTTCAAGCATACTAACTAAGCAATTATGTCTCTTCAAAATAACATGGCCAAAGAAAATTATCCCTACAAAATCATATAGTCTGGCTATGCTCTATCTTCACCACACAAAGTATTTAAATCAAGCACAACCCTGATGACAAGCCAAGCAATTGTTTCATACTTTTGGTGTTCTCAAACTTTTTCAATCTTCACGCAATACATGAGCGTGAGCCATGGACATAGCACTATAGGTGGAATAGAATGGTGGTTGTGGAGGAGACAAAAAGGAGAAGATAGTCTCACAACGACTAGGCGTATCAACGGGCTATGGAGATGCCCATCAATAGGTATCAATATGAGTGAGTAGGGATTGCCATGCAACGAATTCACTAGAGCTATAAGTATATGAAAGCTCAAAAAGAAACTAAGTGGGTGTGCATCCAACCTGCTTGCTCACGAAGACCTAGGACATTTTGAGGAAGCCCATCATTGGAATATACAAGCCAGGTTCTATAATGAAAAATTCCCACTAGTATATGAAACTGATAACATAGGAGACTCTCTACTATGAAGATCATGGTGCTACTTTGAAGCACAAGTGTGGTAAAAGGATAGTAGCATTGTCCCTTCTCTCTTTTTCTCTCATTTTTTTATTTGGGCCTTTTCTCTCTCTTTTTTATGGCCTCTTTCTTCGTCCGGAGTCTCATCTCGACTTGTGGGGGAATCATAGTCTCCATCATCCTTTCCTCACTTGGGACAATGCTCTAATAATGATGATCATCACACTTATTTTCTTACAACTCAAGAATTACAACTCGATACTTAGAACAAGATATGACTCTATATGAATGCCTCCGTTGGTGTACCGGGATATGCAATGACTCATGAGTGACATGTATGAAAGAAACGGTGGCTTTGCCACAAATACAATGTCAACTACATGATCATGCAAAGCAATATGACAATGATGGAGCATGTCATAATAAACAGAACCGTGGAAAGTTGCATGGCAATATATCTCAGAATGGCTATGGAAATGCCATGATAGGTAGGTATGGTGGCTGTTTTGAGGAAGGTATATGGTGGGTGTATGATACCGGCTAAAGGTGCGCGGTATTAGAGAGGCTAGCAATGGTGGAAGGGTGAGAGTGCGTATGATCCATGGACTCAACATTAGTCATAAAGAACTCATATACTTATTGCAAAAATCTAATAGTTATCAAAGCAAAGTATTATGCGCATGCTCCTAGGGGGATAGATTGGTAGGAAAAGACCATCGCTCGTCCCCGACCGCCACTCATAAGGAAGACAATCAATAAATAAATGATGCTCCGACTTCATCACATAACGGTTCACCATACGTGCATGCTATGGGAATCACAAACTCTAACACAAGTATTTCTCAAATTCAAAACTATCAACTAGCATGACTCTAATCTCACCATCTCCATATCTCAAAACAATTATCGAGCATCAAACTTCTCTTAGTATTCAACACACTCATAAGAGAATTTTATTATTAATCGTGTATACCTAGCATATAAGGATTATTTAAGCAAATTACCATGCTATTTAAGACTCTCAAAGTAATCTAAGTGAAGCATGAGAGATCAATAGTTTCTATAAAACAAATCCACCACCGTGCTCTAAAAGATATAAGTGAAGTACTAGAGCAAAACTATATAACTCAAAAGATATAAGTGAAGCACATAGAGTATTCTAATAATTTCCGAATCATGAGTGTCTCTCTCAAAAGGTGTGTACAGAAAGGATGATTGTGGTAAACTAGCAAATAAACACTCAAATCATACAAGACGCTCCAAGCAAAAGACATATCATGTGGTGAATAAAAATATAGCTCCAAGTAAAGTTACCGATAGAAGTAGACGAAAGAGGGGATGCCTTCCGGGGCATCCCCAAGATTTGGATTTTAGGTGTCCTTAGATTGTCTTGGGGGTGCCATGGGCATCCCCAATATTAGGCTCTTGCCACTCCTTGTTCCATAATCCATCAAATCTTTACCCAAAACTTGAAAACTTCACAACACAAAACTTAAAGTAGAAAATCTCGTGAGCTCCGTTAGCGAAAGAAAACAAAAGTCCACTTCAAGGTACTGTAATGAACTCATTCTTTATTTATATTGGTGTTAAACCTACTGTATTCCCACTTATATATGGTTTATAAACTATTTTACTAGCCATAGATTCATCAAAATAAGCGAACAAGACACGATAAACAGAATCTGTCAAAAACAGAACAGTCTGTAGTAATCTGTAGCTAACGCAAGATCTGAAACCCCAAAAATTCTAAAATAAATTTCTGGACGTGAGGAATTTATATATTAATCATCTTAAAAAAGAATTAACTAAATATCACTTTCCAAATAAAAATGGCAGCAGTTCTCGTGAGCGCTAAAGTTTCTGTTTTTTACAGCAAGATTAACAAGACTTTCCCCAAGTCTTTGGAACGGTTCTACTTGGCACAAACACTAATTAAACACAAAAAACACAACCAAAACAGAGGATAGATAAATTATTTATTACTAAACAGGAGCAAAAAGCAAGGAATAAAAATAAAATTGGGTTGCCTCCCAACAAGCGCTATTGTTTAACGCCCCTAGCTAGGCATAAAATGCAAGGATAGATCCAGGTATTGCCATCTTTGGTTTTAGGGAAGAAAAGAGCAAACTTGCTATCTATGGAATTAATATTTATATTTTGATAAAGTACATGGCTATTAATGGTAGAAAAAAGATTAAGTATGTTGCGGAAATTTGTATCTAAGCTAGCCTTCATCTCTTTGATAGATTCGTTTTGGTAAGAGAGCAAAAGAGATGTAGATTCAACTTTCTCATTCATGGGGTGCCCAAATATGGTTTTCATATTCTCATAGGTGTCTACGGCATCCCCTTCAAGAAAGCCTTCTTCAAATATAGAATCTAAGACATGCTTAAAAGAATAAGGAAGGGCAATATAAAAGCTTTTTAAGTAAATTTCAATTTGGTATTGAGGCACATAGCTAGCCCTGATCCTTAATAGTCTATATCAAGAATCTTTCAAAGATTCATAAAGTAAATAACGAAAAATCCGGAATCATCTCCATCAAGATTATTAAAATTCTCATTGATAACTCCGGTAGGTTTTTCCATAGCATCCTTATTTATGAGTTTAGCAAGAATAGAAGGGTTGTCCAAAGTACTAAAACTCAGGAAAGAACCCCCACCCCCTTTTGATTCAGACATGGCGGAAGAAAAGCGAGCGAGAAAAAGAGAGGGAGGATAGAGAGAGAGGGCGAATAAAATGGCAAGGGTGAAGTGGGGGAGAGGAAAACGAGAGGCAAATGGCAAATAATGTAATGCGGGAGATAACGGTTTGTGATGGGTACTTGGTATGTTTGACTTTTGCGTAGACCTCCCCGGTGACGGCACCAGAAATCCTTCTTACTACCTCTTGAGCACTGCGTTGGTTTTCCCTTGAAGAGGAAAGGGTGGTGCAGCAAAGTAGCGTAAGTATTTCCCTCAGTTTTTGAGAACCAAGGTATCAATCCAGTAGGAGGCTACGCGCGAGTCCCTCGCACCTACACAAAACAAATAAATACTCGCAACCAACGCAATAAGGGGTTGTCAATCCCTACACGGTCACTTACGAGAGTGAGATCTTATAGATATGATAAGATAATATTTTTGGTATTTTTATGATAAAGATGCAAAGTAAAATAAAAGGCAATGAAAATAACTAAGTATTGGAAGATTAATATGATGAAGATAGACCCGGGGGCCATAGGTTTCACTAGTGGCTTCTCTCAAGAGCATAAGTATTTTACGATGGGTGAAAAAATTACTGTTGAGCAATTGACAGAATTGAGCATAGTTATGAGAATATCTAGGTATGATGATGTATATAGGCATCACATCCAAGACAAGTAGACCGACTCCTGCCTGCATCTACTACTATTACTCCACACATCGACTGTTATCCAGCATGCATCTAGAGTATTAAGTTCATAAGAACAGAGTAACGCCTTAAGCAAGATGACATGATGTAGAGGGATAAATTCATGCAATATGATAAAAAAAACCATCTTGTTATCCTTGATGGCAACAATACAATACGTGCCTTGCTGCCCCTACTGTCACTGGGAAAGGACACCGCAAGATTGAACCCAAAGCTAAGCACTTCTCCCATTGCAAGAAAGATCAATCTAGTAGGCCAAACCAAACTGAGAGTTCGAAGAGACTTGCAAAGATAACCAATCATACATAAAATAATTCAGAGAAGATTCAAATATTGTTCATAGATAATGTTGATCATAAACCCACAATTCATGGGTATCAACAAACACACCACAAAATGAAGATTACATCGAATAGATCTCCACAAGAGAGGGGGAGAACTTTGTATTGAGATCCAAAAAGAGAGAAGAAGCCATCTAGCTAGTAACTATGGACCCGTAGGTCTGAGGTAAACTACTCACACTTCATCGAAGAGGCTATGGTGTTGATGTAGAAGCCCTCCGTGATCGATGCCCCCTCCGGCGGAGCTCCGGAACAGGCCCCAAGATGGGATCTCATGGATAGAGAAAGTTACAGAAGTGGAATTAGGGTTTTGGCTCCGTATCTGATCGTTTGGGGGTACGTAGGTATATATAGGAGGAAGAAGTACGTCGGTGGAGCAACAGGGGGCCCACGAGGGTGGAGGGCACGCCCCGACCTTGTGGCCTCCCTGTTGGTTGCTTGACGTAGGGTCCAAGTCTCCTGGGTCTTGTTCGTTCCAAAAATCACGTTCCCGAAGGTTTCATTCCGTTTGGACTCCGTTTGATATTCCTTTTCTTCGAGACGCTAAAATAGGCAAAAAACAACAATTCTGGGCTAGGCCTCCGGTTAGTATGTTAGTCCCAAAAATAATATAAAAGTGTATAATAAAGCCCAATAATGTCCAAAACAGTAGATAATATAGCATGGAGCAATCAAAAATTATAGATACGCTGGAGACGTATCAGGGTGGCAGACGGAGGAGGCTGGTGTGGTGATGGTGTTCTAGCGCAGACAGTGTATGAATGGGAAAATGGAGGGAGAGGTACGGGGAACCATGTTTTTGGGACGCGCCTGTCTGAATTATGGGAAAGTTACGAACTTAGCCCCCGTTTAAAATTTGGACATCTCGTCGGTTGGGGATAGGACGGTAATCTCGCATCTCGCAAATATTTGCCCAGAGCGATTTCGGGCGAGGAGAGCGTGTTTTGGCGCCCATGGTTGGCGCCCACGGTGTATGAACGGGGCTGACAGGTAGGGCAGTTGTGTCATGTCTGAGTGAAGTTACAAACCTGCCCCTATTGAAAATATTTGCCTACATTGATTTCGGCCGAGTCGAGTTTGTTTTGCCGCCCACCGTGTATGAATGGGGAAATGGAGGGAGAAACAGAGGTCTTTTGGACGAGCTTGAATCAAATGTGTTTTGCCTCCCATGTTTGGCGCCCACCGTGTCAGAATGGGCTCAGAGGCAGTCGTGTCACGTCTAATTGAAGTTACTAACCTGCCCCTATTGTGAGTAGTGGAAATCGGGCCGATGGATTGTCCGTGTAAGGGGTAGACAGTAATTTCCATCTCCCAAACACTTGGCTTGGGGCAGCCGACATGGGAGTGGACATTTTGCCGCTTCTTTCGAATTTTGGGACAATAAGCACGCAGATTTACCCTGGCAACTAAATTTTAATCCATTTTGTATTCTTATACGAATCTTTATAAATCATTCTATGGGTTTTTATATATCTTCAAAAGCACGACAAAGATGTATTCCACTATCATAAATGAATATGATTTACAAATTCCGACACTTGAATTCAGAAGCTAGAATCCAGTTTAAGGTGAATTCGAATATTTGGAACACTTTATGTCCAACTCAAATGTCACACGCAGCACAATGTGTACTCCCATTTAGATATGTACACAAGCGATGTACCAAGATTCAAATACCGAGTCAATCAACCAATAATGTACAAAACTAACAGACATATAAACACTTATAGACATTGGTGTGTGTCGGTCCTAAACAAACGATTTAAAACCCCTTTCCACGACGGCATTTGGAACCGTCGCCAAGTGAGTGTGTGCGATCGGGTGTCCTTCCCACATGACCCAGAAATCGTCGGGGATAGGCCCTCCTGGGACCCAGGCTGGGGCCGTGTGCGATCGGACGAGGCATCGAAACCCATTCATTTCCGTAGGTATGTACATCCCACATGGTGAATCCCAGAAATCATTTCCATAGGTATGTACATCCCACACGGTGAATCCCAGAAATCATTTCCATAGGTATGTACATCCCACACGATGAATCCCAGAAAAAACATTTCCGTTCGTATGTATATCACACATGGTGAATCCAAGGAATACGTTTCCGTTCTTATGTACATCCCACATAGTCAATCCAGGGAAAACGTTTCCGTTCGGATGTACATCCCACATGGTTTTATGTATACGCTCGTGTGTGAAAGGTGTAACTATCACACACGCTCTGCCTTGGTTAACTGTTTTCTTTCATTAACTACATCACACATTATTTGATGTAGAAAACTGTGTGGCATTGGGCTATCCATCGCAAGCGCTTTTACTGCTAGAACTGTTTGCAAAGGTCCATGACCGTCTGTTCTATTTTTATTTTTGCCTGTAATTTATTTTTCTAATTAGAAATTTTGAATTATGAAACGTGCAATTCAAATTCTCAGCACAATGGTTCAACAACGAATCTATAAATAAAATTGCCAGTACAATATGTTCAGTAATTACAGGATTAGGCAGCAATTAACTATGAAGAACCACAATATTTAAAGGCGGTAAAGGTGAAGAGGCAAGTGTAAATCATTTTGACTGCCGAATGAAGAAGCGGAATGCCCATAATGTGCCTTCCTGCATGCCATAGGCACGAACCACTTTTGTCCAACCCCTTGTGACGATCGCCCGCCCATCCTTCACTGCCTTCAGGAAGACTTCTAGAGCATTATCATGGTAGTATGAATTATATACTTTAACCTTAGTTGCCTCCACTCCAGTCATGTAGTTTGCAAGGTAATCATCAGTAAATAGCTTCGGAAACCACTGAAAAGAGAAATATATCAGATATTGAGGTCTAATAGAGTAACTTGTTTTGGGCAAGGGGAAAATGCAACACATTACTTACCATCCTAAAGTTCACTGCTGTCTTAGACAAAATGTAAATAAAGAGCTTAATTCCAATCACCCGTTTCTTTCGCCTAACAATCTTTCTTAGTTTCCTCACTTGACGCTTGTTCATGAATATCTCATTGCCCCATACGCAAAAGGGATCGAAGCGTAGATCAATACCCCTCATATATGTACCTACAAGCAACCAGTAAATGTTAGAAGCTAAACTGAGATTGCACAAATGATGTAAAATACAACTACCTATGTTCCTAAGTACAAGTATTTTTTTGAGATTTCAACATGAACTACATACGGATGTATATAGAATTATAGATATAGTTTAGATTAGAATCTAGATTCACTCATTTTGCTCCTTATGTAGTCCATATTAGAATCTCTAAAAATACTTATATTTAGGAATAGATGGTGTATAAGACATGGGATGCAGCTAACCTCGATGGCAAACAACTTCATCGCCCATTGTAGCGCTGTGTAAGTACATGGAAAGACAATGTTAACTACAACAGGGTTAACATCCACCAAAAATAGCAAATGGTAATAAAACGGCAATATCTGTAGTGATATCTTCATTTTGAAAGAGTACCATGGTAGCAAAGGGACGGATTAAAAAATGGATACAACTGTTAATTGCAACAGGCTTAACAACATCCTAATTCATGTTTTAAAAGTTTGTAGCCATTTAAATACAACTCTTTAAAAATGGATACAACTGTTAATTGCAACAGGCTTAATGGCCATTGAAGCCGGTACTGATAAAAATGCAATTGGCAGAGTTAAACATCACAGGGCAGGTGCTGCCAGAGCAGATAATGGTCTAGTTGTCTATAAAAAGGTAGGGAAAATAGCTCAAACGTGTTAGGCGTGTTTACTACAACATGCTTAATACATCGACAGTACAAAACATAGCCATTAATTGCAACTGGTATTGGTAAGATTGAATTGGTGGGTACATACTTGGTAAGTCATGAGAGGTAGTTGCTGGGGCACTTCATCTTGGCCAGAGCCCGCCCAAAGTCAGCGGCGGTGGAGGCGAGCTGTTCCTCCGGGTCAAAGCGTGGATCAGTGCCACTGACATGTGTACCTACAGGCAACCAGTAAATGGTAGAAGTTAAACTGCAATTGCACAAATGATGTGAAATACTGTAAGACATAGGATGCAGCTAACCTTGACGGCAAACAACAGCATCGGCCGTTATGACCCTGCATAAGTACATGGACAAGCATGTTAAGTACAACAGGGTTAGCATCCGTCAAAAATAGCAAATGGGGCAGCATCTCTAGTATATCTTCATTGCGGAGAGTAGCATGGTAGCAAATGGACAGATTAAAAAATGGATACAACTGTTAATTGCAACAGGCTTAACAACATCCTAAGTCATGCTTTGTAAGTTTGTAGCCATTGAAATGCAACTGTTTAAAAATGGATTCAACTATTAATTGCAACAGGCTTAATAGACATTGAAACCGGTACTGATAAAAATACAATTGACATAGTTAAACATCACAAGGCAGGTGCTGCCAGAGCAGAGAATGTCCCAGATGTCTATAAAAAGGTAGGTATAGTAGCAAAAACGTGTTAGGCATGTTTACTTGAACATGCTTAATACATCGATCGTACAGAACATAGCCATTAATTGCAATTGGTATTGGTAAGATTAAACTGGTGAGTACATACTTGGTAAGTCTTGAGAGGTAGTTGTTGGGGCCCTTCATCTTGGCCAGAGCTCACCCAAAGTCAACGACGGTGGAGGCGAGCTATTCCTCTGGGTCGAAGCATGGATTAGTGCCACTGATATGTGTACCTCTAGGCAACCAGTGAATGGGTAGAAGTTAAATTGCAATTGCACAGATTATGTGAAATACTGTAAGACATGGGATGCAGCTCACCTTGATGGCAAACAAAAGCATCAGCCATTATGACCCTGCGTAAGTACATGGGCAGGCATGTTAAGTGCAACAGGGTTAGCATCCAGTAAAAATAGCAAATGGGCAGCATCTCTAGTGATATCCTGAGTCATGTATTGTAAGTTTGTTGCTGGTATTGGTGAAATTGAGCTGGACACGGTAATATTTGAACATCACACAGTGTGTAGTACTGAAATAAACAAGGCACGAACATGCTTAATACAACAACCATACAAATCATAGCTATTGCAAGTGGTATTGGTAAGATTTAGCTGGTCAGATCTTACCTGTTAAATCATGGGGGGTAGTCGCTGGGGGACTTCATCTGGGCCAGAACTTGCACCATGTCGGCGGCAGCGGCGGCGGAGGCGAGGTGTTCCTCCGGGTCAACACGCACAGTGGCCATCATGCCATGGACCGCCATCAGCTCCTGGCAGGGGGATTTGGAGGCATGAGGATGTTTCGCAGGCGCCACTTAAGCAATCAGGCTGGGGGCGTGATAGATATCGGTGAGTTACCTGACTAGATCTGAGAAGAACGTAGATGTGGTTGAAGATGTGGTTGCGGTGGGGGCGGTTTGAGATGCCAGTAGGGGAAGGCGCGAGGGAGGGGGATACTGAGGGGAAGGGGATGTGGTTGGAGGAATAAATTCTGAAATCGCGTGCCTAATGAAAATTTTGGTGCAAAATTTGAAACTTGGGTGGGGGAAACACACAACGCAGACGAAGCGCGTAAAAAACTTGTGTGCGAGAAAAAAGAAAGTTGGCAGATCCCGTCTCCAAAAAATGTACACGTGTACTTGATTTTTTCGGTTAATGGTACGCCTGGTTTATTAGGAAATATCGCGCAAGTAACTGACTTATGGGTCATTAACGCAAAAAACACAGACGGGTACGGCATAGAAACCGTGTGTTTTGTGATCTTCTAATGATTAACGCAAAAAAATGCACACGGGCACCATGCTAATCAACGCTCAAAGCCCTCAAAGGATGCTCTTACTGACATTGTACGTTAATACTACAAACTTAAAGTACTATTGCTAATTTGCTCTAATACTACAAACTTAAACTACTTCTCACATGCTGCCATCAGGGCATGCTGGCCAGACGCCAGCGTTCTCCTTCCCGGCCTTGTAGGCGGCAGCCCACCGTGCTTTGATCTCCGCCAAGCTCTCCTCACCATGGCGTGCGGCCTCTTTTTTCTTGCAGCGGCGGGACTCTCTTTTCTTGACTGCCTTTTGCCTTTTCCGCTCCTTCTGTGCGGCTTTGGCCGCCTCTAGATCCACCACCCATTCGTCCATGGCAGCCTCAAAGTCCGCCCATGTAAATGTCTGGCCGCCGGCGGTGATGAACTTAGCGCGGCGAGATGACATCACTTTATTACCATGTGCATGGTCGCGGGCGGTGAGGAAGGCGGCGCGGCGGGATGCCATCACTTCCTTACCAGGTACTGTGCGCCACGGTGCCATGGAAGATGCCTGGAGAGAGCTCTGGGATGGAGGGGCCGGGCAGCCATACAGTGCGGTGGTATTCAAGAGCTCAACCACAAACAACAACAGAAATTTGGCTTCTCTTACAATTTTGCTCGTTCATTATCGCACATGGTTCATCTCCGTCGCTTCCGGAAATAGTGTGCGCTAAGCCTATTGTGTGTTGCGTTATGATTGGCCGGAACCCCAGCCAGGCGGATCGCGCGTGTGCACCGTTGGATGCGCCGTGATCGAACGGCAATCTACGTCCCTCACATCACACCCATGCACCTATAGCTGGATTGGATTTATATGCGCTAAATGCCTAGAAAATGCACATGATCCCCTAAATATGGTAAATGAGCCCGGAAAAATGCCAAATTTGAACACGGTGATTTGCAGGGTGTACGTTCGTCGTAGAAAAAAACTTTAGGGCAAAGAACGAAGAAAATTTGGATTCCCCTTCAATCTTGAGGCTTCCCCTTTCGAAAGCATGGAACTTCCTCGTGATGGTTCGATTTATGAAGGGCGTGCATGACAACATAAGCCAAACCTTCTCAAATTTTTACCAAGGCATGGTGAGGTCATACCATGGCACCATGCCAGGCGTCATGTTTTTTAAGCATTTATTTCATTTTTAATAGTTGAAAACCCAACAAACAGACATTTCTGGTTGACTATTGCCACACATTTCATCAAAATATCAATTCATTCCTTGTAAAAGGCATGAGAATTTACTAAATGGCACGAGCATGGTTTTCTAGGCCATTCTTGCAGACCCTTTCATTCATCGATTGTTTGAACTTTAATTATGTGCATTAATGCCTAGGAAATGCACATAATCCCCTAAATATGGCAAATGAACCCGAAAAAGTGCCAAATTTGAACACGGTGATTTGCAGGTTGTATGTTCATCATAGAAAAAAACTCGTGGACAAAGGACAAAGGAAATTTGGACCCCCTCCCCTTCAATCTTGGTGATTTCCCCCTTGAAACCATGAAACTTCCTCGGTGATGGTTCAATTTATGAAAGGCGTGCATCACGACATAAGGAAAACATTCTCCAATTTTTACGAGGGCATGGTGAGGCCATACCATGGCACCAAGCCAGGCGTCGTGTTTTCCAACCATGTGTTTCATTTTTTGTATAGTTGTTAACTGAGTAAATGACGCATTTATGGTTGACTATTGCCACACATTTCCTTGAAATATCTGCCCATTCCTTGTAAAAGGCATGAGAATGTGCTAAATAACATGAGCATGGTTTTCCAGACCGTTCTTGTGCATCTTTTCATGCACCGATTGTTCGAATTTAATTTATGTCCATTAATGCCTAGAAAATGCACATAATCCCCTAAATATTGTAAATGATCCCAGAAAAATGTCAAATTTGAACACGTTGCATTTGAGGCGGTATGTTGATCATTGGAAAAAATGAATGACAAACTAGGACGGAAATTAGGATTCCCCTTCAATCTTGGGGATTTTCCCTCTCGAAAGCATGGAACTTCCTCGGTGATGGATCGATTTATGAAGGGCGTGCATGATGACATAGGCCAAACCTTCTCAAATTTTTACCAAGGCATGGTGAGGTCATACCATGGCACCATGCCAGGCATCATGTTTTTTAAGCATTTATTTCATTTTTTCTATAGTTGAAAACCCAACAAACAAACATTTGTGGTTTACTATTGCCACACATTTCATCGAAATATCTGTCCATTCCTTGTAAAAGGCATGAGAATTTACTAAATGTCACGAGCATGGTTTTCTAGGCCATTCTTGTGGACCCTTTCATGCATCGATTGTTTGCACTTGAATTATGCGCATTAATGCCTAGGAAATGCACCTAATCCCCTAAATATGGCAAATGAACTCAGAAAAGTGCGAAATTTGAACACGGTGATTTATAGGTTGTATGCTCATCATAGAAAAAAACTCGTGGACAAAGGACAAAGTAAATTTGGATCCCCCTTCAATCTTGGTGATTTCCCCCTCGAAACCATGAAACTTCCTCGGATGATGGTTCATTTTACGAAAGGCATGCATCACGACATAAGGAAAACATTCTCCAATTTTTACCAGGGGGATGGTGAGGCCATACCATGGCACCACACCAGGCGTCATGTTTTCCAACCATGTGTTTCATTTTTTTGTATAGCACAAGCATGGTTTTCCAGACCATTCTTGTACACCTTTTCATGCACCGATTGTTCGAATTTGAATTATGTGCATAATTAATGCCTAAAAATGCACACAATCCCCTAAATATGGTAAATTTGAACATGTTTCATTTGAGGCGGTATGTTGATCATTGGAGAAAAATCTAAAAGACAAACTAGGATGGAAATTTGGATTCCCCTTCAATCTTGGTGATTTCCCTCTCGAAAGCATTAAACTTCCTCGGTGATGGTTCGGTTTATGAAGGACTTGCATGATGACATAAATCAAACCTTCTCAGCTTTTAACCAAGGCACGGTGAGGCCATACCATGCCACCATGCCAGCCTTCATGTTTTTCAAGAACATATTTCATTGTTCTATAGTTGATAACCCACTAAATGACGCGTTTGTGGTTGACTCCATTGAAATCTCCGCCCATTCCTTGTAAAAGGCTTGAGAAATTACTAAATACCACGAGTATGGTTTATCCAGACCGTTCTTGTGCACCCTTTCATGCACCAATTGTTTGAATTTGAATTACGTGCATTAATGCCTACAAAATGCACATAATCCCCTAAATATTGTAAATGAACCCAGAAAAGTGTCAAATTTGAACATGGTGATTAGCAGGGTTTATGTTCATCGTTGAAAAAAAACTCATGGATGAAAGACAAAGGAAATTTGGATTCCCATTCAATCTTGGTGATTTACTATCGCACATGGTTCATCTTCGTCACCTGTGAGAACCGTGTGTGTTCACTCACACATGCAAAAGGAAAACAAAACCCTCGCCCACTTCGTCCCCACTCACTCGCCATGGACTCCTCCGCAACTCTGCACCCTAAGCTCGACGGCTGTTGGTGGCGGCCATAGGTCGCGCTCCAAACGGCACCGGATTTCACCTCCACCGCTTTCCGCCGCCTATCTGCACCGACATTCTAGACTCTGGCCGACTGGGGTTTTTTGCTCGATTGGGCCGGGGATTTTTCTCATGGAGAAGGTAATCAACTTAGTTAGCGAAACATTCGCTCATCTCTTATTGCAGTCCCTCCGTCGTTGTTAATCAACCGGCGGAAATCACCGTGGAATCATTTTTTTTCTAGCTGATTCGTGGGTGTTCATTCATGTGTGCACAATGCGAGCACAAATCGGGCAACTGTGGTCGTGGCCAGTCGGAAACGAAGTTCTATCTCACCATTCCAGATGACTTCAGGGAGCGCTCGGTATGTTCAATCTCAACCTACCACGGTCGGCATGGCCTAAATTTGTGAACATATACCGTCTGTTGCTACATTATCTATATATTTGCATCAAATCTTTGTTACATTGTCTATTTTTAATTCTATATTTTTGTACTTTGCTTGCATCTATATATGGATATGTTCTATCAGTTACTCCCATATTTGCATCTTGCTCGGTTATTTCAATATATCTAATTTATGATCTTAATTTTCATTTCAAGCAGTACATCCCTTGCTTTGCAAGAACAGGAGTAGAAGGAAATCTTGGGCTTTACTTTGCTGATGACTCCCAGGATGTCATATTGATAACGCAACATGGGTTTACAATGACGATTAGCGTAAAACTTGATAAAGATGGTCACTCCTATTTTAATGCGGACCTTTGGAGAAAAATGTCTAAGTGTTATGAACTGAAAGCTGGCAATGAAATTCTAGTGCATGCACCAAAGCTTGGTCTAATTAACATGGATGTTTACTTCCCCAACGTCATCAGTCGATCAAAGTCTGATTGAGGTTAGTGTCCGTTCAACTTTCTCCATGCTGTCATATTACTATTTAAGCAATCAATTGATCACTATTTAAGCAACCAATTGTGATATCATATTCTGACTCTGTTCCTATGCAGTAACAAATTTTGTTTACCAATTTATGCGCGCTATATATTCTTCTGCCATGTTCTGAATAAAAAATACCTTTCCACCTTTTAAGCAGGATATGTTGGATGCATAGTGAACGATTTGTATGTTACTAAGCATACCAAATTTCACTGGAAGGACTTGAAGCATGTCATAAACATTGTTGATAATCTGACAGAGATAGCACAGCGTATGAACACTGGATTTTGGATGGGATTAATTAGACCTATGGTGCACACACTAAACAAGACCAATTGTGTGCAGAAAGCGCTGGTAAAAAGTCTTATTTTAATGTTGATGCTCATAAACTATATATATCTTCAACGATATATTACAATTGTTTTTTATTCTACATGTCAAGAGAAATCGGTCCCACCGAGTTTGTGTAACCGGTCTCACCGAGATTACGTTATGCCCTAACCCTAATGGAATCGGTCCCACCGAGTTGACATGTCGGTCCCACCAAAAATCCTAACGTTCATATTTTGAACTAAATCGGTCTGACCGAGTTTTATAATTCGGTCCCACCGAGTTTGGTGATTTGTGTGTAATGGTTAGATTTTGTGTGCAGGCTATATATACCCATCCACCCACTCTTCATTCAAAGAGAGATCCATCAGAACATGCCTACACTTCCAATATACATTTTCTGAGAGAAAACCACCTACACTTGTGTTGAGGTCAAGATATTCCATTCCAACCACATAAATCTTGATCTCTAGCCTTCCCCAAGTTGCTTTCCACTCTAATCATCTTTCTACAAAATCCAATCCTATGAGAGAGAGTTGAGTGTTGGGGAGACTATCATTTGAAGCACAAGAGCAAGGAGTTCATCATCAACACACCATCTATTACCTTTTGGAGAGTGGTGTCTCCTAGATTGGTTAGGTGTCACTTGGGAGCCTCCGTCAAGATTGTGGAGTTGAACCAAGGAGTTTGTACGGGCAAGGAGATCGCCTACTTCGTGAAGATCTACCCTAGTGAGGCAAGTCCTTCGTGGGCGATGGCCATGGTGGGATAGACAAGGTTGCTTCTTCATGGACCCTTCGTGGGTGGAGCCCTTCGTGGACTCGCGCAACCGTTACCCTTCGTGGGTTGAAGTCTCCATCAACGTGGATGTACGATAGCACCACCTATCAGAACCACGCCAAAAATCTATGTGTCTACATTGTGTTTGCTCCCTCCAAACTCCTCCCTTTACCTTCATATGCAATTGTTTTACATTCCGCTGCTATACTCTTAGAATTGCATGTGTAGGTTGATTACTTGAATTGTGCTAAGTTGCTAAAATCTGCCAAGACTTAAAATTGGGAAAAGGCTAGATTTTTATGTGGTCAAGTAGTCTAATCACCCCCCCCCCCCGCCGCTAGACATACTTTCGATCCTACACCTGCTCTACCAAGGCACAGGAGGGCTCTTCCTTTTCATTGACGAGATGTCGAGTTGTCGTGATCAAGCTGCTTCCAGTGGATAGTTGTGGTTGTTGGCCCTCAGCCTCTTAAAATGTGCTAGCTATTACTATATATGTTAAGTATGTAGATATGGACCATATGGTTGTTGGCCCTTAGCCTCTTAAAATGTGATAGTTGTTACTATGTTAAGTATGTAGATATGGACCATATGGTTGTCAAAATCGTGTTAGGAAGATCCTCCTTTTGTCGAATAGTGTAACCACTATATATATGTTACTCAAATGTTGTTACCCAAGTTCATTAATTTTCATGGAAAGTATTAGTATCATACATAGTTCATTGAGTTTAAGCGTGTGCCCGATGTCCAGAAGGCATTTGCATATTAACTGTCCATATTGCAAATTCACACACATGTTCACATAAGGAAACGTATGTGTAACATACTAATCATCACACACGAGTACTCGCAGACGCATCATGTGCGATACTCCTAGCCACCGCAAGCAACTAGTTTGCATTTTTTAAAGTTTTTTGTACACACAGAATCACACACGAAGTAACTGTATTGACCATCTGTGTTGTAATTTCTCATCGCAAACAGTTCATCTGAGTCGGCTGTTTGCCACGTATCACACACATCTTGTTTACACGACTCGTTTGTGTTCTTTTGGCTCATCGCAAACAGTTTATCCATGTGAACTGTATGCTGCATATCACACACATCTTGTTAAGTTGAACCGTTTCTGTTGTGTTCCCAAATCGAAAACAGTTCGTCCGAGTTAACCGTATGTCGTATATCACACACACATTGATATGGCTGCATGTTTCTGTTGTTCTACCTCATCGCAAACAGTTTGAATGGATTAACCGCGTGTCCTACATCGCACACACATTGTTATGGCTGCCTATTTATGTTGTTCTGCCTCATCGCAGACAGTTTGAATGGATTAACTATATGCCCTTCATCGCACACGCAACTAAAACCTAAACCGTGTTTGATGCGTACATCATCGCAAACGTTTTGCACCTTTTTGACGTTTTTTACACCACCGTATGCGATTATTGCATCGCGCACAGTTTCGGCAAAGGGTCTCTGACCGTAGTGTCGCATTAGCAGTCTCCTGAAGTAGTGAGAGTATATGGATCATTGGATCAATAATATCAACTAACATACATAAGCCAGGCCGATGTACTTTTTTTGCTAGAAGAGCATCCTTTTTTTAGCGAACCTAGTACAACATCTTGGCCCTTTCCGATGCGTGCCACTTATGGTCCATCTATACTACTATTATTGTTGAATGCACATTCAGCCCGATTGGCATATTTGTAGGTCTGGCACAGCAATCAAAATGAAATGTCTCCGAGTCTTATCAATTAATACAGACTTGTGCTCAAATAAAATTACAACCCAAAAAACAAAAAACAATTATTACATGATCTCTAAAACAAATGGTTTGATTGATTACATGAACAAACAACACAAAGGCTATTCAACGATGGAAAGAACATTTCACCTATGATTTACCAAGTGGGAATTTAATTTCCTTTTTTCCTTCAGGACCTTAACAATGTGGTTAGTCTCAGCTTGCTTCATTTTGAAATCCACCAAATATTTAATGGTTGTCTTGAGTACTGCTTGTGATTGTGCTATTTGCTTCCTCAACATGTCAACTTCATCTCTAAGTGCAGAAGCGGAATCTCTTTCTACCACTAGTTTAGCCTCTAGAGCATGAGCAGTTGGAAATTCATGATGCACGATTGGGCTGGTGCCACTGCTATAGGATGATACAACATCCATGGGGACCTCACTCTTTGATCTTGGGCTAACCTGTTTTGCCATTAAAGTTCTGATTGGATTCCGAAAAGTTGAAGTTAGCAAAACATCTAAACTGGGAGTTATAACAGCAAACCAGTTAAACAAACAAGGAAATAAAGAGTTTCAATTGGATGCTGAAAAGTAGTTATTAACATCATTGTAACCGGTTGTTGCAGCAGCAAAGCAGTTAAACAAACAAGTTTTGCAAAAGGTACCTGTTGTGGCATTGGAGTTTCTCTTGGATCCTGAAAAGTTGAGTAGCCAGTAACATGATTAGAGTAACCAGTTGCAGCAGCAAAGCAGTTAAACAAACAAGTTTTGCAAAAGGAACCTGTTGTGGCATTGGAGTTTTCTCTTGGATCCTGAAAAGTTGAGTAGTCATTAACTAGATTAGAGCAACAAGTTACAACAGCAAACCTATTACACAAATATATTTTTTGAAAATGTACCTGTTGTGCAATTGGACTTCCAATTGGATCCTGAAAACTTGAAGTTGGTAAGATGATTATGGCAACAAGTTACAGCAGCAAACCAGGTAAACAAGGAAGTTTCTGAAAACATACCTGTTATGCCAATGGAGTTTCAGTTGGATCCTACAAACTTGAATGTTAGCAATCAATAAATAAAGTTTTTGCAAGAGCCATAAGAAACTAACATCAAACTAGTAAAACTAACCAGATTTGGCAACATATTTAATTACACATGAACTAGTAAAACTAACAAGTTCTTGGCAGCGTATTAAAGTAACAAGTCGGTACCGTTTACTAGCAACACAGACATCTGTAAATTTCTTTGATGTAAGCAAAATGATTCCAAAATAGATATAAGTTAAAAAGACGGTGTCCCTCATATAAACCTGACTGTTATCTATCTGAACATGCAAACATTACTAGTGCTACAAGTGATAACAGCAAACCATTTAAACAAATAGGGTATCAGAACGTGAATTCTACTGCACCCTAGAAGTACATATGACCAGCTACCTACGTACTTAAGTAGCTATTTAAGTTTAGGCAAACAGGTAATTCTTAACAGTGAGTATCAAACACATAGATAGGCGCAGTCTATAATAGGATTAATAGGCTATGGTATTATGTAACCAGTAGCAAACTAAATTAAGCCAAGCAACGTAATTGAACAATTTTGCAATAAGTGGCTAACTAAAATTCCAAGAAGCAGGTAACTGAACTTATGCTAGCTCTTTGTACAGGCACACTGCAACTTCTTTTTCGCTTACAAGGTTCTATGAAGGAGTCCATGGCATCAATTGCTTGGATACGCAGTCCCAATACTTCTTTCTTTCCACACTGCATTGGTAAGTCGAATGGTTAATCTGGTAAGATGGTGCGTCCTCGATATGTTATATTAGGACATGTAGTCAGACTAGTTGTAGCCACACACATCACACCGGTTTTTACTGTATATTTCATGCGATTACATTTGGTATACCGAGATCTAAGCAATCTAAAATTGGATGAAAGACTAGCATCCTTCACATTATTGACGAACTCAGTTCATAGAAACAAGCAATTCAACCATTCTGTGGGTAAATCAAAAGCACCACTGGAATATTTTTCACTACCCCAATCATACACGCAAAAAGGGGTGACGCCACCGTAGGGGCTGGTATGGGCGGCCGCCTCGGGTGGCTGGAAAGTGTGCACCTAGTTTGAGTCGTCTAGGTTGGCCCAGGCTATTTATGTTCATCCCAACGCACGAGCATGCAATGTAAAATGAAGAAAAACGTTTCAATTTGGATGGGCCAATAACGTAAGTGCAAGGAAGGCCCTACAGCAGGCTCGCAGCCCAAACGAGCGCCTCCCATATCGATCGACAACAGGAAAATCCCAATTCGTTCCCTCCAGCCTCCAGTCTGGTTCGCTCCTAACCTAGCCGCCGCTGGACAGACCAACACAGCACTTCCTCATGCCCTCGTTGGAGGGTGGTCGCCAGGCTTCAAGTGAATGGAAGGACAAGAAGATGAAGATCCATCCCCGGGTGTAGCTTGCGTGGGAGGCAGTGGCGGCAGCACAGGCATGGCATCGAGCTTGCGCAAATGGACAGTCACAGCTTGCAAGAGCAGCATGCGCAATGAGCAGGTACATCACATCCTTGATTATATCTAATTCAATTGTTCAATTTATGGCCAATAGTTAAACCTGGCGGTGTTGTGAAACTGCTTGTATGTAGGGAATCTATGAGAAAATGAAACCAATCTCTGCTTATTTTATAACTCCCCCAATCAATATTGAACTGACTGAACCTGATGTATCTAATCAAGTTTCCGGTGCAAACATACAAGCTCATGTTGTTCCTGAGCCTGAAGTGTCTAATGAACAGACTACTAATGAAGGATTTGATGCAAACATTTTACATGCTCCTGGTGATGAACATATAGTATCTAATGAGGGATCTAATGCAAGCATTTTGCAAGCTCCCATTGAAGGATTTAGTGTCTAATGATGATCTGCTATGTTGAGAGAGACATAGAGATTTGCAAGCATTGATGACAAGCAAATTATAGTACATTTTCATGGCTTCAGGAAACGTCGAGGCGACCTACCAGAAAGTCCCCGTATTATGACAACGTAGCATAAATACTTTTCTAATCTGTTGTTTGAAACTATTGGCATACTTGTGTAGGATAGATATATTGATATGCAGTTTGCGCACTAGTTATTGGTGCAATTATACTTCGATATTTTCAGCCAGAGAACGAATAATTCAAGTAGGTACAGACCATGTTAGTAGTCCTTGTACACCATGTTGCATTTTGTGTTTTTTGGTACTTGCATCATTTAGTGTTTTATAATCTGAACTACTTTGGATCATTAGATGGTTTTCAAAGTGCATGTAGCTTCACATTTCTCAAGTTATGTTTATTTCCGGAGTGCAAGTGCCTTCGTATTTTTTAAGTTAAATGTTCGCCCCTGGTAACTTGAATTTGTGGATCTGCCACTACACACAAATCATACACGCAGGCCAGTATGAATTAAATGAAATGCAGGGACTTACGCCAGCTCGTTGTACAGGATCACTGCAGCTCTGCTTGCGCTTGAGATGTTCCATGTACAAGTCCATGTTACCACTTGATTGGATGTGCAGGCCTTGTGCTCCTTGCACCCCCCTCTGCATTTTTGACACGACGAATGGTTGATCAAATAAGAGGAATCGACCTTGCTGTTGTACCGGAGGACAGATACTTACAAGGTTATACGGGTGTGGAGGATGTGTACCAGATCCCGTAGCGCTATCATGCTTCGCTAAAAAATGGTTTTGCTTGTTTCAGATGATATCTCCAGAAGAAACAAGAGTTAAAGTCAGACTTGCATAGGCGTGTAAGCTAAGAGAGCAGTGAAATGATATCCAAACATCGTCGGAACAGTGCACAAGGGAGTGATATGTGGACATCTAGTTCGGGCCGGCATTTGGGCTTGCTCGCCTAGCTAGAGTGCGGGTCACTTCAGAGCCGTTGAGGGTGATGCGCTGGCGTTGGCTGACTACGCACGGATGCAGATCTAGAGTGGCAGAGGAGCGCTACAATGCAGTGGACGAGACCGTTGGTGAAGCCCCAACGGCCTCGAGGGGCGGAGGTGCGATGATGTGCTCGATGAAGTAGCCCCGGTAAGGTGGGAGACGGCGTCGGTGAAGCACACCTGATGCGGTGGAAGTCGGTGTCTGTGAGGCACGTCAATTGCCGCGGCCGATGTTGTCGGTGGACCACCCGGTGCGGTGGACGAGGGCGTAGATGAGGTAGCTCCGATACGATGGTGAAGCACGACTGTCGTCTTCGTCGTCGTCTGGCACAGAGGTGGGGAAAGTGACGAGATGAGGGGCGATTCAAACTTCGCTTGAGTTGGTGGCGAATTAGGGATTTGAGCAATCTGGGCACAGAAGGGGACGGCGGAGAAGGAAGATTTTGCAGGGCTGGAATTGGGGCCGCCAGATATTTCAATCTGAAATGTGGAAGCGCGAAATTATTTTGTCATCGTTCTTTTTTTGGGAGGGGGAGGGAGGGAGGGGGTGGGTGGCTGGGTGCTAAGCGTCTGTACGACACACACGACCACCACGAGACGACCCTGGTCTGCCTGGTGCACCTACATTTGAGAATGCAAATGAATCTTCTTTCATTTGCAAATAAATCTGTATGTATTACCATGCTTGTGATTTCCTTGCAAATAATTAGTCATTCGAAACGAGATACTATAAATTAATTAATGAGGAGTTATTTGAGAAAAAATCGAAACGGTATCCATGCTAACGTGGATTAGAGTGTGTGTCACATAATTAGTTATTTGAATTAGAGTGTGTGTCACATAGCAGTCTCCAATTCTAACGTGGATTTCGCATTTCATGGTATCCATGCTACTTTTACTACAAATTCATTTGTATATGATGAACACCATGGTAGTGAGATAACTTTGGATGGATTCAAACATATGACCTACAAAATAGCACAACAATCAAGTCAATGTCAACTTTTCCAAACTTAATATGGCACAAATTCGAATAACTACCCATATGCATGGTCCTCAGTTCTAATCTTAAAATGTACATGGAATTGAAACATCGATATGAAGTCTCGTACTATCTACATTCAAATGTTGTTTTTAGCCCCCCCCCCCTCGACACACATGCTACATACTTCTTGTATCGGTCAATCTTCCTCTCCTAACCACCTTAGGAAGCTATCAGTTTTCGACACACATTCATTCTTTCTCTCCATGTTTCGATCTCTAACTCTCTCAACTACACAACCCCCTTTTTTCCACTTTGTTACCAAATGTATTTACCTCACACACCGGCCATTGCACCCCATGCCGAGCTCTCTATCTCTCTCTATCCCTCCCACCCTCTCTCACTAGATACATGCATTGACTATCTAGCCCCCTAACCTCTTGTGCGCACGCACGTACGTTGTCTATCTAGGTCACTACCTCGAGACTGTCTCACTCTTTCTTCCACACGGCGGGCCACACTCGCTCAATCTCGCTCTCTTTATCTCAGTCTCGATTAACCTTGTTTTGTTTCACACACACAAATGATATATCTCCCTGTTTGGGCCTCGATCGACACACTCTATACTCTCTCATGCAGATTGTCTATCTAGGTCAGTCCATCCAAGTCGCCCCCACTCTTTCGACCTCATGGCGGGCTACGCTCGCTCAATCTCTCTCTCTTTCTCTCTCTCTCTCTCTCCCTCTCTCTCTCTCTCTTTGTATGTCTCGATTTACCTTGCTCTTTCTCGGACACAAACGATATATCTCCATGTTTGAGCCCAAATCGACATATTCATACTGTATACTCTCTCATGCACATTGTCTATCTAGGTCACTCTCTCCAACCCGTCTCACTCTTTCGATCGCACGACGACCCACACTCGCTCAATCTCTCTCCCTTTATACATGTAATCGATTGACCTTGCTTCCTCCAACACACAAAATATATATACATGTATGTGGCTGGATCATCTCTCAAGCTCTATCTTACAGCCCTCACCCTTCCCAAAAGCTCAATCCGGCAATATCTCTCCAGAGTATATATATCTTTTCAATGAATGTCGGACCACACTCACTTTGTCTCTCTGTCTATATGTCTCTCAATTGACCTTGCTTTCTCACGCCGTATCTTCCACACATGGAAGCTACCTCTCCATCCCTTGCAAAGCCGGAGCTATTTACATTGCGAGGGGGACTGCAACCTTGGATTAATTTGTGTAGGCATTTATTCTGGTGGGTTTAGATTATATTTTCATAGCATTCGGCCCACAACTACTCCGAACACCGTTGCAACCCCCACACCTCCCCCAATTTATTTCCCTCTGGCTCAGCCATTGCTCTCTCGCACGTCCTTTCTCGCCTTCAACATCGCACCATGGTATTATTGCAAAAAACTCTGTTGTTCTCTTTAATTATTACAAATAAGCTACAAAACTACACATCGATAGTCCACCTGGAATGGAACAAATTTCGACCCACAAATTAAAGTGCTACAAGCTACACACCGAGGGGCCCAACTGTCATGAAACAAATTTGGACCCATATACAAATTAAAAAATAAAGGACGAGGATCGAACATGCGACCAGGGCCTTCAAGCCACACGCCAATAGGCAACATACGTAGAATAGTAATGTTTGTTGTACCCCCCTTTGTTCATATAATGTTTTTATATTACCACATCCTATTTAATGGATAACATGTAATATTATTTTTAGTACATTAGTGGGACCGGCTCGTTAGTACGTAGTACTATTCACCTTCACTTACTAGAGGGTTCCATGTGTGCTCTCTCTCTCTCCTCCCCTTCTGCATTTAGACGCACGGGCAAACATAAAGAACTCACGGGCGATGTTGCCGTTGACAATATCTGGATGCGTTCACAAGTTACGGCACCAGTTTCATGTACTAGTAGTACTAGTCAATGTGTACATGCAATGCATGTTAATTTCGAAGTATATTAAGTGCATCCAGATATTAAGTACGATATTATTTGTGTGTTATTATGTGATTAGCACTATTTGTGGCATGAAATTAACTGCACGCTAAACGTGTTGAGCGCTCGACATTGAAGCAGTCTAGGTCGTTGGATGAGAAGGAATACATGTGGCTTCATGACGTTTTATATTTAATTTGATATGGCTCTAGCAGAACATTCAATCGATCAAACCATAGATTTCATTGAGTCTGACTCCGACTTTACATTCATATGACGATCGATCTAAAATAAACAGAAATGATAAACGTTCGTATTTTAAGCATGACAAATCGAATGTTTTTCATGGCAAATTTAGATTACGCGGCGGCGGCAGGGCGTCTTGCAGTGGGAAGCGGCTCCTCTGCCGTGATTTGTATGTCGTCGGGCCACTGACCGATGGAGACGGCAGCGTCTTGCGCCGTTGTTGGCGTACTCCTGGACATTGGCCCTAGCTTCAAGGAAGGCCAAAATGTTCTGGACTTCGGTCTCCAGGAGCGAGTCAACTGGCGGGAGGAGGCGACTGGTGTTGGTGCAAGGAAGCGGTCGACGGCGCCCATCCATGCCGCTGAGGGGGGCACTGGCACCCGCGCGGGGACAGGCGCTGGCAATGGCGTGGTGGAGACATTCATGTGCACGGGCATCGACATGGGCGCGCATGTCATTGCACGCGCAGGCGCATGCTCTGGTAGGTGCATAGGCGCGTGAAAGTCGGCGGGGACCTCGTGGAACCCCATGGAATCAAGCTCGGCGACAATGTGCGGCTCCCAGCCCATCAATGCCACGGGGATGGGCGCTGGCGCAGTCGGGGCGAGGGGAGCTGAAACGGGAGCAGGGACATGCGCGATGTCTTCCCGCAAGTCCGGTTCAAGCTCGTCCCAAAGCGCCTTAAGTTCTTGAGACTCCGGCTGGGTGTCTTCCTCAAGAAACTGGAAGACTAAGGGCAGACCATCATGATGCGGCATAGCGTATGGTTAGGTCAGGCTGGTTGGAGGTAGACGACAGGAGAATCGAAGAGGAAGAGTGAAGATTGTAGCAATACTGGGTACTGCGGGGTTGATTTTAAATTGCGGCGCTGGCGACATTAAAAGTGGGAGCAGTTGGGACAAAGGTGGGTGGCGGAGCCTCGTCAAAGGGCTCACCTCCCGGTGGGCCTGAGCAGCGGTCTGCTCGCACGCCTCCTGTCAGTCGGCACAACGGTCTGCTCGCACGCCTCCTGTCGACTCACACGCTTGCTTGGACGGCACCTGCCTATGAGAAGCGGGACTCGTGGCGGCACGTAAACGCCCACGGTTTCAATAAATACCTTGGCTCTTCATTTGTGCAACTTCCCATAAGCAGCCTGTCTCAAATTGAAGAAAAAATTATGTAGGAATATTTGTGCCATATCACGTGACCATGCTCAGTTTCATGAATTTCTGGTCACTTTTGGATTTCTGAAATTTAAAATCCAGGATTCGAAACAATATCATAACCTGCATCATGCAATAAATTTTCAAGTGATACATCTTTCCTGTTGTATTTCTTAAGAAAGGATTTGGTCAAACATTTTGCTTAGTTAGACTTCTGACAAGTTATATATGCAGAGTAAAAGGATAATCCCTCTGTACCAGTGCATTGCCTGATATATTAAGTCAAGTACTAGGCACGAACAAAAGGGCTCAATTCTGTGCTTATCCTGGTATAGTACTACTATTAGTAGTACTAGGCAATGCAATTGACGGGTGACCTTGGGTAGCGGCGACCGAGGGAATTGAACCGTGCTCCGCACGGTAGGTAACATTGTCTAGTTACTAAAGCATCCCTCCATTGTTCATCGGTAGTCACTATGGACGGGGGACATGAGGGGAATTTCCTAGGGTTGGAATTCTGGCCGCTAGATATTTCGACTCGAAACGCGGAGGCTCGACTGGTTGGGGGTTGGCTAATGTGCGTACCATGCACGCCACCAGAAGGGCACGAGCCTGGTTTTTTTAAGGATCAACACGAGCCCGGTTTTTTTAGGATCAACACGAGCCAAGGTCTAGCTGGTACGCCGTTGGGTCCTACCATTCGAGTATACGAAATGAATCTTTCAAATTGCCGAACGAATCTATGTGTATTACAATGCCTGTATTTTCCTTGCAAATAGTAATCTCAACGTGGTAATTGATTTATGACGAGTTCTTGAATTAGAGTGAGTTTGTGATATAGTGATCTCAACGTGGATTTCACATTTCATGGTATCCCTAATATGTTTTTCATTGCAAATTCAAATTTAAAAGATGAAGGGTATGGTGGTGAGAAAACTTTGTATGTATCAAGCATATGACCACACACACACACACACACACGAACACAACAACAATCCAATAAGTATAGTGCAACTATTTTTCCAAACCATGCATGTATGACACGAATTCAAAAATACTCCTTGTGTTCCTAAATATTAGTCTTTTAGAGAATTCAACAAGTGACTACATACGGAGCAAAATGAGTGAATCTACACTCTAAAATATGTCTATATACATCTGTATGTGGCAGTCCATTTGAAATCCCTAAAAATACTAATATTTAGGAATGAAGGGAGTAAAATGTAAGACATGCATGGTCCTCAATTCAATATTCAAAATGAACAGGAAACTGAAACATGAATATTAAGTTTAGTGCTATAGTACATGCAAATGTTGTGTTTAGGCGGAGCTATGTAGATTGTCGGGGGTTAACCCCTCGACCTTAGATAAAATTGTGAAGCTGTGTTTAGGATTGTTTAGATTATATTTGTCCCCTCCCTCCCAAACACCGATTGGTTCTGCACCCCCCTCCTCCCCGGGAGAATATCATGTGCCCTGACACCTTAGATGCTATATACTAATACGAGTTCCTTGGATCTTGTAGATCTGATATATAGGAGCTCACAGGATGTCCTAGGGGCTATTTGGTTCCCAACCACACCTTGCCACACTTTGCCACGCCTAACCTTAGGCAAGTTTGACTAAGTTAGGTAGGTGTTTGGTTCTAGACACACCTAAGGCAAGGATTTTTTTATGAGCAGTGAACCCCACATGTCATAGACACAAAAAGTGTGGCAAGATTCCCTTAGGCAAGCCAAAGTGTGGCTAACAATTTGAGCAACTCAACTAAGGAAAGTGTGGCAAAAATCATGTGGTAATATATGGCAAAGATAGTCACAATCCAAACAACCCCTTAATATTTTACAGGAAACCTTGATGAGTTTGAGAATTGCACACAATTTGTACAAAAAATACTCAAATGCCCTTGGATCCCATATCCAACGACCTCGAAGCTCGTATCACTGTAGCATCTAAGATGAAGGAGGACATCATATTCTCATGTATGTAAGAATACCATGTGCTACCACACCTTAGATGCTTTAGTGATACAAGCTCTTCGGAGCCGTTGGATTTGTGACCCAACAACTCCTCGGTGGTTCGAATGTTTTTTTGCAAAAAATCCCCCAAAGAGTTCGGCCACTTCTTATAAGCACAAAGACTGCTCAGATGCCATTGGATCTCAGATCAAACGACCTCAAAGCTCGTATCACCGTAGCATCTAAGCTGCGAGAGCACCTGATGTTTTCTCGCATGGGAGAATATGAGGTGCCCCCACACCGTAGATTCTATGGTGATACGAGTTCACGGAGATCTAACGGCTCATAGTAGGAGGTTTGAATGTTTTTGCAATATACGCCTGAGAGAGTTTGGGAATTGCGTAGAAAGTACAAGTACAACGCATGTGGCATCTGATCACAAATCATACGACCTAGATGCTCGTATCACCGTATTGACTAATTAAGCTATGGGGAGCACCTAATATGAGCAAAAGGGAGCCGTTGGATCCAAGATGCAGCGGCACACGCGAGGCCTAAATGTTTGATTTGCAAAAAAAGCCTTGGAGAGTTTGGAAATTGCGCATAATTACAAAGACTACTCCCAAGCCATTGAATCTCAGTTCCAACGATGTAAAAACTCGTATAACCATAGCATATAAGCTGCAGGGTGGATGTGATATTCCATGCCGCTGTCATTTCTGTTCGTAAACTTGCAAAATATGTGTAACTTGTGCCGTTACTTGTCTAACCGCGCAAAATGTTTGTTCAAAAAAACCATCCTACACTAAAATATCGGAACAACACACGGGGGTCCCACTTGTCATTGATCAAATTTGGACCTAAAACTAATAAATCTGAAAGACGAGATTCGAACTGGCAACCTGGACTACAAAGCATAAGTCGATAGCCTGAAACAACAACGGTTGTTGGCTTTGTCCCATAACTTGATTTTATATCGTATTACGTTGAGGAGAGTAGAGGGAGTGCCTCGTCAACACGTGCATGACCGTTGACTCACTTACTGGTGGGTCCCAGGTCTGCGATCTCTCTCTCCTCTCCATCGTCTAACCTTTAGACGCACAGGCACACACGAAGAGCGGCGCTAGCTTGCCATGGTGTTATTATAACTAAAAAAGCTTGGAAAATAGAAGAATCGCCTAGAACAAGAGACAGTGTGGTTGGTCGAGAGTTAACCACACCTATCCTCCGTGCCACGTTAGCATGATGAAGTTGTGTGGCTAGTGGGGTGTTTTCGACCGACTGTCTGGGTCCCGAGGTCGAACCATAGGCACTACTATGTCTGATACAGTATATTTTTACACGCACATTTTTCCTCCGTGCCGAGACGTGGCACACCCTACCGCGTGGTTTCGGGGTCCTCCCGGGTGGTGCACGCATATATTCTTCCTTGCCGAGATGTGGGATGCCCTACCGCGCATTTTCTGGGTCCTCCTTGGTCGTAGCGCCAAAGCAAGTAAATGAGTCATCAAATCATGAAAGACCGCCTTTCCAGCCGAGTACATCAGTGAAGCACGGTGGCTAGCTAGTTGGGCTAGTGCGACCGATTAGCTAGGCCGCCGCCACATTTGTTTTTTCACCCTTTTGTATCTCCTTGCCGGCAGGTAAATTTAAATATCCACTGCGGCGTTGCTCTAGTCTTTGGGTGCGGTAGGCGCGGCAGGATTTTTTATTTTTTGATTGACGGGAACAGGCACGGCAGGATTTTTAACTTTTTGCTTCCTCTCCCCATTTCTTCTACCTGGTGCCATGGCAGTGCAACAGATCATGGAGTCTGAGGTGAGGCACCTGACACAGGAGCTCGAGGCCAAGGATGCGGAGCTCAGGGCCAAGGACGTGGAGCTCCGTGAGCTCAAGGAGGAGAGGAGTGCCATGCTCCTCCGTTATGTGCGGGAGTTCACGAAGCTTCAAAAGCGGCAGGCGTCCACCACAAAGATGCTCGAGGCATCGGCGGTGTTGCTGCAGAAAGCGGGAGATATGATAGGCCGTCAGGGGAGCCGGCTGGAGCGCGAGCGGGGCGATCTTGACGAGGTCCAGGATCGCCTCATCCACTTGGTGGACCAAGTCTCCACACATGTGTTGCGGCTGCGCGGTGCCTACCGTCATGCCAGCGCGACCATGCCAGCCGTCGGGCTAAACCCATTCGACCACCCCGTCGACTTCAACGAGTTGTGGATTCCTGACCTGGTCTCCTTCTTCACCTATATCTCTGAGGAGCTAAGCCATCTCCGCGTGATGGTGGGGGCAGAGCTGGACAAGGAGAGGTTGCAGGCTACCGTCGCCGTTGCCGGGAGAATCCTCTCAGGGCTCCATCACTGGACTCCATTCGTGCCATTGGACGCCGTCTTTGACGAGCTGGCTCCCATTGACCGGGAGCGGGCTCTGCGGGCCGTTGCACCCTGCATCACCAACGTCGTGCGCCTTGAGAAGCAGAGGGACTTCGGTGGTGTTTAAGCGTCCTCTGTATGTGCATGTCCATGTCTCGGCGCAACATGACCGTTGGATCAAACTCAGACGGTGCACATCAGTCACTATAGCACAAAGCGTGTGGGTGTGTTTGGTTGCATTCTCATCTCAATATAGTTGTTCCCTCTTCGTCTATTTGTGTTAACCTACTAGTGTGGACTCATGAACCCTTCATGCACTCTGCCAAACACCCAAAAGTGGGTCGAGAAAGGAACTTTTGCTCCTATCCCGTGCACCCTTCATACACCCTGCCTAACACTGAGTCATCGTGCTTCATATGGTTCATGTTTTGTGGAGTACTGTAGCACCGTACTCTTCTTGTGTTGTAGACCTAGTTCTGTTAACATTGATCTCACCGTTCATTCTTGACCGGACAGTCTAAAAAGCGGTACACCATCATTATTGTTCATATAGTTGACATGCGCGCACCATCATTTGTTATCGTCATATCTTACTACACTAGCAACAAGATTATGTAGTACTGACGTATGAACGACTGCACATGCCTAGTAGTAGGAGCACTGTGTATGTTCAATTGGCTACCGTGGTTCGCACTCCTCCGTCGTAAGAGTGGAAACGCTTGTTTTTATTCAGAAAAAACAGTGGACTCGCTCTACCGTGCGGATCCTCCTCGACAGTCGTCGGGAACTTTGCTACTCACTTTCGCCGACGTGTGCGACAGCCATCATCAGGGTCCACCAGCCATGCACTAAATTACTCTTGAGTAGAGTGCCCAACTGCACAGTAGACTACCCCGATCGAAGCGCCGTGGTAATGCCCAATGAGCCGTCAAATCAGAAAACCCCCTCCTTTCCAGCAGTAAGTTAGACAGACGAACCAACCATCATTTCACTCTTCTCTCTCAGCTTCCATTCTACCCAACCCTCGCTTCTCCCTCATCTTGTTCCTCATTTCTTCAAGAAAACCCTGACCTGCTTCTGCCAATGTTCCTCTCTCCCAAAGAAGAAAAGGTGAGCGCATCAATGGTATTGATTCTGGCCAAGGCCCGGTCTTGCAACCCCGAGACTGATCCTATAACTCCCTCTCTATTCTTCTTTTGGGTTTGTGATTATGGTTTCTTTTCTTTTATTTCTATTTGACATTTTATTGATGGACGCTGGAGCACCGGCCGAAGTGATGTCTATGGCTCTGGCTAAAACCGTCGAGGCACATGGTATGAAGAAGCGCAAGCACCTCGCCGAGACTACCGCAGACAAGCTCAAAGCCATCGCCCTGTCCAAGCCCCCCCCCCTCTCCGGAACCCCTCATTAAGCAAGTCCAGGTAATATCTCTTCTCGATGATCTTTTTCTCGATCTTGATCATGTTTTTTCATCTAACACGCGGTACTAGTACTAGTAGTACAACTTTCTGGGTGATCTTGCATGTGGTTTTTGTGTGCCAAATGGCGGTTCTAAATTCCTATTTTGACCGAAACATGCGAGAGGTTGACACTGATTTCTTATAGATTACATTCAACTACTTTATGAACATCAATGCTACCTTTGAAGAGAGTATATTTGCATCAGTAACTTGTGTTATGTATATTGCAAGTAATCCCTCTGCTCTCATGCCTTTGAAGCCATGTTGTAGTGTCTTTGTTCACTCATTTCTGTGCGTATATGTAGTCATATATGGAGTAAAATATCGAAAATCATCTTATATTTCTGAATGGAGGTAGTAATAAAATATTTGGTTTCTGTTTGAATTAGAACCAGCTCCGCGGTGGAGATGAAGTTCTCAAAGTCATGTCGTGTGAACTGGAAGACCTGAGGATGAGTTCTACTGCTAAACTATCCAGTTGTTGTGTCCTTGTCGCCATGTATCCTGAAGTAGTGTCTTCTTGTAGCATTGTTGTCAGGCGTGTTCTCGAGGCTGTACTTGACCACAACAATTTCCTGGTTGTGCCTTCGATTACGAAGGGTGTGGTTCTTGTAAAGCTTCCCGACAATTCTGATGCGGCCTGTCTTCATCGTCATGTTTATGAGTGGAAAGACCACTATGTTAGGTTCTCCAAGGTTGAGGAGATGGTGATGGTGCCGGTAGACATCTCTCGCGAAGTCCATGGCCTAGTCAGTTATGCGGGGTTCATCCCATAGGTCGGTGGCAAGAAATAGTCTGCAGAGTTTAATTAGTGCAACTTTGCTTGTCAGTAGTAAGTACTATTGTTCAATACTTGATTTGTGTTTGTGAACCCTATATTTTTTTAGTACTGCCGCTTTTGGTGTGTGGTGAGTCCTGAGAACAGTCTATGTTAATGTCTGTCCACTCAATTTAGTATGTATATTTTGAAGTATCCAGGTCATGTTTTTTGTGAGGATGGTTTATCAATTATGGTTACACTCCAATATATATATATGCATTACAGGGTTTATCGCACCCACCAGGATTTCCAGTCCCATGGATGTTCAGTCCATACGATTGGTCACGACCTTTGGACTGTCTTGCTTGTGGGAGTAGGTGGGGGGCCTGCATGCCACGTGTAGTTGGATGACCAATCTTCTGTTTAGTACTTCGACATAGTGATTTCCTGGTAAGGATTCACTCGTTTCACATCAAGTAAATCTTATTGATTTACTGTCTAAATCTTATTGATTTAATGTCATGTTTTCTTTCTTTTGCTGCAATTTTACAATGCAGGTTTTGCCATGTGACATTCATCACAGAATAAATCGTTTGGTTTACTCTATGATGGATATTTTTGCAGGTTTCACATCTTATGTCGTGTCAGTAACAAAGGCATTGTCCATCACTTATATTACTGGAAAAAATTGGATCAGTCTGTTGTCTAAGTATGAGCTAAATCCCTATGATGAACTGCGGTTTGGTTTAACAAACACGCCACAATTAGTCCTTCTCGCGTTTAAAAGAAATGAAGAAAAAGACTCGATCACGGCCACGGAGCCTAGTCAAGTTAGAAAGCTGATCATAGCAGATAAGACACAATCGCCGCTGTCTCACACATCGGTACCACCTTCAGCAATGGATCAAGCACCAGCAGTTGCTCTTGCACTGACAGCGGCAGCAGGTCAGTCTGATCCAGCTAAGGATTGGGCACTGACCGTGTCAACGGATCAGGCTGATCTACCGGAGGATCGGGCATCGACACCGGCACCTGCTCCAAAACCGGCACCAGCTCTACAAGGAGCACCATCTCCAGCAGCGGCAGTGGCACTACCAGTCGCACCGGCATGGGCACCAGCAACGGCTTCGGCACCTGCACCCACACTTGCACTTGCATCTGCTCCGGCCCGTGCAGCGGCAATGGAACCAGCAGTTGCACCGACAACAGACTGGGCTGCAGTTCGCACTTCATATACCAAAGTCCTTTCAAAAACCGACATGTCCACCTTCTTGGTAAGCATTGGCCGCCCAAGTGCTTCGTTCTTTTTTCTTTCCATGTTGTTTCACATGATTCACTGTGTTGATCTAACTGTTTGTGTATGTCTTCTTGTTTGCAAATAGAGAATTCCTAGAGCAACGAGGGAGTCGTTCAACAATCCGGGCGACCGTGGCCAAGTTTCTCTTACCATGCGCAGCGTTGGTGTGAATGAACCTGCTCAATATACCATAAGTACAAAGGATGGTCGCATGATGATTGATGCTAAAGGATGGTCAAGGTTCAAATCTAAATCATATCTTGCCGTAGGGGATGATGTCAAAATCGAACTTTCTCGGCAAGGAGAGCTAGTCCAAATCAACTTTGAAATTCTTCAGTAGCAGCATGCAACTGCCGAACTGATCTATCCTTTGAGAGATTTGGATGTAATACTCTAGCATGGTGAAACAAGTCTCCTATGTGTATAAGTAGTACGACAGTATCGTTGATAGAATTGCAACTCTGATTGCTTGTTAGGAACTGTCATTTGATTTCATTCCAACAGCTGTCGTGCTTTATTCAATTTTGTGTATTCGCCTTGCGACAGCATCTAAAACAAGCGTCGTACCGACCGCTTGCAATATGAAAAGCGCTGAGGTAGAACACATGGGCCCCCAAACATGCAGGCCCACCGGCCTTTGGCCCAAAGTCTAGAACCGTGAGCCTGTGTGAGTATTTCACAGCTGAACCCCCATAATGCCCGTGTGTTGCACGTAACATCAAGATGCATTTGTATGAGTATTTTATCTTGTGAGAGAAAAGGATGAACGAGGGAAGGCCTTATTTGCAAATGTGGAGAGGTGTGTGGGTACCTTTTTGCAAAATTGCCATAGTTTCCTTCCTATCAGTCAGATATAAATTGGACGGCCTATATTGCAGGATGGCAGGCACACCATCATCACCAACTCGTCTATACCGTGTTAAAAAAACTCTGTTTTTTATAATTATATATGTTTTATATATTCCCATTGATTTTTCTTATGTATAAAGTTGTGATATAAAAGATCTTTATATTTCTTTACAGAGGGAGTATCTCTCTGTCAAAAATATATTTGTGTGTAACTAGTTACTCATGTCTTTCTACTTCCATTCGTTGATATGTGGGGCATCCAGCAACGGGGTCCATGTGCCATATGTACCAAATTAGAGTGCACAATTGCACGGTAGACACACCCCAGTCGTAGCGCCGCAGTAATGCCCAATGAGCCGTCAAATCACAAAAAAACCCACCTTTCCAGCTTTAGCAGTAAGCTGGACGGATGAAGCGGTAATATTTCACTGGGCCTGAATCCCCTTCTCCCTTGTCTGCTTGTTCAGAGAAAACCCCCGCTCGGCGATTGCATAGGGTTTTCTCATGGAGAACCTGGTACGAATTCTTCATCCATCCCCGATAAATCCAAGTCCCTTGGTCGCGGGTATTCCTAGGATGGAAACAACCGCCGTTGATGCATTTTTCTTCCTACTGAATCTAGTGTGTTTCATTTGCAGTGCCCAAAGTGCGAGGACCCTACATGTTTCTGCGCCCTCGGCGAGACGCCACACTTGTTCCTTCTCATCCTAACACAGGATTTTTAAACACGCACAGTATGTTCCTAGAATCCTCTTTTCTATCCAGGAGAGTGGGTTTTTTTGAACATGCCGTCGACTAATTTGGAAATTTGGATTGTTATATTTGGATAAAAGGTACTAGTGCCATGGTCAACACTGACGTGAAGGAGGAAATTATTTCTAGATTGGGATATAGGGAATACATTGTCTTCTCATATTATTTTTCCTGCAGTGCCTTCCTTGCTCTGCCAGAACACATGTACTCAAGATGCTTGCCTTGCCATAACTGAATACACCAGTTTAATGGTCACAGTGAAGACAAGCCATGGATATAAGTTTCGAGTTGGGTTCATGAACCAAGAAGATCGCTGCTTTTTTATGGCCGAACTTGGATAAACTTTCTCAACTGTTACGGACTGAAAGTTGGCGCATGAATGTTGATGGAAATAGCAGAACCTGGTCTCATCTTCACTGCGATCTTCCACCCTGACGTCGTTCCAATTGCTCATCCATGTTAGTTTTGTATCTGGTTCTTGCTTCTTGCCTTGATTACTTCTTAATCCACCTATTCTGTCTAACTAATCACAATTTAACTTTAGAAGTAGCAATGAATCTCTCACGAAGATGCTACTTCTAACTAATATTTTCTTATAATTGGTGGCACGTGTAAGTTTTTTCAGAGTTAAGCAGGCTACTCGTTTGTTATTCTATAAGAACTCAGTTGTTACTCATGGCATTGAAGTTGACTTGGACAACATCCACAAGTTCCTACACTTTATTGATCGTCTTGAGGTCCTTGTGGGGCGTTTCAATGATGGAAGGCCACGTGGGATATGTGTGCCACTACTGCACTCGTTGAACAGGTCCAATTGTGTTGAGGAACTTATGGTACGAGCTATTTTCTGTTATATATGTTGTTCATAAACTCTTGCTTATGCACAGTTTTACAATTGTGATCTTCTTGAAACAGGAACTGCCCAGGTCTATTGTTCCTATACAGATGCCTAACCATGGTCGGGTCAGACTTGCGCTTGGTCACAACATGATGTTTATGTCGATCTACTCCATTCCCCTTGGAGGTGAAAAGATACTTATTCATGCATGGTCTCAAATAATGAAGGCTCGTCCATCTTGGAGAATAGGACAGAAGATTATGTTCCTGCTTTTCCATGGCTCTAAAGTTAATATCATGTTTATTGACCACATTGCGAGATGAAGCCACTTTCAGAAGGTTGTGGATGCGCGGGGTGGCGCCTGGGCCTTGTCCTGGGGCTTGGCGGCCTCACCCTTTGGTTAACTGTAGGAAAAGTAGCATTGTTCGAGACGTGCTTTGTACGGTTGAACCTGTATAAGTACTCATACTGCTTTCAGCAATGGTTGTTAAGTGCCCCTGCTGGTTTTAGTTAAGGTTGTTAAGTACTCCTGCTGCTTTTATGGTCTGTCGTGTTTCTTCAGTCATGTCTTCCTCTAGCCACCAAAACCAAACCAGCGCCGGCGGGGCCGCCTGCTTCCGCCTCCCACGGATGGCTGCGCCTCAGCGCATGCATCGCCGCCCCACCGTCTCCTAAATCATTAACACCGACCTCCGAGGCCTCGCCGTCGTCCTCCGCACGCTTAGTTGCGCTCGCCGCGGCGCTGCCCTCTCGCGTTGTCAACATGGTCAACAAACAAGAGGAATCAGCAGAGGACTGTACATGGAGAGGATAACAGTAGGGGCCCACCATGTCCATGGTCGGACGCAAGGAAGTTCCTTAATTTTTGTTATCTATATAGAGTGGCACTATTCTAATCCTGGGATTAGAATAACTATTTGGATCACGAGGCCCTATATAGGAGCAGCGGGTGTTCCCGAACTTACAGAAAGAAGAAAAAAAAGAAATCCCACCCCGAACCCCACGTTCCCCACCTCTCCCTCCTCGCTCTCTCCCTGATCCCCGCCACCGCCATCCCCGCCCCCGCATCGCCATCTACCTCAATCCACCCCGCATGCCGCCGCCGTGACCCTCGCACCTCCCCACGCGCCACCGCTGCTCCACTCCGCCTCACCAGCTACCTACCTCTCCCCCACCCGAGTCCGGCTTCCTACTGCCGCCACGCAGATCTAGCCGCCGTACAGGATCCCGCCGCCGCGTTTGTCGCTTGCTAGGCACGAGGATGCGTCGGAAGCTGACCCGTCCATGATCTCCGGCCAACGATGCGCGGCGGCCACCCCTCCCCTTGTTTCCACGGCGCTCGACCCGGAGGCCCGCCGCCGGCGCTCCTCCTCCCCGACCCCTTCTTCCCTGATCCACCCCGCCTCCACCTTCGGTGACGCGATCCGCCAGTCTCCTTCCCTGGCGCAAGACACCAGCCCGACCCTCGTCGGTGTGATGCCCCTGCGCGCCATCGTGGCACAGGCCCCCACCAGGGATCCAGCCGCGATGTACTACTCAAAAGCGAAGGACAACGACGAGATTCTCTCCTTCGGCGCCGGCGTCGTCGCTCTCGGCTACCTACTGCGTAAAGGACATTCATAGGCCACAAATCCAGCGGATGCTAGCACGTAGGAAGTGGTGCTGCTGCGGTGAGTTACTCCATCAGACTGGGGACAACGACACTTCTTGCAGCAAAAAACTACAACATTCTTCAGTATATTTCCATAAATATTTGAGGCAATTTGTCTGTATCAGTTCAATAGAAAAAATTGGTAGCAGTTCCACCGATACATGCCTGGAAGGAAACTTCGTATGAGCACAAGTCACACCACCCCTACAGCGAGTCTTCGACTTCTAAGGGAGTCGACGAGGTCACCTGGGCTCCTACGAGAAGGGTGATAGGGTCAGCAAGAACGCATATATCGCCAAGATGGCCAGAATTGGTGCAGCTTGATTTGGCTCACTACAGCAGCTCCTCTCCTCTATCGCTCTTGCCGGCCAAGCCAAGCTGGACATGGATGTGTGGGTGTGCATGCTCACTGTGAAGTCCGTTCTAGGCGACCTCTTTCAGTTCGATGTGTGTCCTCACTGTGTGGGTCGCCATCTCTCTATCCTGCCAAGCTACACCAACACTTGTTATTTCCTCTCCCTGCTGCAATCAGTGTTGTGAGTGATGGACAAGATGGAGGCATGGAGCTGGCAACTGGATATGGGAAGGGAGTTGCTACTACACTTGGTCTGCTCGACAGCTGCCGTTGTGCCTGTACTTGGACGGCTGCAGATAGTGCAACTGAACATCCGTGTGTGTTTTTGGCATCCCATTTTTACAGTTGATGCTAATGAACATTCGTCCACGTTCTTTTGTAGTGTTGCTATCTACTAGAAAAAATCATTGATTTTCAATTGGTCATTTCTTGTACTAGAACATCAGGTGCTTGTGCTAATGTTAGTGAGACCAAAATATATGAAACCATATGCAGAGTAGTACTAAATGATGATAACAAGAAAAATTAAAATAAATATTATTCATTGGATTCTGATTTAAGTGGACTTGTTCTCACAAGTGTTATTTCAAGTAGATTGGTATCTAAAAAGTTCACGCAAAACGCGATCCTGGAATGATTGAAATCATGGGAAAGTCATGGAATAAAAATTACACTCTTCCATATTTGTTCTACATCTTTTTCTACTTGACAAAAAAAGTTGATGAAGTTCATGTATTACTGTCGCTGAAAAATCTATAGAAAAAGAAACTCGGGGGCATTCGTCAAAAACTAAAAGTTCATGAAAGAAACTCAGGGGAGGTTAGTGATATCTTAGTTGATATGACAACCCTTGCAAGTTCAAATATAAAAACCCTTGAAGTTCAACAACAATAAAAATCATAGAGTTAAAAAAGCAAAAATGTCATGTTCAAAGATTGTACAACATGTCCTAGGGAAAAAATGTGATGTTCTAACAAAACATTAGCCTAAAACATCATGTTGTACAGTTTCTTGTTATGTATTATTTCCTAAAGTTCAACAATATGTATGGATGCAAAAACTAGTATATGTTGGTTTCAATTCAAAAACTACAAAACAAAGAAGCCCAAGTAAATTCAAATACTAGAACAAAAATAAGTCCAACAAAGGAGAAAAACAACACAAAACATACACGCTGGAAAAAATAAGAAGAAAACAAAGCTCGCCTAGATAAATGTTAACTCCGGAAGTTTAAGAAAAGAAAGAAGAAGTTCAATATAAAAAAATAACAAAGTTCTATTCAAAATAACGAACAAGTTCGATGTTTCTAAAAAACCCTCCAATTTTCAGATTTCTAAGAAAATACACAATGAAGTTCAAATAAAAAAAGGTATAGTAGTTCAATGCCTATAAAAACTCGGATATTTTCACGTAACCGAGAGAAGTTCAGGTTGATAACTGCCAAAAGTTCATGTTCTACACAGTGTACATTTGTATGAAAAAAGAATGAAAAAGCAAAGGCTAAAATTTCGTTGCTATAAGTTCAAGTGCTCAGCCCGAGAAAGATCAGAAATTCTTATGAGAGAGGTTGAACAAAAATACGTGACAGAAGTTCAAGGTGAAAACGGCGGGAAATTCAAGCAAAGGCTAAAATTTCATTGCTAGAAGTTCAAGTGCTCGGCCCGAGAAAGTTCAAAAATTCTTGTGAGAAAGGTTGAACAAAAATACGTGACAGAAGTTCAAGGTGAAAACAGCGGGAAGTTCAACTACAACACGAAATGCATTTCAGATAAGAATATAAGCATAGAAAACTAAAAGCTTCGAAGGTTTGTTGTAAGAAGTTCACGCGCTCCTCCTAGTGAAGTTCGAGATCTCTAGTGCGAGACGTCCAACCTTCAATTACATGTTAAAAACAAGTAAAAACGATGTTGTTTTTGCCATTTTTAATATTGCTCTCAAATGGTAATGAATTTGTGACGGTTGTCTTGATGAAAAATTTAGTTGCTCGAAGTTCAAGTGACCTGCCCGGGAAAGTTCAAAAAAGGATTTTCGCCATTACTAACAAATAAAACTAAGAACTTCAAATTTAAAAAATGGTGAAGTTCGATGTCTATAAGAAATGCATATTTTTCTCATAATTTTTCCCGTTACTAACGAAAAAAACCAAGAAATTCAGTTCGAAAATATCCAAGAAGTTGTACGATGTTTATTACAAAATTAGCATTTTTCCCGTTACAAATGAATGGCACCAAGAAGTCCAAATTGAAAAAACCAAGAAGTTCAATTTTAAAAAATACAATAGTTCAATGTATATGAAAAAATTAGATTTTCCTCGATAATAAATAATAAACCAAGAAGTTCAATTTCAGAAAATAGAGCAGTTCAATATTTATCACAAAAACATAAATTTTTCCCATTGCTAATGAATAAACCAAGAAGTTCAGTTTGAAATAACGAAGAATTTGTATAATATTTATTACAAAACTAAGATTTTTTCCATATAAAAATCGAATGCAATTCTTTACTCAAAATATAAAAAGGTGAAGTTCAAATTAAAATAACAGAGAAGTTTCGGAGTTTATTAAAACCTAGGATTTACCTGTTGAAAAAATAAAAAACACAATGCCATTTTTTGCACTTTTAAAAATATCTCATAAATGAAAAGAATGGTTGCTAGAAGTTCAATTGCTCGGCGAGGGAAAGTTCAAAAATTTCTTGTGAGAGAGGTTCACCGTGTACTTAGATGTCCGAAATAAATAAATAAATAAATATGTTGTTTTTTGTGTTTTAAAATAATTCTCTCAAACCAGAGAGAAGTTCAAAAGTGATAACAACCGGAAGTTCACATGCTACATGGTGTGTATTTCATATAAGAAAAATACAATAAAGTGAAACACAGTGAAGTTCAAACAGACATGCCCTAGAAGTTCAACTACTTCACCCGATGCAAAAAACAGCACGTCAAAAACAAAGTGAAGTTCAAACAGACATGCCCCAGAAGTTCTACTACTTCACGTAGTGCATTTCCGTTCGCGATGAATGCAGAAATCATGATCTCGCCATTTTCTAATTAACCTCAAAACGGCAGGAATATTATTTGTGTAAATTCAAGTCCTCGGTCGGAGAAAGTTAAAAAAATACTGTGAGAGAGGTTTGTACAAAAGAAATATCATTTGTGTAACAATGACGAAAATGGATGGGAAAATTAAAAACGAAAATACGTCACAGAAGTTCAACGTGAAAACAGCACGAAGTTCGACTACTATAGTGAATGAATTTGAGATGAAAAACTTTTAAAATCGTCGCGAGTATGAAAAAACGATCAACACGGGAAAGTAGCGTGTTTACAACATCTTTCCATCGGTATATCACTTGCTCAATTCCGGTGAGTGGATGGAGAGCTACGAGCAGTGGATGGAGAGCTGAGAGCAAAAAAAATCCCGTGAAAAACAGAGTGAAGTTCAAGCACACACGCTGAGAAGTTTAGGTTCTTCACGCGGTGCATTTTTGAAGAATCTGTTTCGCGATAAAGGCAGAACACATGATCCCGCCGTTTTCGAAATTACTTGAAAACGGCTAGGAATCAGAGAAAACCATCCACATGAAAAAGTTTCGCATTTTCCGTATCTTTTCAGCGGTATATTATTTGCCCCATTCCGATAAAGTTTGTAGAAATTACGGCAAAAATATGTTTTTTGCCGTTTTCGAAACTGACTTAAAACCGTAAAGAATTGGGAGAAACAATACATACCAAAAAGTTTCGCATTTGTTCAAGCTTTCCAAGGCTATATCATTTGCTGCATTCGAACGCACGGTTAAAAATTAGCTCGAAAATACGAACTCGGTAGGACTTGGACCATTTTCTAAATTATTCTTAAACCATTCAAAATTAGAAAAAAACTTTCAAGATGAAAAAGTAGCGCATTTTCATAAGCTTTCCAACGCCGTATCATATGCCTCCATTGGATTAGCCGTTTAGAAATGACATCGAAAAAATGAACTCAGTTGTTCGGTTTACGAAATTTTACGTTTTTTGAAATTAATCTTTAAAAATATGGAATTAGAGAAAACTTTCAACATGTGGAAGAAGCAGTTTTGCAGCAGCTTTCCAACGCCATATTATATGCCTCATTCCGATAAACAGTTTAGAAATGTGATCGAAAATACGATTCACGTTTTTTGTGCGAAGAAAAAACGGTTTTCAAAACTGCTCTTAAACCGCTTATATTTTGCCAAAAATTTAAGTTGGGTCATGATATTGGTGTCCATAGCTTTCCAACGGTATATCGCAAGCCACATTTGGGCAATGTTGGCGGAAGTTCAACCTAGTTCACAGGGAAGTTCAACGTACTACTAGCGGGGCAGGTCAGGTTGTGATCAGAATAGTGTTTATGCATATATATATATATATATATATATATATATATATATATATATATATATATATATATATATATATATATATATATATATATACTCCATTGTCAGCGTATGAAAAAGAAAATGCTTCCTACTAGTGGTTTCCTGACATCTGGAACCCACGACATTGTGAGCGTATATAGTCAATAGACAAGAGAACAGCACAAGATCGGCTGACACCTAGGACATAGCTACTCGAGCAGTATTTTTTTGTTATTATTGAGACGAGGCAGGGTTTCAACTGGGCTGTGACCCGTCTAGCCTAGGCTTATATTTTATGTTCACCACATGACCAGCCCAGCTATTTTTTTGTTTGTGAAAATAAGCCCAGTTTATTTTTTTCAGAAGAATACCCAATCCAGGCCTACTTATTTTTCTACGCCCTGATGGGCTACAACTCTTTCAAGATGCCTGCAAATCTTGAAAGTAATATGAAATGGGCTGTAAATATAAAAAATAGATGACAAATTGGCAATTACTTTATAATTTCTGAATTTTTTCACATTTTCAAATTCCAATTTCACTGGGATTTAACCTAATTCAAATATATATTCAAAGTACTTTAAATCTGGCTCGACATTTCGGTATTAAAAATAATTTGGAACCCACATAAATATGCGAAATTTTGTTTAAATTTTTAACCCTTCCCTGGCCAACAAAAAAACAGACTGCAATAAATTGCATAAGAAGTTGCAATGAGCTATATATAAATTATTAAAAAAATAGGGAATGATCTGACTTATGGGCCTATTAAGTTGACGCGTATGCAAGATTTTTTTACTTATTATATATGACAACAAATGATTCTAGCAGACGTAACCGTTGGATGTCAATCCAACGACCGTCGTGTTTCTTCAATCTCTGGTCTTCTTGCTCCAGCCGCCAAATCTAGTGCCGGCGGGACCGCCTGCTCCCGCCTCCCGTGGCCGGCTATGCTGCCGCGCAGGCTTCACTGCCCCCTACTACTCCCACCGCTGCCAGACCATCTCTCTACTCACCCCACATCCCTCCACTGTTGTGGCTTCGCCGCCTCCGGGTCATTCCCTTCTTGGCTATCGTCGTTGTCCATCATGTTGGTGTTCTCGGCACGGCGTGGTCAACGTTGTCAACAAACGACAACATCGGAAGAGGGACGTACATGGAGAGGCTGACAGTTGGGACCCACATGGTCCATGGCCACACACAAGCAAGTACCTCCTTATTACGCCAAAAAGAATGAATACTCCCGCTGACAGCTTAGACCCACCAGCTATATCTTCGCACACAAGGAAGTGCCTCCTTATTATGCACAAAAAAATGAATACTCCCCCTGCTAGCTGGGACCCACCATAGTGGGAGGCTGACTTGTGGGTCTACTAAGTTGATGCGGACAGAGGGCTTTGTCAACTTAGTCAACAAACGATTCTATCACCACTAACCGTTGGATTGTTAACATCCAACAGTCGTCCTGCTTCTTCAACCTATGATTTTCTTGCTCCAGCCGTCCAAACCACCACGTGCTCTTGCCTCCCGTGGCTGGATGTGCTGCCGCGGAGGCCTCACCGCCCCTACTACTCCCACCGCTGGCTAGGCCCTGCGGCGACGGCAGCCTCACACCGCAGCCGAACCAGTGAACCCTCGTACTCCTCTCCGCGTGGGCATCCACTGCCGCGTCTTCCCCGGCTCCGCGTCGTTCCCTTCCTAGGCCTCGTCGGCGTCCACCGCCTTGGTGCTCTCGGCGTGGCGTGGTCAATGTGGTCAACGAACGACTTCCATCAGAAGAGTACTGTACGTTGAGAGGCTGACAGCTAGGTCCACGGCCGCAGCAAGGAAGTGCCTCCTTATTACGCGCAAAATAATTATTCCTCCACCTGACAGCAGGGACCCACTGGACGGGCCACCGTATTTCACGAAAAAAACATTTCCCCATGGCTGCTGGGACCCACAAGCTACATCTTCACACGTAAGGAAGTGCCTGACAGTCGGGACCCACCCGGTCGAAGCGTACGTAGCATTGTCATTCTGGTCGCGAACGTGTACGTACATACCGGTCGATGTAGAGGCGTGCATGTGTGGTAGTAGAGGCACGCACGTAGCATGTATACGTACGTACAGCGGCCAGGCTGCAAGAAATTAAATACGGTCACGTACGTACATACGGGCGGGGTCTCGAACGCCTACTCACGCATACGTACAGCCAGGGCTCGTGTACATGGTTGTGGTTGGGTCGGAACGGAGAAACTGCGTCGTCCTCGTGTTCATGTGGAGGCAACGGAATGCGTCATGTTCATCGGGAGGCAACGGAACGCGTGTTGTTCATCGGGAGCCAACCGGCTTGGACGGAATAGCCGATGGAAACGAGGCCTGGCGTATCGTAGAACGGAGGAAACGGCCTTGTGTTCGACCGGCCACGGTGGAAACGGGATCCTGTTCATCGGGAGGGGTCTGGCGTACCGTAAAAGGGAGGAAACGGACCTCCTACGGTGGAAACGGGGTCCTGTTGATAGGGAGGCGTGTGGCGTACCGCAAAACGGAGGAAACGGACTTGTGTTGGAGCGCTACGGTCGAAACGGGGGTCGTGTTCATCGGGAGGGGTGTGGCGTACTGCAAAACGGGACTCCACGGGATACTATTCATCTCCACCATCGACCTCCTCCAGCCTCCACGGGCTACTGTTCATCCACCGTCGACCTCCTCCAGCATCCACCTATGACTGTTCATCCACGGGCTCCTGTTCATCCAGCCTCCACCGCGCGCTCCTCCACCGGCTACTGTTCAACCAGCCCTCTCCACGGGGTCCGGTTCAACCACCCCTCCACGGGCTACTGTTCATCCAGCCCTCCACCGGCTACTATTCAACCAGCCCTCCACCGGCTACTGTTCATCCAGCCCTCCACGGGGTCCTATTCATCCAGCCCTCCACGGGGTCCTATTCATCCATGATACATCTCCATCATATCTACTTTTCCAAACACTTTTGACCTTGTTTTGGACTCTAACTTGCATGATTTGAATGGAGCTAACACGGGTTGAGGTTGTTTTCAGCAGAATTGCCATGGTGTTATTTTTGTGCAGAAATAAAAGTTCTCGGAATGACCTGAAACTTCATGTAGAATATTTTTGGAATTTATAAAAATACTGGCGAAAGAATCAACACTAGGGGGCCCACACCCTGTCCATGAGGGTGGGGGCGCACCCATCCCCTGGGGCGCGCCCCCCTATCTCATGGGCCCCCTGAGGCTCCACCAACCTCAACTCCAACTCTATATATTCACGTTCGGGGAGAAAAAAGTCAAGGAGAAGGATTCATGGCATTTTGCGATACGGAGCCGCCGCCAAGCCCTAATCTCTCTCGGGAGGGCTGATCTGGAGTCCGTTCGGGGCTCCGGAGAGGGGAATCCGTCGCCATCGTCATCATCAACCTTCCTCCATCACCAATTTCATGGCTCACCGCCGTGCGTGAGTAATTCGTAGGCTTGCTGGACGGTGATGGGTTGGGTGAGATTTATCATGTAATCGAGTTAGTTTTGTTAGGGTTTGATCCCTAGTATCCATTATGTTCTGAGATTGATGTTGCTATGACTTTTCTATGCTTAATGCTTGTCACTAGGGCCCGAGTGCCATGATTTCAGATCTGAACCTGTTATGTTTTCATGAATATATGTGAGTTCTTGATCCTATTTTGCAAGTCAATAGTCACCTACTATGTGTTATGATTCGGTAACCCCAAAGTGACAATAATTGGGACCACTCTCGGTGATGACTATAGTTTGAGGAGTTCATGTATTCACTAAGTGTTAATGCTTTGTTCCAGTACTCTATTAAAAGGAGGCCTTAATATCCCTTAGTTTCTGATAGGACCCCGCTGCCACGGGAGGGTAGGACAAAAGATGTCATGCAAGTACTTTTCCACAAGCACGTATGACTATATTCGGAATACATGCCTACATTACATTAATGAACTGGAACTAGTTCTATGTCACCCTATGTTATAACTATTGCATGAGGAATCGCATCTGACATAATTATCCATCACTGATCCAATGCCTACGAGCCTTTCACATATTGATCTTTGCTTAGTTACTTTTCCGTTGCTATTGTTACAATCACTACAAAACCAATATTGTTACTTTTGCCACTGTTACCGCTGCTTCCATATTACTTTGCTACTAAATACTTTGTTGCGGATATTAAGTCTCTCAGGTGCGGTTGAATTGACAACTCAATTGTTAATACTTGAGAATATTCTTTGGCTCCCCTTGTGTCGAATCAATAAATTTGGGTTGAATACTCTACCCTCGAAAACTGTTGCGATCCCTATACTTGTGGGTTATCAAGACTATTTTCTGGCGCCATTGCCGGGGAGCATAGCTCTATTCTTCGAGTCACTTGGGATTTATATTTGTTGATCACTATGAAGAACTTGAAAGATGAAAGAACCAATATTTTTCTCTCAACTACGAGGGGAGGTAAGGAACTGCCATCTAGCTTTGCACTTGATTCACCTTCTATTTCTCAGTCCTGAAGATATGCAAGAGGCAAATAAATCTATGAAAGAAAAGGGTATTAAAGCTGAAGATGTTAAGAATTTACCACCTATTGAAGAAATACATGGTCTTGATAACCCGACACAGGTAGTAAAGGTAAATTCTCTCTATAGATTTGATGAAGGTGATATTCCTTGTAATAAGTCTTCTAGCCAATGCTTGGATGCGTTTGATAATTTTATTCTTAAACAAGAAAACTTCAATGCTTATGTTAGTAGACAATTGAAACATAATGCATATATGATTGAACACTTGAGTGATTATATGTCTAGATTTAAAGTTGAAATTAAACTTATTAGTAAACATGCTTCTATGGTTACCACTCAAGTAGAACAAGTACTTAAAGCTCAGAATCGACATTATGATAAGAGAGACTTAGTTGCTAGGAAGCATGGTAAATAAAGAGAACCATTGAGGGAGTCCTGGACTAAAGGGTCCTCGGACGTCCGGCCTGTTGTCTATGGGCCGGACTGATGGGCTGTGAAGATACAAAGACCGAAGACTACACCCGTGTCCAGACAGGACTCTCCTTGGCGTGGAAGGCAAGCTTGGCAAACAACTATGAAGATTCCATATTATGTAACCGACTCTATGTAACCCTAGATCCCCCTGGTGTCTATATAAACCAGAGGGGGATACTCAATACCATAGTCATACAGGCTAGACTTCTAGGGTTTAGCTATTATGATCTTGTGGTAGATCAACTCTTGTAACACTCATATTCATCAAGATTAAACAAGCAGGAAGTAGGGTATTACCTCCATAGAGAGGGCCCGAACCTGGGTAAACATCGTTGTCAGTGTCAAAACCGGCGGATCTCGGGTAGGGGGTCCCGAACTATGCGTCTAGGATCGATGGTAACAGGAGACAGGGGACACGATGTTTACCCAGGTTAGGGCCCTCTCTATGGAGGTAATACCCTATGTCCTGCTTGATTGGTCTTGATGAATATGAGTGTTTACAAGAGTTGATCTACCACGAGATCGTAATGGCTAAACCCTAAAAGCCTAGCATGTATGACTATGGTCATGAATATATCCTTTCCGGACTAACCCCTCCGGTTTATATAGACACCGTGGGGATCTGGGGTTTACATAGAGTTGGTTACATAAGAAGGAATCTTCATAGTCGGCCGCCAAGCGTGCCTTCCATGCCAAGGAGAGTCCAATCCGGACACAGGTACAGTCTTCAGCCTTCATGTCGTCACAACCCATCAGTCTGGCCCATGGATAATAGGCCGTACGCCCGATGACCCCTTAGTCCAGGACTCCCTCAGTAGCCCCTGAACCAGTCTTCAATAGCGAGTTGTGCGGCACACAAATTGTCTTCGGCATTGCAAGGCGGGTTCCTCCAAGTGATGTATTCGGCCATTGGTTCAATGTCGCTCTCCTCGACTTCTGCACGCAATAACTTCGCCTTCCACGTGTCAAGCGAAGGCGGAAGGTCAGGGTATTTTTGCAGATAACACTCCGTCCATGCAAGGAAGAGCGTCTATTAAAGAGATTGGATCCTAGATCCATTCGGCACTACGCAGAGGAAACCCCCGGAAACTGCTTAGGAGAAACCATTCCAACATGGCTAGCGCCCCCAGCTCCTCCACCCGTTCCGGCCCAGAGAAAGGCCAATGGGAGAGGTGTTCAGTGTCCCACAGTCAATTGACGAAGCTGCAGACGCAGGGATTTCTTCCCCCCATAGATCTAGTTCCTGTTCGAGCGGGGCTAGATTCTTTCAATGGTGAGATTCAGGCAGAGGACTTCCCCAATCCATTCGGGGGAGAGCGAGTATGTTTCGTCCCCTACCTGCTAAGGGGCGTTGGATTTCCCATTCATCTGTTCCTCTGAGGGCTTCTGGAATACTATGGCCTCCAGCTGCACAACTTCACCCCTGCCTCCATTCTGCACATTGCGGGTTGCATCGCTTTATGTGAACTATTCCTGGGTGTCGAGGCTCATTTCAAGCTGTGGAGGAAGTTGTTCTGTCTTGTCCCGCGTAATCACGAGGGGTCAATATTTGAAGTGGGCGGAGCCGAAGTATGGCGTATCACCGATACTGGATATCTGTCCGGCACACCAAGGAAGGCATCCGAAGAATGGCCTTTCGAATGGTTCTATATTGAGGACGTTGCGCTTCCCGATCCAGTTCGAAAGGGTCTTCCTGAATTTGCGAGCGTTCCGCTGAAGAAACGCCACAATTGGCGTCCCCGGAGTCTTGAAGAGGATGACGGCGCAGAAGTTTGCCAGCTTATGAGCAAGATAAAGACACTCGCTCAGTCCGGACTCACAATAATCAAGGTAATGGCGACCTCCATAGTGCGAGGGGTTCAGCCGCTACAATACAGAGGACTGCCCATGTGGCACTACAATGGAGAGGATGACGCCTCCCGCTATGGCCGAAAGGGTCCGGATACCACCGCCGCTCTGGCCAAAATATTGGCCGAGCTGTTTAAAGGGGAGGAAGAGGAGTTTCTTCGCATTAAGCACAGAGATGGGTATTCTATTTATGATCCTCCCAGTTGGGTAAGCCACGACCCCTCTACTCCACTCATTCCACTTCCGGATTACTTTTGATAAATTTCAAGTATGTCCGTTATGACAGCACTGGCGGAAGGTCACCGAAGGACTTCATAGTCCTGCCCCACAGCCGGAGATCCACAACCGGAAGCTAGATCTTGGGTTTGAAGAGGATCCAGATATATTCATGGTGCTTGCGGGGGAGTGTTTTACCAGACAAGCTATGACGGCACAGAAGTGGCCATCACCACCGACTACCCTGGCCTTCTTCCTGCTTCACATGTAAATAATTAAGAAACACCTTCTCTAAAAGAGTGCTCTTATTCTGCCTCACCCACCGCACTGTATCGTGCTTCACAGGGGAGACGTTCGGCGATTTCAAAGAGATCGGCTCCCGCGCCGGCCAAGCCTTCCAAGAGGAAAGCAAACGAATACAAAGCCGTGCCTTCATCGAAGAGGTATGAATTCGCCAACCCGCCCCTGAGAAGTCACGTCCAACTGTGACCTTCTCGTTTTCCATGTGTCAGGAGGAAGGTGCGCCGGACTATATCCGGGGGTTCGAGCGGCCGTACTTCCCACAGCCCAAATCCTGCCGTGAAGATGGGGGCTGATGCAGGGGCAACATCGGACTGTCCTCCAGCCGAGGACTCAGATGATGTATCTGTCACCAACTCAGAGGTGGAGAGTGCCATGAATCATCGGCGCCGCCGGGCCATTTTACAAGACCCTGGCTTTTCAGAAGAATCGTTTAACGCCTTCAGCTCAGCCGATGCATACATCTGGGCTGCTCAAGATGGGATTAACAGGGCCACAAAGCAACATTTGAAAGATGTGCAGGTAATTTCGCTTTGTCTGACTATGATAACCATATGCTAGTAGCCCCCGAGACTTAAAGGAGTTGGAACAACTGATTTTAGGGATCAATGTACAACCAGGTGCTTACGGAGAGGAATACCCAACTAGCTCAGGAACTAGAAAAGTGTCAGCGCCAGCTCCTTGCTGCCAATGCTGAACTAGAGAAATACAAGGCATCTCCCGGTAATGTTTTCCTCTATCGAAAATTCATAATGATACACCGATAGTGTGAATCTGGGTTCTAATCTTTGTGTTGGGTCATTAGACCAAGTACGAGAGCAGCTGGACACCGCTCGAAGTGAAGAACACGGAGCCAAAAAGCTACTAGCAGCGGGCGAGCGTGTATTGACAAAAGTCGTTGAAGAGAAAAAGAAACTCCAGGATTCGAACACCAAACTGGGCGAAGAACTGAAAGATGTGCGAGCGCAGCTAGCTGACTCTGTGAAGGAGAACAAGAAGCTGCGAGGCGGCATATTCAATATGTGGCCGCTTTTATCTTATAGCAGTTTGGAGGTAATGGTAGCTGATATAGCTGTAATTGCAGGTGTATTGACGAACCACCCCGAAGAGGAAGTGTCCGGAACATCAAGTGATCTTCTGCAAGGGCTTTCGCAGTTGCACGAGCAAGCTCAAGAGGCTATGCGGAGTGTAGCCAAGGCTTTATGGCCATCCGACTCCCCTCCAGGAAGCATGGAGAAGCTGGTAGAGTTGTTCAAGGGAGCGCGGCAGCGTATCCGGCTGTGGAAGATATCTGCCTGCCGAGAGGGTGCGCGAGAGGCCTGGGTCATGGTGAAGACACGATATACCAAGATGGATCCAAATCACATGGCTCGGGTTGGACCGGTAGGGTCGAATGGGGAAGAAATTCCCGTTAGTTTAGTATATGACTAAGTAGAGGTGGCCACCAAATATTCCCAACAGGATTGTAAGTTAGACTGCCTGTTGGAAGGTGTAGAGGAAGAGGTGTTCGAGTCCAAGTGACTGTGTACTTTCCTCATCTAGCTGAATTGTATATCATTTGTCATGGCAGACCTTTTATCTTCAACCTCCGGACCCGAAAGTGCGGAGTGTTTCTGAATACCGTCGCGGCCGAATAGGCCAGGGTATGCCTGGAAAACTACGCGTAGGGGTAATAGTTGCTTGAACAGACAAGTTGTATCCGGCTAGCTGTGTTATATTACATTGATATCGTAAGAAACATCTTCCAGAGAGAATAGTTCCATTAGGGGTTCCTTTCCCTAGGTGTGCATGCATTTAATGTACATGTCCAAATTTTGATGCGAGCACCATAGTTTGTATAACTTCTGGGGGTGCACAATGGAGTGAGTTTAGAAAACATATTTAATTCACTGACTGAATATTCCCTTAAGAATGCTAGCTTTCGGCTTCACCCAGTCTGAGGTACACATCCGGATGACCCGGGAGTAACAATCGCAGAGGTGCTCCCTTTATGCCCTAGCTGAACTAATAGGAATGTAGGGCATACGCATAGGAGCCAGGCAACCCAGCTTGGCCAAAACTTAAGTCATATCGATGCATATAGTGGCAAAGAAAAGGTACGTATGGAAAAACTCATATGTGAGGAGCATAATGCTCAAGGAATGACAAGAACTTCTGTCCGAGAAGCCCCCAGGTACAAGTGACATACATATTTAGAGATGTATGTGTCAATGGTGTGCAGTCTAGTCGTACCGAAGCATTAAAGCGAGAAAGAAGAAAGTAATCGGAAAAGAGAGAAAAATAATGGAAACTACACGGGAGGAGGAGACGAACGAGGGGTTTGGCGCTAGGCATAGAATCTTCGGAGTTTGGCCGTGTTCCAGGGGTTCGGCTCGAGGCGATTGTCTAATGCATCACGAAGACGGTATGCTCCTCCGGTGAGAACTTCGTCAATTATGAAGGGACCCTCCCATTTGGGCTTGAGTTTGTCCTTTTTATTCTCCGGCAGGCACAGAACGAGTTCGCCAAAGTTGTAAGTCTTGGCCCGTACTTCTCTGCTTTGATATCTTCAAGCCTGTTGTTGGTAAAATGCTGAACCGGCTTTTGCGACAACGCGTTCCTCCTCCAGGGCATCTAGGCCATCCTACCGATCAAGCTCGGCTTCTCTCTCTTCATACATACGCACTCGAGGTGAGTCGTGAATAATATCGCAGGGCAATACGGCCTCTGCGCCATACACCATGAAGAAATGTGTGTATCAGGTAGTACGGTTGGGCGTGGTCCACAGCCCCTAGAGTACGGAGTCGAGCTCCTCAACCCAGTGCTTTGTCTGATTCTTTCAAACACCGCACTAGTCTGGGCTTGATGCCGCTCATAATAAGACCGTTGGCTCGTTCGACTTGACCGTTGGTTTGTGGGTGGTAGACGGAGGCGTAATCGAGTTTAATATCCAGATTAGTACACCATGCTTTTACCTCGTCGGCTGTGAAATTGGAGCCGTTGTCAGTGATGATGTTGTGTGGGACGCCATAACAGTGCACAACACCGGATATGAAGTCTATCACCGGGCCGGACTCAACCGTTTTGACCGGCTTAGCCTCTATCCACTTAGTGAATTTGTCCACCATAACCAGTAGATATTTTTTCTTATGGATTCCCCCTTTAAGGTGTCCAACCATATCAAGTCCCCAGACCGCAAAAGGCCAAGTCATGGGGATTGTTTGTAAGGCGATGGGGGGCATATGGCTTTGATTGGCAAAGAGTTGGCATCTGACGCAATGTTGGACAAGGTCCTGTGCATCTGCTCGGGCCGTCGACCAATAAAACCCTGTACGGAAGGCCTTGCTAACAAGGGCCCGAGCTGCGGCGTGGTGACCGCCGAGTTCGGCATGAATTTCAGCCAAGAGATGCCACCCCTCTTCCTCGGATATACATCGTTGAAGGACTCCGGTGGCACTTTTCTTGTAGAGCTCTCCATCATGAACCTTGTAGGCCTTTGAACGCCGGACAATGCAGCGGGCCTCATTCTGGTCCTCGGGAAGCTCTTTCCTGTTGAGGTAGGCCAGGAAGGGTTCGGTCCATGGGGCAATGACTGCCATGATGAGATGCGCCGACGGTGTTATTTCGGTGGCTGAGCCCCCGATGACGTTGGTATTTCTGGGATCTTGGATTATGTTTGGTTCCGGACTAGTATTGCCGTTTTCCCCCTGCCACACCGCGGATGGCTTAAAGAGTCTTTCCAGGAAAATATTAGGTGGGACGGGGTCGCGCTTAGCGCCGATACGAGCAAGAACATCCGCCGCTTGATTACTTTCTCGAGCCACATGATGGAACTCGAGCCCCTCGAACCAGGCCGACATTTTTATGACTGCGTTATGATATGCTGCCATCTTCGGATCTTTAGTGTTGAAATCTCCATTTATTTGAGATATTGCAAGGTTGGAGTCCCCGCGTACTTCTAGGCGTTGTATGCCCATGGAGGCAGCCATCCGGAGACCATGTAATAAGGCCTCATATTCGGCTGCGTTATTGGAGTCTGTGTATAGTATTTGGAGAACGTACTAGACGATGTCTCCAGTAGGGGACGTTAAAACGACACCCGCTACTAACCCTGCCAGCATTTTGGAGGCGTCGAAGTACATGACCCAATTGGAGTATCTGCCGTACTCTTTAGGGAGTTCGGCCTCTGTCCATTCGGCAACGAAGTCGGCCAGTACTTGGGATTTGATAGCTCGACGTGGTTTATATGTAATGTCAAATGGGAGGAGTTCAATGGACCATTTGGCAATCCGGCCCATAGCATCGCGGTTTTTTATAATGTCATTGAGTGGCACTTCAGAGGCCACCGTGATCGAACACTCCTGGAAGTAGTGACAGAGCTTTCGGGATGCCATGAAGACCGCATATGCTATTTTTTGATAATGAGGGTACCGTGATTTGCATGGTATAAGGACAGTAGATACATAGTATACTCGCTTCTGAAGCGGGAATTTATGTCTGTCGTGTTCTCGTTCAACGACGAGTACGGCGCTCACCACCTGGTGTGTTGCCGATATGTATAATAACACCGGTTCACCGGTGTTTGGTGTGGCCAGGATTGGATTGCTCGCAAGAAGGGTTTTTATTTCCTACAGTCTGGTTGTTGCCACGTTCGTCCACTCGAAGTGGTCGGTTTGCCGTAGAAGGCGATAGAGTGGTGCCTTTTCTCCCAATCTAGAGATAAAGCGGCTTAGAGCTGCTACGCAACCCGCAAGCTTTTGGACTTGTTTAAGGTCTGTTGGCTTAGCCAATTGTAACAAAGCTCGCATTTTAGCTGGGTTTGCTTCGATTCCTCTATTGGAAACGATGAAGCCCAGCAGTTTTCCAACAGGGATGCCGAAGACACACTTTTCCGGGTTGATCTTAATGTCATACGCCCGGAGGTTGTCGAATGTAAGACGTAAGTCGTCTATTAGTGTTTCGACGTGCCTGGTTTTGATGACGACGTCATTGACGTAAGCTTCTACTATTTTGTCGATCTGTTTCTCTAGGCAAGTTTGAATCATGCGTTGGTATGTGGCACCGACGTTCTTGAGCCCAAAGGGCATGGTGTTGAAGCAGAATGGCCCATATGGGGTGATAAATGCTATTGCGGCTTGATCGGACTCCTTCATTTTGATTTGATGGTATCCAGAATATGCATCGAGGAAACACAGTGAGTCGTGTCCTGCGGTGGCGTTGATGATTTGATCAATGCGGGGGGGGGGGAAGGGATCCTTAGGGCAAGCCTTGTTGAGGTCTTTGAAATCGACGCACAGGCGCCAGGATTTGTCCTTCTTTGGTACCATCACCAGGTTTGCCAGCCAGTCCGGATGTTTGATTCCTCTAATGAATCCGGCCTCGATGAGTTTGGCTAGCTCCTCCCCCATGGCTTGTCGCTTCGGTTCGGAAAAGTGTTGTAGTGTTTGCTTAACTGGTTTGAATCCCTTTAATATATTGAGGCTATGTTCGGCCAGCTCACGTGGGATCCCTGGCATATCTGAAGGGTGCCGGGCAAATGTGTCCCAGTTTTCGCGCAGGAATCCTCGCAGTGCGGTGTCAACTGTTGGGCTCAGTTGAGCTCCGATAGATGGTGTCTTCTTGGGGTCCATTGGGTGGACCTGGAATTTGACTATTTCTTCTGCTGGTTTAAAGGATGTGGATTTAGGGCATTTGTCGAGGATCACATCGTCCCTGTCCACCATGGAGCGTAGTGCGGTTAATTCGTCGACCGCGAGGGCTTCGGATAGCTCCTCTAGGGCCAGGGATGCATTTTTGTTTTCAGCACGGAGTGCTATGTCTGGATCACTGACGAGAGTGATTATACCATTTGGTCCGGGCATTTTGAGCTTCATATACCCGTAATGGGGTATGGCCTGAAAGCGTGTAAAAGCATCCCGCCCCAACATGACGTGATATCCGCTCCTGAAAGGGGCCACTTGGAAAGTTATTTCTTCAGACCGATAGTTCTCCAGCGTGTCGAATACTACGTCGAGTGTGATTTTGCCCGCGCACCGCGCCTCCCGACTGGGAATAATTCCTCGGAAGGTTGTGTTACTTTGCATGACGCGGCTCTTGTCTATTTCCATTTTATGGAGTGTATCCTCGTAAATGAGGTTTAGTCCGCTACCGCCGTCCACGAGGACCTTGGTAAGTCGAAACCCATCCACGATGGGACTGAGGATTAATGCGGCTGGCGCTCGTACTGTTCTGTACCTTGGTTCGTCGCTGGCGTTAAATGTTATAGCTGTGTCGTTCCAGGGGTTTATCGCAGCAATTTGGCAGACTTCAGCGAGCTCGCGAAGCGCCCTTTTGCGCTTGTTGTTTGAAGCGAATGTATCAAAGACCGTCAATACTCCTGAGTTATCGTCCCCTGGGGGATGTCGTTCTGGGTCGTCCTTGATAAGGATGTCCTCGCCGCTCTTGGCTACCTGTCGTAGTATCCAACATGCTATAAGGCTGTGGGTTGCCATGGTATCTGGTGTTGTATGTATTTTGCATGGGCCATCGAGCCATCCCACCAGAACAGTGTCGTGTCGCGTAGCGGTTTTGTGTTTCTAGACTGTTGGACTGGGCGTGCGACGAGGGTGCGCCCTTTTCGCCTATAGGGGGTTGAGTTGGGACTGACGGTTCCCAGCGAGCTACCTGAGTTTTCCAGGTGCTCTCCATCACGATGTACTTTTGTACGATGGTTGCTAAGTCAACGAATTTCAGTATGCAGCGACGATTGATGGCGTTGAGGATTCCTTCGTCCGTGCAATTGTTGCAAAACGCTGATATTGCGTCCTCGTCACGACAATCTTTTACCTTGTCCTTGACAAGGAGGAATCTGGCCCAAAAGTGGTGGACCGTTTCCTGAGACTGTTGTTTTATGCTCTGAGGGCGTGTATGTCTAGGTGGGTCGGTGGAATTAAGTCTGAACCCCAACCTGACCAATTATCTGGAGTCCGACGACCTTCCGGGCTTAACAGTTTGGGTTTCGGAATATCTTTTGATTGTTTAGGACCGTCGTCTGATGCTATGTTCGGAGGGCTGGTCGCATCCTTTCGCGGGTGAGTATCCGGCTCTTCCTGATCCGCGATCCGAACATAGTCCGTCTTCGGTATAGAAGAAGACTCGTCGTCCTGCTCCACGACTACCGCAATCTAGTGGGTGACCGGTAGGGTCTCGATTTCTCCTTGATCGGTTTTAGGCCCGATCTGATCGTAGTCTGTGGCTATTCCCAAAGCGGTGATGCGATCTACGAGTTCGTTCAAAGACGAAAACTCCGTCGGATCCATCTGCTTGGAGTGCTCAGAGTTGATGCGAAGGGGGTTTTCGATGGCCCGAGAGGTCATCATCAGCTCAACGGCCGAATGGGCGATCATAGTAAAGCCGCCCAACCGGAGGGTTTGGCCCGGGGCCAGAGCTCCCCCGGAGGTGATGTTGTCTTTAAGGACAAGGTGAGCCATCGAGCCTTTCATCGACGACACAGTGGAACTCTCAATGAAAGCACCAATGTCGGTGTCAAAACCGGCGGATCTCAGGTAGGGGGTCCCGAACTGTGCGTCTAGGATCAATGGTAATAGGAGACGAGGGACACGATGTTTACCCAGGTTCAGGCCCTCTCTATGGAGGTAATACCCTACGTCCTGCTTGATTGATCTTGATGAATATGAGTGTTTACAAGAGTTGATCTACCACGAGATCGTAATGGCTAAACCCTAAAATCCTAGCCTGTATGACTATGGTAATGAATATACCCTTTCCGGACTAACCCCTCTAGTTTATATAGACACCAAGGGGATCTAGGGTTTACATAGAGTCGGTTACATAAGAAGGAATCTTCATAGTCGGTCGCCAAGCTTGCCTTCCACGCCAAGGAGAGTCCAATCCGGACACAGATATAGTCTTCGGCCTTCATGTCTTCACAGCCCATCAGTCCGGCCCATGGATAACAGGTCGGACGCCTGAGGACCCCTTAGTCCAGGACTCCCTCAATCGTGTCCCCTGTCTCCTGTTACCATCAACCTTACACGCACAGTTTGGGACCCCCTACCCGAGATCCGTCAGTTTTGACACCGACATTGGTGCTTTCATTGAGAGTTCCTCTGTGCTATCGCTGAAAGGTTTGATTGCCCCTTCAATCGTCAATAATGGTGCTGTCTGCGGAGAAACTTTCCTCCTCGGACAGATCTTTGTGTTCGGCGGCTTCGCACTACGGGCTAACTCGTTTGGCCATCTGGAGCAGATCGAAAGCTACGCCCATGGCCATCAGTTCAGATTTGGGAGCTTGAACTGCGTCACGGACATTCGTGGAGACTTGATCTTCACCGGATTCGATACCGCGGTAGCCGCTCTCGATCACCTCGATGATCATGACTTAAATCTGTCATCGGGCCGCATCCAGGAGATCACTCATGTAACCGCTCTGGCCCTAGAGCCGGAGCAGGCCGCGCCATCCAAAGATGGGAGGATTAACCCCACCACGGAGGCCGCACATTCCACGGCGTTGGAGCCGCACATGGACCTAGTCTCACTCGATGCCTATGCCACCGGAACACCGGACTCGTCTCCAGCTGTAGGTTCTGAATCACGCGAGCCCATGGACGCCGAGCTTTATCCTTTATCGATCTTCGAATTAAGCATCGCAGACATCTTCCAGCACTCGCCTCTGGGCGATGTGCTAAACTCGTTAAAAAGTCTGTCCTTAGTAGAGGACTCTCAGCTGAACTATATCCGGCTCGAACTAGGGGCTGACGATGGAGAATTTCGCTTCCCACCCGCCACCCACTTTATAGCCACGGTCAAGGATTTGACCGACGAACTTGATTATGACTCTAAGGACATCGATGGTATGGACGACGATGCCGGAAAAGAAGAAGACCAGAACCCGTCGTTCACCGGACGCTGGACGGCCACTTCCTCGTATGACGTATACATGGTGGATGCACCAAAGGAAAACAACGGCGACGACAAGGAAGACCCAGCTGAGGATAAACCTTCCGAAATACAGTCCAAGCGCCGGCATCAGCGGCGCCGCTCTAAGTCACGCTGCAGTAAAGATAGCAACACCGTCACAGGAGAAGATGACACTCCGAAAGGTGCCAAAGACAACAAAGACCCCGTCGACGCAACAAACGAACAAGACGAACAGGAAGATGCGCAGGTTAGCCCTGTTAAACAGGCCACACACAAAGATTCAGAGGACGACAGTTACCTTCCTCTCTCCGAGGATGAGGTGAGCCTTGTCACCGAGGATTTCATCGTGCCCGAGGAACCTCTTGAGCAGGAGCGCTTCAAGCGCCAGCTAATAGCCACTGCAAGGAGCCTGAAAAAGAAGCAACAACAGCTTCAAGCTGACCAAGATCTGCTCAATGATAAATGGACAGATGTCCTAGTAGCCAAAGAATACGGCCTCAAGCGCCCAACCAAAAGCTACCCAAAGCGTAAATTGCTACCTCGGTTCGACGAGGAGGCACCGGAGTATATACCACCATCGTACAATGCGGCTGATTGGCCACCGCGTGGCCGGGACAAAATGGCAACCCATGCCGAACACCAGCCCACCCCGCCTCGAACAATAAAGCAGGACCTACCAGATCAATCTACGGATCGCAAGGACGCACCTTGACATGTGACAACAACCACCTATTCAGACGTGACAAACCCAGTCATGCGTAGGCCGAACACCGCAGACAGACTTCATCAAAGCCGCGTCATGATATGGCCCGATACAGAGGCCCCGCACACCCTCATTGCTTCACTGATGAGGTCCTGGATCACGAATTCCCCGAAGGATTCAAGCCCGTGAACATAGAATCATACGATGGGACCACTGACCTCGTGGTGTGGATCAAAGACTTCATTCTCCACATCCATATGGCACGCGGAGATGACCTCCACGCCATCAAATATCTCCCTCTCAAACTCAAGGGGCCCGCTTGGCATTGGCTAAACAGCCTGCCTGACAATTCCATTGGCAGTTGGGAGGACTTGGAAGAGGCTTTCCTTGATAACTTCCAAGGTACATATGTTCGACCTCCGGACGCTGATGACTTAAGCCATATAGTCCAGCAGCTCGGGGAGTCCGCCAGAAAATTCTGGACAAGGTTCCTAACTAAAAAGAACCAAATCGTTGACTGTCCGGCCGCTGAAGCTCTAGCAGCTTTCAAACATAGCATCCGTGACGAATGGCTCGCTCGCCACCTCGGCCAAGAAAAGCCAAAATCCATGGCGGCCCTCACGGCACTAATGACCCGCTTTTGTGTGGGCGAGGACAGTTGGTTGGCCCGTAGCAAAAACAATGCAAGCGACGACGGCACCCCTGAAGTTAAAAATAACAAAGACAAGTCTCGACGCAATAGATACAAGCGCCGAAATAGCGATGACAACACCGAGGATACGACGGTCAATGCCGGATTCAGTGTCTCTAAGTCCGGTCAGCGGAATAAGCCGTTCCAAAAGAACAATTCGGGACCATCCAGCTTGGACTGCATACTTGATCATCCATCCCAGATTCACGGCACCCCCGACAAGCCTCCTAATCATACAAATAGAGAGTGTTGGGTTTTCAAACAGGCCGGCAAATTAAACACCAAGAACAGGGAAAAAGGATCGCAAAGCGAGGACGACGACCAAGAGCCACGGCAGCCAAACACAGGGGACAGAAGGAGTTTCCCCTTCAGGTCAAAACGGTGAACATGATATATGCCACCCACATCCCCAAGAGGGAGAGCAAGCGTGCGCTTAGGGACGTCTACGCGATAGAGCCAGTCGCCCCAAAATTCAATCCATGGTCGTCGTGCTCGATCACTTTTGATCGCCGGGACCACCCGACCAGTATCTGTCATGGGGACTCGGCCGCACTAGTCTTGGACCCAATAATTGATGGGTTTCACCTCACTCGTGTCCTTATGGACAGTGGTAGCAGCCTCAGTCTGCTCTATCAGGATACAGCGCGGAAAATGGGCATTAACCCATCAAGGATAAATCCTACAAGGACTACCTTTAAAGGAGTCATACCAGGTGTAGAGGCCCGCTGTATGGGCTCAATCACATTAGAGGTTGTCTTCGGATCTCCGGACAACTTCCGAAGCGAGGAGTTAATCTTTGATATCGTCCCATTCCGCAGCGGCTATCATGCACTGCTCGGACAAACTGCGTTTGCTCGATTCAACACAGTGCCACACTATGCTTATCTCAAGCTCAAGATGCCCAGTCCACGCAGTGTTATAACAGTTAATGGCAATACGGAATGCTCTCTCCGTACAGCAGAGCACACAACTGCCCTAGCAGCAGAAGTACAAAGCGGCCTTCTCAAACAGACCCTTCATTCAGCTGATGAGCCCGCGGACATCCTTAAGAGGGTCCGAACTACTCTGCAGCAGGAGAGCTCGGCTCGTCAGGAGCTCGACTAGCAATCCGGCCTCCGTCTCAGTCCCGATCAAGTGGTGGCATTCATGCCGCGCGTACATAACTACACACTTAAAATTCCATGGGCATTGACGGAGACACAGACAACTTGTGATCCATGGCACGGCTCAACCGACATCGGATACACACATACTTCCACTTTTACTTGTTTTCCTTTCAGGTCTCAATCCCACAGGCCCCATCGGGGGGTCTGGTCATCGACCCTCTTGTAGGATAAATACACCAAGATGGCGAGAAGCGCGGACATATGGGGAACCTTTTAGGTGATTCTGTTAACGATAACTCTACCTATTTTCCAGGACCCATATGCAGCTCTCCCCTGGTTTCAGCATGTTAAATAGCCTATTGCTTATTGCACTATTTGTATCAATGCGCCTTGACATACTAATTACATTACAATGAAAACAATTTGTAGTTGGAGCTTTAGGACCCCAGCTTTTCACCTTTACGTCTTGTCTGTTTTCTTTCTCTCTTTTCTTTTTCAGATTCCCTGTGGATACCCCATCAGGTAGCACCCGTACACTTTGGTACGTTTGACGTTTGCCAGGGGCTTTATAGCACCTTACACTACGGCAACAAAAGTCCGAACACTTTCTATAAGTATAGTTTGGCACCCCGAATTTAGCATTATATGCTTTGGCTCCAAATCATGTCTTTGGTTAATAGTTGGGTTGCCCGGCTCCTGTGCTTGCTACCCTACGTTCCGCTACATCGGTTAGGGTACTAAAGGGAGAACTACTGCGATTGTGTCCTGGTTTGAACCGGATGAGTACCTCAGTAGAGAAAGCCGAAAACTGACTGTCATGATGCGGCGAGAGCTGGTCAGCTGTTCAGAGGTCGCAAATCATTGGAGATTTTTCCGCACTTCATGAAGGATCGGTACTTCCCAATCAGACACTGACAGCACTCTGGTTCGTATACCAGGGGTTGTGCCTATGTTTTATTATAAAACTCTTATGGCTAAGTGAGGGCGTTCAAGTCGTATAGTTTGGTTGCCTGGTTCGTTGCGCTAAACAACTCCTTCAAGGACCATATAATTGGATCAAGATTATTTAGATTCCATCCCGAACACCTCCATACTACCTACGTGAGGGCTGAAGCCGATGACTGGTTAACCCTCAGATTTCATACAACATGGCCGCACAGGAGGAAACAATCAAAACATAATAAAAAAATTATATATTACAAGGCGGATTTGTTCATACAAGGCAAAACATGGATGTATTCATTCGAGAATAACGTCCTCCCGCACTGCGTTGCTACAAGTCGAGATCCCTCCAGGACATCCGCAAAATATCGCTCGGGTGTGCGGTGCTCCTTGCCCTCCGATGGCCCCCTGGCCACCTCGACGACATCCATCTTCGCCCACCACATCTTGGAATGAGCGAAGGCCATGCGGGCACCCTTGATGCAGATTGATCGCTTGACGATTTCTAGCCGTGGACAAGCCTCCACCACCCGCCTCACAAGGCCGAAATAACTACTAGGTATAGCTTCGGCCGGCTGTAATCGGATTATGAAATCCTTCATGGCCAGTTCGACAACCCTATGCAGCTCGACCAACTGCTTCAGTTGATCGGAAAAGGCCACCGGATGTCCTGGCACAGCATACTGCGACCAGAACAACTTCTCCGAAGAATCCCCTTCCCTGGCTCGGAAGAACTCCGTAGCATCAGATACACTGTGCGGTAGATCCACAAAAGCCCCTGGGCAACTCCGAATCCGGGTTAGTAAAAGGTACTTCCTCTCCACATACTTGCTTTGCATGTGAAATGCCTTACCCACTGCGATCTTCTTCGCCTCCTGGATCTCTTGGAGAGCGTCCCTGGCCTCATTCCGTGCGGCCTCTGAGCTCTGACGAGCCTTGGTAAGTTCGGTCTCTCGAGCCGACGCCTCCTGCTCCAAAGCTTCACACTTCTTCACCATGTCTTGGAGCTCCTGCTGGACCTCCCTGACCCGGGCCTTGATCTTCTTACGGGCGGCTTGCTGTTGGACAGCCTTCCCCTCGGCTTCGGCCAGGGCCTTTCTCAGGGCCTCGACCTCGGTCATCGCTTCTGTACAAATCATGGCATTTTGGTCATCGCATACAATTTTCTTCTTTTTGAATATATAACAGGTTATTACTTACCTTGTTTCTCCTGGAGCTTCCTCTTCGCTTGGCCCAGCTCCTCCTCGGCCTTCGCCAGTTTCTACTTCAGTCCAGAAACTTCGGCAGTATGCCAGGCCGCGGCTAGCAACGACGCCTGGATTTCAGAAAAATTAAGTTAGTTTCATGTTAAAATGAGATTGATCCTCTGTCCGGCTTTTCCTTTCCGAACACCGGATAGTGTCTCAAGGGCTACTGGTCTACACTGGGATTTTCTCCTTGTTCGGCGTCTCTTACCTCAAAACCTGTCAGCAAGCTATTGCAGGCTTCCGTTAATCCACTCTTGGCGCACTGAACCTTTTCAATCACCACGCCCATAAGGGCACGGTGCTCATCCATAATGGAAGCGCCTCGTAGCGCCTCCAGCAGGTTATCCGGTGCCCCTGGTTGGACAGGGGCCACCGGCAGAACAGGCATCCCCCCTTCTTTCGAAGGAGGGTGCGTGCTGGATTCTGGAGCCGCCTCGGTCTCCGAAATTGAGTCCGGTTGAGGGCCGAACTGTGTACGGCCCTCCCCGCCAGTCTCATTGGGGATTGAGTCCCCTCGGTGTCCGGCGACGGGGTTTTCGCCTTCGGGCGCCTCCTGAGCCTCTCCTCCGCCGGAGACAGTCCTTCAGGACAGCACCTCCGCATCCTCCTTGGTCTTGGGGGAGTGTGCGTCCGGCAGGGAGTCGCTGGCCATCGCCTTGGAATCCAGCGAGCCTCCTGACGAGGATCGCTGGGAGCTGTTGTGGGCCGGACTACAATAAAATTTGCCAATCGTTTCAATACAATGAGGAGGAGAAACTTTATGGGCGGATAAGGTATTAGTACTTACGATGCGTCCCGAGGCTTAGCGCGGGGGCGTCTCTCTGGAATGTCATCAACGTCCCATGCGGAGTTACCCGCTAGGGAGCCCTTCCCCTTTTGGGTGTCTCCACCTCCAGAGTTGTGGAGGCCGACCTCTTCTTCCTCCCCCCATCGGAGGGAGAGTCGATCTCCTCCTCCTCCTCATCCGTGTTGTCTTCGGCGGTGGGGAAATGGGCCTTGTCTTCGAACGCCGCGTCCGAAGTGCCCTTGTGGAGGGGGCCACTCCGGGCCCCCTTGGCCTTTCCTGTGGCCTTCCTCTCTGGTGCCTTGTAAGGCGCTGGCTCCAGCATCTTCGCTAAACCCGGAGTGACTGGCTCTTCGAGCAGGGGAGCCGGACACCGAATCTTCTTCGCCTGCTTCAACTAGTACTAAAAAAGCAATGGTAATGAAAGCATTAGATATCACCCTTGAAACAAGCAAGTAAGGGACGTGTTAAAAATAATATACCTCATTGGGGAGGTGATTTATGTCGTGGCCACAATCCGAATCGGTGGCCAGCGGTATCTCGTTGCCCTTGAAAAGCAACTTCCAGGCATCTTCATGAGTCGTTTCGAATAGCCTCACCAAGGTATGGTGTTTTCTCGGGTTGAAGTCCCATAGAGGACGGCTTCGGCTCTGGCAGGGGAGGATCCGGCGCACCAACATCACTTGGATTATGTCGACGAGCTTGATATCCCTATCGATCATACTTTGGATGCACATTTGTAGCGCAATCAGCTCGTCCGACGAACACCGGTTTGGGCTCTTCTCGACCCAAGAGGTGAGCCGCACGGGAGCGCCGGAGTTGAATTCGGCAGCTGCGGCCCAGGTGGCGTCGCGGGGTTCGGTGATGTAGAACCATAGCTTCTGCCATTCCTTGACAGATTCCACGAATGTGCCTTTTGGCCAAGAAACATTGGTGAGCTTGCTCACCATTGCGCCCCGGCACTCTACGTGTTGTCCATACACCACCTTGGGCTTCACGTTGAAGGTTTTGAGCCATAACCCGAAGTGGGGGTGGATGCGGAGGAAAGCCTCACACACGATGATGAACGCCGAGATATTAAGGAAGGAGTTCAAGGATAGATCGTGGAAATCTATCCTGTAGTAGAACATAATCCCGCGGACGAAGGGGTGGAGTGGAAACCCTAGCCCGCGGAGGAAGTGGGGGATGAACACTACCCTCTCGTTAGGCTTCGGTGTGGGGATGATCTGTCCCCGGGATGGAATACGATGGGCGATTTCCTTTGACAGGTACCCGGCCGCCCGAAGCTCGGCGACGTTCTCCTCCTTAATGGAGGAGGCCATCCACTTGCCTTGACCTCTAGATCCGGACATGGTTGAGTGCTTTCTCGAGACAAGGGGAATGAGAACTTGGGCGCTGGAGCTCAACGACGGAGAGGCAGGAGGAAAGCGTGGGAGAAGAAAGAGGAATCGTATCTCCTTATAAGAGCGGTGAATATCGAACGCCCCCCCATTCGCCTTAAAATTCGCCTGCTCCCAAGGTTGTGTAAACGGCACGGTAGGGTTACCCACGCCCGTATTGATGAGAATCCCGTGATAAGGTGACAAGATCTCTGCTTTGACAAGATGTGCCAATGACAACCGTGTCTCAAAACATGGGGCGAAAAACGGTTCGAAATTATGATCGGACAGGCGTGACGTCACATTACTAAAGTTGTCAGCAGATGGGACTCATGTGTTACTATATTCTCTCTACGGCTGTGTGCGGTGTGTTTTACAGGTCCGGACACATTTGTTTCATCCGAAGACTATTTTTGGAGTTCGGAAGGAGGAACCCGCCTTGCAATGCCGAAGACAGCACTACGTGCCGGATACCTTGTCATTGAAGCCTGGTTCAGGGTCTACTGAGGGAGTCCTGGACTAAGGGGTCCTCGGACGTCCAGCCTGTTGTCTATGGGCCGGACTGATGGGTTGTGAAGATACGAAGAACGAAGACTGTACCTATGTCCGGATTGGACTCTCCTTCGCGTGGAAGGCAAGCTTGGCGACCGACTATGAACATTCCTTCTTATGTAACCGACTCTATGTAAACCCTAGATCCCCCCGGTGTCTATATAAACCGGAGGACTTAGTCCGGAGGGGGATACTCAATACCGTAGTCATATAGGCTAGACTTCTAGGGTTTAGCTATTATGATATCGTGGTAGATCAACTCTTGTAACACTCATATTCATCAAGATCAAACAAGCAGGAAGTAGGGTATTACCTCCATAGAGAGGGCCCGAACCTGGGTAAACATCGTGTCCCCTGTCTCCTCTTACCATCAACCTTAGACGCACAGTTCGGGACCCCCTACCCAAGATCCGCCAGTTTTGACACCGACAACCATGGGTTCAGAAACCCATGCCTTTTCCTCCTAACCACCCAAGAAAAAGGATGATGAGGATTTTGAGCGCTTTGCTGAAATGATTAGACCTATATTTTTGCGTATGCATTTGACTGATATGCTTAAAATGAACCCTTATGCTAAGTACATGAAAGATATTGTTACAAATAAAAGAAAGATACCGGAAGCTGAAATTTCCACCATGCTTTCTAATTATACTTTTAAGGGTGGAATACCAAAGAAACTTGGAGATCGAGGAGTACGAACTATACCATGCTCCATTAAAAGAAACTATGTTAAAACTGCTTTATGTGATCTTGGAGCCGGTGTTAGTGTTATGCCTCTCTCTTTATATCGTAGACTTGATTTAAATAAGTTGACACCTACTGAAATATCTTTGCAAATGGCTGATAAATCAACTGCTATACCTATCGGTATTTGTGAGGATGTGCCTGTTGTGGTTGCAAACGTTACTATTTTAACGGACTTTGTTATTCTTGATATTCCCGAGGACGATAGTATGTCGATTATCCTTGGTAGACCCTTTTTGAATACTGTAAGGGCTGTTATTGATTGCAACAAAGGCAATGTCACTTTTCATGTTAATGGTAATGAGCATACGGTACACTTTCCGAGAAAACAACCTCAAGTCCACAATATTAATTCTATTGGAAAAACTTCAACAATTACTATTGGAGGTTTTGAATTCCCTCTTCCTACTGCCAAGAAGAAATATGATATTCTTATTGTTGGGGATGTGCATATCCCTGTTGAGGTAACCTAGTGTTATTCGAAAATTCTCCGGTTTCATGTTATTCGAAAAGAGTTTGTTAACAAGACTTGATCAACCTTGTTAGTGGATTCCTTTTGATGAGCATGAGATGGATGAAGTTAGAAAGCACAACTCTCTGTACCCTCCTTTTACTTTTTGTTATTTAGATTAAATAAAGTAAAAATAGTATTTTTTTTTGTTTGTTTTCTGAATTATCCTTGCAATAAAAATACCCCGAAAATAAAAGTTCTCCAAATGTCCTATTTTTTATGATTTTTTGTAGAATATTTAAGAATTACTTGCACTAAGAACACACCTAGGGGCCACTCCACCTGGCCACGAGGGTCCAGGGCGTGCCCCTGCCTTGTGGACCCCATGTGGGCCCCCTCCACTTATTCTTGCACCCACACACTTCGTCTTCCTCCATAAAAAATCATCCACCAGCTCAAACCCGAGTTCTAGCTCATCTTGCTACCATTTTCGATCTCCTTGCTCAAAGCTCCATTCACAAAACTGCGTTGGAGGATTGTTCTTCGGTATGTGACTCCTCCAATGGTCCAATTAGTTTTTGTTCTAGTGCTTTATTTGTTTCAATTTTTTGCTGCTTAGGTGACCCTGTTCTTGAGCTTGCATGTCAAATTTATGTGGTCAAAAGTAGTTTTAATGCACGATATGGCCTCTAGGCACTTGTAGGAGTAGTTGCTATCAATATTGTTAAGTTTGGTTCACTTTTATTTTTTGAGTCACTAAAAATTTCAGAAATTTTTCAGAGGAAGAAAAACGTTTAGGAAAATGTACCAAGGTTGTTCCTCAAGGAAGCAAGGCCCAAGGCTGGCGATACGTGAGCCGGACAATGAACTACCAAGGGAAGCTCAAGTGCGGCCTTTTGAATGGCCGTCAGAGGAGTTCATGGTCCAGGAAGGCATCAAGGATGAATTTGATGCATATGTGCGTAACGCTGATCTTGAGAGCTTCGTGTCAGATAAGTGTCGGCAATACCTCTATCTAACTGATTCATTTGTGAGAAGGTTTAAATTTACATCCTCGCGCAATTCTCACACTGTTTTATTTGATCTTTATGATAAATCATATACCATGGACCTAGAAGATTTTAATACTGCTTGTAAACTCCCGCACTGGGGCAATGTTAGTGAACCTCACAAATCTGAATATAAAGACTTTCTTGCTAGTATTACTATGGGGGAATCTAGGGAAATCACACAAGCTACCATAGGGAGCATTCATTTCCCTTCCATACATTATTTTGCTCTCTTCATTGGTAGATGCATTAACGGGAAAGATGAGGCTTGTCACATGTGCGTTCCAGACCTTAGTGTCCTAAAGAGTGTGGTATTAGGTGATAAACAATATAACTTGGGGGCTATTGTTGCACGTAGGTTGCATCACAACAGTATAAGTAGAGATTTGTTTGGTGGAATTTATGCAACTCGTGTAGCTAACTATCTTGATATACCCATACATGGAAATGATATTGAGTTGCCTCCTGCTTATCTAGATTATGAGGCTATGGTTCGCCACCAGTTTCTTGAGAGGAACGATCAGTTCCTCCAGTACCGACTAATCTTTGACAGACGACACACCATCCATGTTGCCCTCCCTGCTCCTACTTTCTTTGACTTTCAGGCAAAAAGGAGATATGTTATAACCAGGGAGGAGGCGAACGAGTATGAGAGTAGGACGGAGGCAGCTCGCCTCCAAGCTGCTGCTCGTCAGGCAGTAGCTGCTGCATCTCAGTACGACCCTAGTTACAACTTTGGATATCCACCAAGCCGGCCATGGCCCTAGACCAACTTAGGCCAAAAGCCTAAGCTTTGGGGAGTACGTATTTCTCACCGACATTACATTCATGTTCACACACTCATTCCAGTTGTCGGTGCTCATACTTTTTCATTGTACTATCCATGCTAGTTTAATTTCTTTTTAAGCTTTCTTCTTGTGTGTTTGAAAAACCTTAAGAAAAAACAAAAAAATAGTTGTAGCTTTTGACTAGTTTACTTTCCATGCTTGTAGTAGTAGTAATTAAAAAAGAAAACCCAAAAAGATTTCTCGTTCTTCTTTTGCTTGTTGGGAGCTTTTCCATGTAAATAGTTTTGTTTCTTTTCTTTTCTTTAGGGGTCGAGAGGACAAGACCATGATGAAAATGTTGAGTGGCTCTCATATGCATTATTGTGGATCTAACCAAGAGCCCATATTACCTTGTCTTCTTCCTTGTATTAAATGCTTGTAGATTCCAGCTTAGTCCAATGCACATGCACTATTATTATTATCCACACCGTTCGATCGTGCAAGTGAAAGGCAATAATGACGATATATGATGGACTGATTGAGATGAGAGAAGCTGGTATGAACTCGACCTATCTTGTTTTTATAAATATGATTAGTTCATCGTTCCTGATTCAGCCTATTATGTATGAAACATGTTTGCAATGACAATTAGAGATTATAGTTGCTCAAGACATGCTTAATTTGCTAGGAGTTTATAATGGTTTACCTTGCGTGCCAACATGCTATTAAAATGGTTGTGATGTGGTGTGATAGGGTGGTATCCTCCTTTGAATGATTCGAGTGGCTTGACTTGGCACATGTTCACGCATGTAGTTGAAACAAAATCAACATGGCCTCCACGATATTTATGTTCATGGTGAATTATATCCTACTCATGCTTGCACTCAGTGTTGATTAATGTTAATGCATGTTCATGACTGTTGTCCCTCTCTAGTTGGTCGCTTCCCAGTCTCTTTCTAGCCTTCACTTGAACTAAGCAGGAATACTGCGTGTGCATCCACTTCCATAAACCCCAAAAGTTATTCCATATGAGTCCACCATACCTTCCTATATGCGGTATCTACCTGCCGTTCCAAGTAAATTTGTATGTGCCAAACTCTAAACCTTCAAATGAAATTCTGCTTTGTATGCTCGAATAGATCATGTATCAACTAGGGTTGTCTATATATTCCATGCTAGGTGGGTTATTCTCACGAGGAGTGGACTCCGCTCCTCATTCATGAGAAAATGGTTGGTAACCGGGATGCCCGGTCCCATGCTTAAATTAAAATAATTGCAAGCAAAACTCCCCCAAGATTGTTGTTAGTTAGAGGCACCCGTTGTCTCGGACAAGCCATGGATTGATGTTTGTTGGTGGTGGGGAGTATAAACTTTACCATTCTGTTTGGGAACTGCCTATAATGTGTGTAGCATGGAAGATATCGAGATCTCTCAGTTGTTACGTTGACAATGAAAGTATACCACTCAAAATATTATCCATCTCTATTTCAAAAATCGAGCTCTGGCACCTCTACAAATCCCTGCTTCCCTCTGTGAAGGGCCTATCTATTTACTTTTATGTTGACTCATCACCCTCTTATTAAAAAGCACCAGTTGGAGAGCAGTGCTATCATTTGCATGCATTACTATTAGTTTACATTGAGTATGACTGTGACTGGATCTCTTTTACCATGAATTACAATGTTTAGTCAGTCCTTGATCTTCAGAGGTGCTCTCCATTTATGTTTTGCGGCCTCAGAAAGGGCTAACGAGATACCATCTTGTTATATCATATTATGATTGTTTTGAGAAAGTGTTGTCATCCGAGATTTACTATTATTGCTCGCTAGTTGATTATGCCATTGATATGAGTAAACATGAGACCTAAATGTTATTGTGAATATGGTTAGTTCATAATCTTTGCTGGAAACTTGAATGCTGGCTTTACATATTTACAACAACAAGATCAAACAAAGTTTGTAGAAGTTTTTCTTTATCACTTTCAGTTTGTCAACTGAATTGCTTGAGGACAAGCAAAGGTTTAAGCTTGGGGGAGTTGATACGTCTCCATCGTATCTAATTTTCCAAACACTTTTGACCTTGTTTTGGACTCTAACTTGCATGATTTGAATGGAACTAACCCGGACTGATGATGCTTTCAGCAGAATTGCCATGGTGTTATTTTTGTGCAGAAATAAAAGTTCTCAGAATGACCTAAAACTTCACGGAGAATATTTTTGGAATTTATAAAAAATACTGGCAAAAGAATCAACACCAGGGGGCCCACACCCTGTCCACGAGGGTGGGGGTGCGCCCCCTATCTCGTGGGCCCCCTGAGGCTCCACCAACCTCAACTCCAACTCCATATATTCACGTTCGGGGAGAAAAAAATCAAGGAGAAGGGTTCATCATGTTTTACGATACGGAGCCGCCGCCAAGCCCTAATCTCTCTCGGGAGGGCTGATCTGGAGTCCGTTCGAGGCTCGGAAGAGAGGAATCCATCGCCATCGTCATCATCAACCTTCCTCCATCACCAATTTCATGATGCTCACCGTCGTGCATGAGTAATTACATTGTAGGCTTGCTGGACGGTGATGGGTTGGATGAGATTTATCATGTAATCGAGTTAGTTTTGTTAGGGTTTGATCCCTAGTATCCATTATGTTCTGAGATCGATGTTGCTATGACTTTGCTATGCTTATGCTTGTCACTAGGGCCCGAGTGCCATGATTTCATATCTGAACCTATTGTGTTTTCATGAATATATGTGAGTTCTTGATCCTATTTTGCAAGTCAATAGTCACCTACTATGTGTTATGATCCGGTAACCCCGAAGTGACAATAATCGGGACCACTCCCGGTGATGACTATAGTTTGATGAGTTCATGTATTCACTAAGTGTTAATGCTTTATTCTGGTACTCTATTAAAAGGATGCCTTAATATCCCTTAGTTTCCGATAGGAACCCGCTGCCACGGGAGCGTAGGATAAAAGATGTCATGCAAGTTCTTTTCCATAAGCACGTATGACTATATTTGGAATACATGTCTACATTACATTGATGAATTGGAGCTAGTTCTATGTCACCCTATGTTATAACTGTTGCATGAGGAATCACATCCGACATAATTATCCATCACTGATCCGATGCCTACGAGCCTTTCACATATTGATCTTTGCTTAGTTACTTTTCCGTTGCTACTGTTACAATCACTACAAAACCAATATTGTTACTTTTGCCATCGTTACCGTTGCTTCCATATTACTTTGCTACTAAATACTTTGCTACAGATATTAAGTCTTTCATGTGCGGTTGAATTGGCAACTCAACTGTTAATACTTAAGAATATTCTTTGGCTCCCCTTGTGTCGAATCAATAAATTTGGGTTGAATACTCTATCCTCGAAAACTATTGTGATCCCCTATACTTGTGGGTTATCAATCCACCGACTCGATAGATAGGGGTCCTGTTCATCCAGCGACAACAACCTCTACTACCACGGGGTCCTATTCATCTAAATCCCTACCGGGAACTGTTCATCCACCCCCCCCCAAACAACGCTCACTGTTCATTAAGAGGCAGCATCGATCGGCTTCAGTTAGCAGCAGTAGCGAAGGAATCACTCAGGTTCAGTTAACAACAAGGGATCGATCAATTGCTCGGGTTCAGTAACGCGTAGCCTGCAGTGCAATCACTCGGGTTCAGTTAGAGCACAATGCCCCGCACACACGCGCGTATGTACGAGAGAAACATGCATCGCTCGGCCCCCGACCACCCACTATAACCGGGAACTCCCCCGATATTTTCCTCGCCCTCGCTTCTACCATGGTTTTCTCCGTCATGGACGACCCAAAGAATGTCATGCAGCTGCGTCTCCGGCCCGCCCAGGACGAAAAGCCCATTTTCTGTCATGATCTTCTGTCATAGAAGTAGCCCCCCACATCTATGATGATACCGGGTTCTGTCACAATTGTCGACATAGAAGTGTCATAAGCATGACAAGAAAAAAATTCGTTCGGCCCAAAATGTCACGGATGTGTCTTTTTTCTGTAGTACCCCCTCGTTGCTATGCATCTCCATGGATAGATCATTGCGTATGCGTAGATTTTTTTTGTTTTCCATGCAACGATTCCCAACACCGCTGCCACGGGAGGGTAGGACAAAAGATGTCATGCAAGTTCTTTCCATAAGCATGTATGACTATTTACCGAATACATGCCTACATTATATTTATGAACGGGAGCTAGTGTCGTATCTCCCTAGGTTATGACAGTTATACGATGAATATCATCCAAAGAATTCACCGATCCAATGCCTACGAATTTCTCTTATATTGTTCTTGCTAAGTTACTACTGCTGCTGTTACTATTACGCTTGCTACAAAATCATTGCTATCACTATACTGTTAATATTACTATTGCTACTACTATGAAAACAATCATACTACTTTGCTACTGATCACTTTACTATAGATAATTAATCTCTAGGTGTGGTTGAATTGACAACTCAGCTGCTAACACTTTCAAATATTCTTTGGCTCCCCTTGTGTCGAATCAATAAATTTGGGTTGAATACTCTACCCTCAAAAATTGTTGCTATCCCCTATACTTGTGGGTTATCAGGAGGCTAGGGGGCTCTCATTTCGACCTAATCCCTAGTAGAACAAATCTTGGTAGTATCTCATCCACCCCATTGTAAACCCTCACACGAGGTATTCCACCATCAATGAATAACATCAAGTAGGAGGTAGAGCATTACTCCACCATGGAGGCCCAAACATGGGTAAATCCCCGTGCGGCCTCCGATTTGTAACTTCGAGCTATGCAAGGTACCCTACCGAAGGTACTGAGAGAAATCTACATCGTCAATTTCCGCGCCAGGCATGGGTGTCGGTGTCAAAACCGGCGGATCTCGGGTAGGGGTTCCCGAACTGTGCGTCTAAGGAGGATGGTAATAGGAGGCAGGGGACACAATGTTTACCCAGGTTCGGGCCCTCTCGATGGAGGTAATACCCTACTTCCTACTTGATTGATCTTGATGATATGAGTATTACAAGAGTTGATCTACCATGAGATCGGAGAGGCTAAACCCTAGAGGCTAGCCTATGGTATGATTGTTGTTGTCCTATGGAATAAACCCTCCAGTTTATATAGACACCAGAGGGGGCTAGGGTTACACAGAGTCGGTTACAAGGGAGGAGATCTACATATCTGAATCGCCAAGCTTGCCTTCCACGCAAAGGAGAGTCCCATCCGGACACGGGACAAAATCTTCAATCTTGTATCTTCATAGTCCAACAGTCTGGCCAAAGTATATAATCGGGCTGTTCGAGGACCCCCTAATCCAGGACTCCCTCAGTAGCCCCAGAACTAGGCTTCAATGACGACGAGTCCGGCGCGTAGATTGTCTTCGGCATTGCAAGGCGGGTTCCTCCTCCGAATACTCCATAGAGGATTTTGAACACAAGGATAGTGTCTGGCTCTGCAAAACAAATTCCACATACCACCGTAGAGAGTACAATATTTCCACAAATCTAATCTACTGACATCTTTTCATAATGTGACATCACGCCATGGCCTTGGTCATTATTCGAACCGTTTTTCCCTGCCCGCCATGGCACGTGTTGCGAGGCATTTTTATTGGTACGTCTTGTCGAAGTAGAGATCATGTCCCCTTATCACGGGATTCTCATCAATACGGGTGTGGGTAACCCAATCATGCTCGTTAGTACGACTCCTCGATTTTAGGCAAGTTCCAAACGGCCACGCGGAGGACGCTTGATATTTGCCCTCTTTATAAAGGGGCCAAAGCATGTCCTTTTCTTCTCGCGCTCAATCCTTCCCTTCCCCCACCCCGAGTTCCAACACCCAAGGCTCAGGCGAAACGCTTCGGACCTTCAATCATGTCTGGATCCAACCTTTAGGGCCGGTGGATGGCTTCCTCCGTCACAGAGGAGGACATCAAGAAGCTAAGGGACCGCCGAAATCTCGCATAGGCTGCCTGCCCGAGGGCATGTCATCCCTACTCCCAAAACCAACGGGAGTGTCGTATTTGTTTCCCACTTTCTCCGAGAGCTAGGCTTTAGCCTTGATCCCTTTGTCAGAGGACTCATGTTCTATTATGGGCTCGACTTCCATGATCTAGCTCCGGATTCCATTCTTCACATCTCGTCGTTTATCGTCGTATGTGAGGCCTTCCTCCACATCACCCCACACTTCGGCTTATGGCTCAAGACCTTCAATGTGAAGCCGAAGATGATCAATGGGCGACACACAGAATGCGGAGATGCCACAATAAGCAAAGGCGTCGATGCCCCATGGCCAAAGGGTTCCTTCCCGGAGATATCCAACTTATGGCAGCGGGAGTGGTTTTACATTACAGCTCCCCGAAGTACTAAGTGGGTGGCTCCCCCCGCCTTTCGTTCGGGCCCCCACCACAACTGGCGTCATGGGTCAATAAGGGGCTAGACTAGGGGCTGGTTAATGACGTGCCGACATTGCAAAGTCGCATCCGAGATCTCCTCAAGAGGGATGTCGGTCTTGTCAAAGTAATGCAAGTTATGCTAGTTCGTCGGGTCCTGCCATGCCAACGTCGATCTCTCCGTATGTGGGAGTTCAACCCGGAAGGACCGCGAGTTATTCAGCTGTTCTTCGGCATGACGCTCGAAGAGATGTATGGATTGTTCTTCGAAGCACGAATAAAGTGTCCGGACACCACCGAGGATGCGGGTCTCAACTGCAATCATCCAGATACCCAGGTGAGTAATTCTGCGGCCGGACATGTTGTTTTTTTATTTGTCACAACATCATTCTGAGAAAATCGATCTTGGCCAGGACTGGATAAGAAAGGCGAAGATGATCAGGTGTTCGGCCCCCCTTCCCGAAGGCTCCCTGGATCCTGTACTAGCCAGGATGCTCGAGCACGCACTTTATCAAGTGCCATCAGGGGAAGATAAATGGAGGAATAAAGAAGCCAAAAGCGAGCCTCATGCATTACTCGTCCAAACCGGGGGAATTAGCGTCTCCACGAAGGAGGATGATCGGGGAGAAGAATCTAGAATCCCCTCCCCCCAAGGAAGGAAAAGGACTGTCTCTGACGACTTGGAAATGAAAGGTTCCAAACGAGGGAAGAAATCTTCGTCAGGAGGCAATGCCCCGGAGGGTGTCCTTACAGCACAGTGCCCGCAAGGGGGCCAGCCCTCCACCGAGCTGTAAGTGAATCAAGAGTAATTTTGGTAAATATATCCTACTTTATCTCCGAGGGCAATAACCGGGACATATATCTTGCAGTCTGGCTCGTAGCCCTTCTCAGCAGAGTTCGTCTTCGGGGGATCTTCTTCCAGAGATGATGGAGAGCGAAACGCCTCTCCCTGCCTCCCCGCCTCCTGGGACGGACGACCCTGAGGTGTCATCATAGAGGGTTTCTCCTGATCCGCCGAGGCCAGAAGGTAACCCTTTGGCCACCCGCAATCCAGAATATTCGTCTCCTATGGAGAGCAACAAAAAGAGTCTGGGACTGTCCGGTGGGCAACCGGACACACTGATGAGCCTTTTGGAGAAAGCGGCTATTTTAGAGGAGCATCATACTTTAATGAGTACGATGGTTGAGAGGATCTCATCCGCCACAAGTGGGTTGCATGAAGCTTCTACGAGCCTGCTAAGAGGCTTTGAGGTACGCAAAGTAATATATAAAAAAATGACGGTACCGCACACGCTAGGTGTGCTCTATACAGATAGTAGCCCCTGAGACTCTGGTTTGCTGTCTAGGGGCAGCAAATAGAGGATCATAGTCCCAGGTAAATAATCGTGCTGCTTTCATGTGCAGACGGCTGACGTCCGGTGGCTGGCCGGACTGCTGAGTTTGCCGGTTTGAGCCGGCAACTTGATGCGACAGATGCCGACATTGCGCTTGTGAACAAGCGGCTTGACGAGGCACAGGGTATGTATTTTCGGGTGGTCAACAAATATTAAGAGGAGCATGATGCTAGTATCTATAATATGTTGTGACTGCAGATGGAGCTGCCGCCGTGGAGACCCTTCGGGCGGAACTTGCCCGAGCCAAGGAATAAGCCAGGAGGAGTGATGCGGCCACCCTAAAGGCGGCAGAAGACTTAAGAGCCGAACAGGCTGCTCATCACAACAACGAAGATAAAATAGCCAAGATGGCTGATGAGCTGAAAGATGCCGCCGACCGATATGGGCTTCTTGAAAAGGAAATCCAAACAAGAGCGGCGGACCTGAAGAAAGCCATGGAGGCAGCCAAGGAAACCCGTTCTAAAATCAGAGCGGCAAAGGAGGAGCTACGTCAAGCCAGAGATATCACGGCTGGGAAGCCCTTTTTGTTGCGGACGAAGTTCGGAGATCCGAAGTATGCCCCTCTGGATCGATTATGGAGTGTTGTAGACGCGTATGCGGACTTGGCAATGAGTGTTGTTGATGTGACTGAGTTTTTCAAAGATCAAGAAGATCACGAAGTAGAGAGATTGTTCTGGTCGCAGTTCAGTGCTCCGACACGTCCGCTGCTGTTAAATGAGCAAATGGCCGAGTGGGCTGAGTTCCATAGGTTGTCCGGGCTTGCCATGGGGTCTGTCGTGGATCATCTTTGGCCGGAAGGACCAAAGCCGAATAGTTATTTTTGTTTAGTGCAACTATTCCTTGATGTTGTGCAGCATATCAATGTCGTAAAGAGGTTGGCGTGCATAGAGGGTGCGCGGATGGCTCTTGCCCGTGTTAAGACATACTGGGCAGAGATGGATGCCACCGCTATTGCAACCTAGGGTCCGGCGTAGGCCGGGTCTCGGTCGAGCACTGATACGTCTCCAACGTATCTATAATTTTTGATTGCTCCATGCTATATTATCTACTGTTTTGGGCAATATTGAGCTTTATTATCCACTTTTATATTACTTTTGGGACTAACTTATTAACCGGAGGCCTAGCCCAGATTTGCTGTTTTATGCCTATTTCAGTGTTTCGAAGAAAAGGAATATCAAACAGAGTCGAAACGGAACGAAATCAACTGGAGAAGTTATTTTTGGAACGAAAGCCACCAAATACACTTGGACTCCATGTCAGGAGATACTGGAGGTGCTCACGAGGGTGGGGGCGCCCCCCCTAGGGCGCGCCCCTGCCTCATGGGGCCCCCGTGGCTCCTCCGACGTACTTCCTGCACCCATATATATCGTCATACCCTAAAACTTCCAAAATGGAGATTAGATCGGGAGTTCCGCCGCCAGAAGCCTCCGTAGCCACCGAAAACCAATCTAGACCCGTTCCGGCACCCTGCCGGAGGGGGAATCCTTCTCCGGTGGCCATCTTCATCATCCCGGTGCTCTCCATGACGAGGAGGGAGTAGTTCTCCCTCGGGGCTGAGGGTATGTACCAGTAGCTATGTGTTTGATCTCTCTCTCTCTCTCTCTCGTGTTCTTGAGGTGATACGATCTTGATGTATCGCGAGCTTTGCTATTATAGTTGGATCCTATGATGTTTTCTTCCCCCTCTACTCTCTTGTAATGAATTGAGTTTCCCCTTTGAAGTTATCTTATCGGATTGAGTCTTTAAAGATTTGAGAACACTTGATGTATGTCTTGTCGTGCGTATCTATGGTGACAATGGGATACCACGTGATTCACTTGGTGTATGTTTTGGTGATCAACTTGCGGGTTCCGCCCATGAACCTATGCATAGGGGTTGGCACACGTTTTCGTCGTGATTCTCCGGTAGAACTTTGGGGCACTCTTTGAGGTCCTTTGTGTTGGTTGAATAGATGAATATGAGATTGTGTGATGCATATCGTATAATCATGCCCACGGATACTTGAGGTGACATTGGAGTATCTAGGTGACATTAGGGTTTTGGTTGATTTGTATCTTAAGGTGTTATTCTAGTACAAACTCTAGGGCTGTTTGTGACACTTATAGGAATAGCCCAATGGATTGATTGGAAAGAATAACTTTGAGGTGGTTTCGTACCCTACCATAATCTCTTCGTTCGTTCTCTGCTATTAGTGACTTTGGAGTGACTCTTTGTTGCATGTTGAGGGATACTTTTATGATCCAATTATGTTAGTATTGTTGAGGGGACTTACACTAGTGAAAGTATGAACCCTAGGCCTTATTTCCTATCATTGCAATACCGTTTACGCTCACTTTTATCATTAGTTACCTTGCTGTTTTTATATTTTCAGATTACGAAAACCATTATCTACTATCCATATACCACTTGTGTCACCATCTCTTCGCCGAACTAGTGCACCTATACAATTTACCATTATATTGGGTGTGTTGGGGACACAAGAGACTCTTTGTTATTTGGTTGCAGGGTTGCTCGAGAGAGACCATCTTCATCCTATGCCTCCTACGGATTGATAAACCTTAGGTCATCCACTTGAGGGAAATTTGCTACTGTCCTACAAACCTCTGCACTTGGAGGCCCAACAGCGTCTACAAGAAGAAGGTTATGTAGTAGACATCAAGCTCTTTTCTGGCGCCGTTGCCGGGGAGGTGAGTGCTTGAAGGTATATCTTTAGATCTTGTAATCGAGTCTTTTAGTTTCTTGTTTTATCACTAGTTTAGTTTATAAAAGAAAATTACAGAAAAATGGAATTGAGTTTGTCTCATACGCTTCACCTTTTTAATATCTTTTGTGAGTATGATGGAAAGGATAATTGTGCTCAAGTGCTAGAAGAAGAAATCTATAAAATGTTTGGCACTAAATATTTGAATGATGAGCATGATTGCAATGTTGTTAGTATGAACTCCTTGAATATCCATGATGCTAGTGATATGCAAAGCCACAAGCTTGGGGAAGCTATGTTTGATGAAGATGATATTTTTTGTCCCCCAAGTTTTGATGAGCAAATTTATTATGATGAAAGCATGCCTCCTATTTATGATGATTATATTGATGAAAGTGGATTTGGAGAGGTCACGACTTTATTTTGTGATGAATCCACTATTTCGGAAGAGGTTCCAATTGATTATGAGAACAAAGTTGCTATCTATGATGATTATTGTGATGACTTGTATGCTATAAAGAATAATGATATCCATGAAACTTGTCATCATGATTTTAGTTTTCAATTAGATTATGCTGCACATGATAATTATTTTGTTGAGTTTGCTCCCACTATTATTCATGAGAAGAATTTTGCTTGTGTGGAGAGTAGTAAATTTTCTATGCTTGTAGATCATGAAAGGAATGCTTTAGGTGCTGGTTATAATGTTGAATTCATTCATGATGCTACTTGTAACACCCTCGATGCGACTATAGCTCCCACGTGTCGAGGCACGACTTAGAGACATAATCGCGTTGAAGGCATCTGTCGCAAGTTAGGCAATCTTCACAACATCCCATGTAATATGAATAATAAAGGGGAGAACATAGTTGGCTTACACTCGCCACGTCAATCAAGAACATAAATAACATCCATCATACAAACACTCATGGCCCGACTACGGTGCCAAAATAGAAGAGAACCCAACATGCGATACGGTCCCAATCACCCCCAACTGGGCACCACTACTGATCGTCGGGAAAAGACACGTAGTATCGCTGAGAGTCTTCGTCAAACTCCCACTTGAGCTCGTACTCGTCACTTGGAGCGGAATCACCTGGACCTGCATCTGGAGTTATAGTATCTGTGAGCCACACGGACTAAGCAATCTCGCACCCTCACGATCAAAACTATTTAAGCTTATAGGAAGGATAAGGCAATATATAAGTGGAGCTGCAGCAAACGACTAGCATATATGGTGGCTAACTTATACGCAAAGGAGAGCGAGAAGAGAAAGCGAAGCACGAGCGAGAATCTAGGGGAACAACCTGCGCAAACATTACTCCAACACCGTGTCCACTTCCCGGTCTCCGCCGAGAAGAGGCCATCACGGTAACACACTCAGTTGATTCATTTTAATTAAATAAGGTTCAAGTTATCTACAACCGGACATTAACAAATACCCATCTGCCCATAATTGCGGGCATGGCTTTCGAAAGTTCAATCCCTGCAGGGGAGTCCCAACTTAGCCCATGACAAGCTCTCACGGTCAACGAAGGAATAGACCTCCTCCCAAGATGTTCCGATCAGACTCGGTATCTTGGTAACTCAAGACACTTCGACAGGTTAAAACAAGACCAGCAACACCGCCCGAATGTGCCGACAAATCCCGATAGGAGCTGCACATATCTCTTTCTTAGGGCACACTTAGATTGTCCTAGGTATGGGTAGGCCAGCCCAGAGTTTCCCCTGGTGGCCACCGGTAGCTGACAGGTGGACCAACACTCAGAGGAGCACTGGCCCGGGGGGGGGGGTAAAATAAGATGACCCTTGAGTCTGCAGAACCCAAGGGAAAGAAACGGCTAGGTGGCAAATGGTAAAACCAAGGTTGGGCATTGCTGGAAAAGCTTTAATCAAGGCGAAATATCAAGGGGTTCCCATTATAACCCAACCGCGTAAGGAACGCAAAATCCGGGAACATAACACCGATATGACGGAAACTAGAGCAGCAAGAGTGGAACAAAACACTAGGCGAGAGGCCGAGCCTTCCACCCTTTACCAAGTATATAGATGCATTAAGATAACATAGCAATATAATGATATCCCAACAAGTAAATAAATGATGTTCCAACAAGGAACGGCCTCCAATCTTCACCTGCAACTAGCAACGCTATAAGAGGGGCTGAGCAAAGCGGTAACATAGCCAATCAACGGTTTGCTAGGACATGGTGGGTTAGAGGTTTGACATGGCAATTGGGAGGATGACAAGAAAATGGTAGGCATCGTAGCATTGGCATAGCAAGAGCGAGCAAACTAGCATAGCAAAGATAGTAGTGATTTCGAGGGTATGATCATCTTGCCTGCACAGTTGTCAGAGTTGACTGGATCCTCACAAGCAAACTCAACGGGCTCCTCATTAGCGAACTTGTCTCCCGGCTCTACCCAACAAGACAAACAAGCAACAAGGATGCAATCAATCACGTGCAAGACCAAGCAATATGATGAAATGATGATATGCTATGCGGGATGCGATGCGGGATGCAAAATGCAAGATATGACAGGAAATGCATGAACCTGGCCTAAACTTGGAATTCCAAGTGTGCCACTGGAAAGATGAGATGAAATCGCCTGAAAACGATATAAAGATCTTCGGAAACGGAGTTACGGTTTGGAAATGGCAAGCGTTTTAAGAATGACACCGGTCTACGATCTACAGCAAGTAGGCATCTAAAGGCAATAAGATGAACATGCTACAACACCCAAACATGACAACAAAATGCATGGCAGGGATGTACACAAGATTCTTAACAAAAGTCTAGCACTGAGCTACGGCCAATTCATCCATTATGAGGTTCAAACAAGCATGGCAAAAACGAATGCAAAACAGATTCTAGACTTAGTGAAATTAACACTTGTCTGAAATTTCAGCTCACGAAGCCCTCTTCGGAGCAGCAAAACAACATGATACATGACCTGATTAAGACAAGTAAAAACATGGCATGGAGCTACTCAACAAGCTTAACAAAAGACCCAAAGTGACCTGGGGCCAAAAGGGTTCACAAAATATATTAACGGGCACACGAACATAGCTAAAACACAATCAGTTTTCAGACTTAGTGAAAACTGAGACATGCTGAAATATAACTCACGAAGGCATGTAAACGAGCTCGATGCACTCACTACGGTACAATTCATGGCAAGGCAAGCATACATCCATTAATAAGGCACAAAATAAAAGCTAGACATGCAAGAACAATGGCATAGCATGCACGGATCAACTACAATAACATCGGCAAAATCGTAAACGAGTTGACAATCTGCCCAGATTCACCATGAAGCAAAAGTAGAGCTCGATTTACTCAAGCTAGGGTGCTCCATAATTGCAAACAAATACATGGATGGATAGAGCATAACATTATTAACAAAACTCCTTTACTGATCATCCTCAAAAGAGGTACGGATCACTAGGAAACAAGCTGAACATATGGCATCATGAACTAAATAATCCCAGACTTAGTGAAAACAACTAAGTCTCTGAAAACAGATTTACCGGGTGCCTCACTTTGCAAGCTTGCACAAGTCACCACACACATCCTAAAAATGCATGGGTTGCACCTCTGGAAAGAAGACAAAATGCTTAACAAAACACATGAAGGACTCACAGGCATAGCATGCACACAATAATCATGGCAAAAATGACAAAAGCCTAAGATGAACTAGCAGATCTGACAATTAACTCACGAAGCCTCCTTATAACAGCATTTTGGGCATCAATATGAACTCAAATAAAAATCATGCAATGGAACTAAATGATGTACTCGTCGAGGCGAACATTTTGATATGCTATATGCCCAAATCGGAGCTACGGATGTAAAGTTACGGCAGGTCAAAGTAGGCATAAAAAAATTAAGGGAGAGGGGAAAAGTCAACCGGATCTAGATCTGGAACTGTTCATGGCGCGACTCCCGAGGTTGGCCGGGGTTACTGTTCGCCGGCGGGTCGCCGGAGTGAGGAGGACGAGGCCGGCCGGGGGAGGTGGCGTCGGCGGGGCGGCGATGGCGCCGCGGC